>NC_137652.1:5439107-6039107 GCF_963422515.1 Blennius ocellaris | reverse complement strand
CATTTTTTTTCTCTCTCTCTCTCTCCACCCAGAACAGTAGTGGGTTGAGCCCACTGGGGTTTTTTCCACTCTAACACTCTAAAGTGTCTTCTCATATGCTACTCTGGAAATGGTGTGATGATTAATATTTCATTGGGTTCTTTTAAAGTTGCTGGAGCAGGCTATGTTTAGTTGAATAGCGGGGGGGGGGTTGTAGGTGCAAAGTGAATGTTGGTGTATGGAGAGAGCTTCTCTGTGAATTTACAGGTTGTGCAAAATTCTGAATGTATGTAACAAAGCTGTCCAGAATGAATTTTGCAAGGAAGGTACAGTTGATGAGACGGAAATGTAAACTGGGAGTCTCCTTTCGCTCGCAGTGCAAGTGATCATTGAACTAAAACGAGGAGTGGGCAGCGCAGCAGTTGCCCCAGTTTGTCGTCACTGACGTGTGTGGTCTTGTTTCCCAAGGTAGTCGCATCAACAAACTGGAGTTATTTTGGTTGGAAGTGGCAATGTGAAGTTTTTGACCAAATAAGGCCTCATCATGTAGCATGCCTCCCAAACAAGCCCCGCAGCAGCGCCGGGGCACTCCCCAACAGACAGGACCAGAAAGACAAAATAAATGATGCAGAGGGAGAAATTTCTTTTAAAAAGAAGATAACTTTGGGGAGCCACATGCTGATGTTTTGTCTGCCGACAAGATCGGCCTGCGCGCAGTGATAAGAAAGTCTTTGGATGCTGGAAAGGGAAAGTGGTATGAAATTGAATATTTATCTCACGCCAAAGTCATCATAAATAACACGGCTTTTACACCGTGGGCGGATCTTGAGCAGCGGAGGAAATCTCTCACAATCACTTATGTCTGAGATATATTCTCGCTTTTTGTTCTTTTAACAGATGAGTAACCTGCGATAAATATCCTCCCATAGCTGGGAACGAATATTTACACCGAAGCAGCCGATCTTGAACCAAGTGACATCGCTTTTTTTGGTGTTTCCATCGGCTGGAAGGCAGCATATTTATTCATTTTCAATAAATTATCAGTTCTTTTCCCACTGAAGACGACCTTCAACTGATGAATACCTCTTAAATAATGCCTCGATCTCAGGGTAAACGCTGTTGTTTTGGAATTTTTGCAAAGTTGTGGTGGTAAACTTGTAGTTCATCGCTTAGACAGCAGTTATATAAAGTTCCCTGAGTCCCCGAGTATATTTTAAGTAAACATTTCCTATTCCAGGGATTACAGAGTATTTATGAAGCTTATGGTCAAGTCCAGTGTGGGAAGCTCTTTACAGTAAAAAAAAAAATTGGCTGTATCTCCTTGTGGCTTTTTTTTTTTCTTTATGTGTCTCAGTGAGAAGAGCTCAGCGCTCTGGACAAAACACTGTGGCATAAGGATAAGACCCATTCATGCATATGACAGCATGTTAAAACTTTTATCACTGGGACACCAGAGCCCTCTGCATCAGGTTCAACAAAGAGTGCTTTGGACAAAGAAAACTTCATTGAATCGTAGCTCTATGCTTTGATTTTTTTTTTCTCCCCCCCCCCCCCCCTCATCCTTCTGTTTTTCTTTCTGTGGCTCTGAGTGGAGGCAGGGAGGTTGGTAGGAAGAGAGAACAGAGATCCAGGTGGAGCCGACTACCAGAGAGATGACAAAGAGTTGTACTGTGTACTAAAAAACAAGATTTAAAAGAAAAAGAAAAAAAGGACCTATAACCAAGGCGATTTAAATGCCATTTATTTAGGCCTGTGGCATCAAACAAAGATTGAAATAACCTGATATCGCGCCACAATATCAACTCAATATGACATTTTCACCGCATATTACAGGTTTTTGAAAATGTTTAAATTTACAGCATGCCAGTCTCTGTAATTACACGTTCTAAAATTGCATTGGAAGCATAGGCTCTGTTTTGGCATGACAACAAAGCTCCACAAAGGGGTGGGATACCGGAAAAGACGTTCAGGCCCGCGTTTCTTTTTTTTTCTTGTGTGTGGGTTATGGAACTTCACTGGCTTATGTTCCGAGCTAACTTCTTGCAAGCTGTTCCCCTGCTTGCAAGCTGCCTTTTCAGCATCCAGCATATATGAAGACTTCACGTGACGCCTTGGGTGGCGTTGTTTGCCCCATTTCTTCCAAGCGCAGAACTACAGTGGCTCGGGAAAACCCAGGATGAAAGGCTTAGGTCTTCTTTATTTCTGCCAAGTAAACACGTCCCGCTGTTTAGGATGTTCCCCCGACTTTAGTTTGTCATTAAAGTGCAAGGCCAGCTCCGCTCTCCAGCGGACACTTTTGCAATCCTCACAGCTGAAAGCTCAGAAACGAATGGCTTGATATATACCCTCGCCTTTTTTTTTTTTGGAAGCGGATTGGAAGAAAGAATGTAAGGACCAGGCAGAGCAGCGTGGGGAGGAAATTGTTCCAGTCAGCTAGATATGAATTATGTGTTCTAAATCAGTAGGAGATCAGTGAATTTAAATAACGTCGCTTGGGTCTAACAAAATTTCAAATGTGAACCAAGTGCTCGGTTGTCTGGTGGTACAGATCTCATCCCACCCACAGACACAATCACAGTTTTTTCCAGTGTCCTCGGGCTTCATTTGGCAGCAAAAGAGAATTGAATTTCCTGGATAAGGACTTTCAGGCTTTTTGTCAGCAGATTGCAATACAATGTGCTGCAGATACATGCGCTTATGTGTGTCATTGGCAAAGAAAAAGTCTCATAATTGCTTATTATCTATTGGAAATGATACATTTTAATAGTTTGTCCATACATGTTGCCATATTCAGGTAGTGTACAAACTGTTCCCCTTATAAATGAGTCGTCGGTGCCCTGAGGTAGTTCAGCTAAGGTTGTGGATTTGCGTTGCCCACCTTTTTCAGTGGGGGAGTGAGCAGCGGTGAATCACTCCTCTCTCCTCCCTGAAAGTGTATTTGCCCTGCGATGACTGCCTTAGTGGACTTTAAACACGGGTTTTATGCGGGAACATGCGTGTGTTAGTACTGCGCAACCAAGCAGAACATGTAGTCAGAGCACACACACACACACACACACACGCACACACTTACACCACACACAGGCAGGAAGTTTTCCATTTCTCAGTCAAGGAGAGAGTGTGGGGGCAAAGATCTTTACGATAGCTCTCTTATCTGGCTGAATGCTCATTACTGTACTTCCTGTTGCGTGTATACAATCCTCCTACGTGTAGTATTAGTACTTTCCAAGACGTCCCTAATTGCTCCTGTGTTGTCCATTGGCGTTTTAGAGTGGGGTGTCATTAGTCTATGTAAACCCGACACATGAGATTTCTGTTTCTGGTGTCTAACCTTGTTGAGAACTCCACCCTGTAATAATGGCACCTATCTGTACGTGTCACCGGACAATGATGTGGTTCCAGCTGAAAAGAGCAGGCCTAATAGGATATGGCTGTTTATACATGGTTGTTTTTGCCTTTTAATAAAGTATTCCATTTCGGTGGTTAAATCCAAACCAAGAAAGATTCTTCCAGGCGTAGTATTTTAGTGATTTTCTGTTTTAGCCCATCCCTTTTTCTTCACCTGAAGCCAGTGTTTCATTGTCATCAGTTGAAAGAGAATTTTGTAGGTAATACTTTTTGGCAAGCTTGGATACCTTTGACAGGTTTTATGTTCATTTGTCATCCCGGGGGTTGAGTGAGAAGGTAACGGGAAACAGCCGGTGGGATCTGCAGCCACAAATCATCTACTTCTTTGTGTTGCTCCTATCAACAGGAGCGCCTTCTCTTTTAGGGGGGAAAAAAAAAACCCTCACATGCACGCTCAGTCCTTTAGCATTAATTGATGGGCCAACATAATAATATAATACATTCTCCAGCCCTGCACCCTAAGCTTAAGTGGTTAATCCTAACTTTAAGCTAATTAAACCTTTAACCTGAGGTCAGAATTAATGCACTTACCCTCAAAAGTATGCTAAACATTGTCTCAGCCACTATTTTAATCCTACCATTGTTGTTTGAAGACCACAAATGCATGCATTTCCTCCAGACTTGCTCTAAACTCGGCCATAACTACTACTGGCGTTAGTGATTACCCGTAACATAACCTTAATTTGACCTTGAAATACGTCTTCACTCAAAAACATCAAAAAAGACACCTTCTGTACCTTGACGTGCATTACGTATATCTCTCAACACACACATTATATGGTACAGCATTACCTCTCATCTCCATAAGTCCCATTGCTCCCAGGTCTCTCAAAGACGGTAAATTGAAGGGAATCACATGCCTGCACATGGACAAAACACATGTGTATTCAAGCTATGGCCCGCAGGCCAACTGCAGCCCAATGTTAATGTAGTTCTAAAAATACATATAATATAGCCCACACATAAAGCTTGAACAACAAAAGCTTCAAAAGGTCAGCTCAGAGGTCATTTTTGCAGTTTTAGTTTGAAGCTAACCAGTAATGTGAAATTCTGCTTGACTACAAACCTTCGGAATAATTAGAGCTTCATATAATAATTTTATTTTGCTAACGACTAATTTTAGAGCATGTCTTTGAAAACCTTGAATTAGGTTGATAGTGAGGCCCCGTTTATACAACCACTTTTTGGAGCGCTAAACAGAAAACTTTTGTTGCGTAGTGGGTGTCTGTTTACACGACAACGGCAATCGGAGCACAACTTTTCTGAGACGTTGCTAGTACACGGCTCCAGTAAATAGCTCTTTTGCACATGCAGGAGTTGCTTAAAATGATGGACTTTCGCATGAAACATTGTGTAAACGGAGCCTTAAACAAAAAGAAAGCGGTTGCTGCGTAGATGATTTTAGGGATGTTCATCACCTCTATTAAGTGACCTTGCTGTTTGTATGATTTTCTATTTGTGGCCCACAGTAAAAAAAAAAAAAAAAAAACACATCTGCCCCACAGGGACCTTGCATTGACCATTTCCTATTACCGCTTTCCTGTACTTATTCTCTAAATACCTCAATTATAACTATTCCTCACCTCACCTATAACCTAACCTAACCTTCGTCTCACCTAAAAATAATTGTTTCTCCTTATAGGGACTTTGTTTGGAGACAGAGAGAGTCCCCAAGTCCCAATAATCTAAGTGTGTAAATGGAGCAAACACACACTCACAATGGTGCTATCAGTGGTCTGCCAACGCCACTAGCCCTATCAGGGGAAGTGAGATAGGAAATGGATTCCCCCAACAGCTTCCTGATGTTTCCGGTGATTTGAAGTCAAACAATTGTCACAGCTCTCAAAAGAGATTAGGAGAAATAAAAGTGGAAATGAAGAACTTTCACATTTTCCTCTTTAAACTTCCAATAGCATGTCACGGTGGCTTGGTGTGCCGAGATTCAGTCTAAACACAGTATCTTTGAAACCAATCCCAGCAGGAACCACAGTGGCGATATATATCCTTTGTGGAAATGTGGGACGGCTTCTTATGTTTGAAGAGTAATGAAAGGCACAAGCTCAGTATCATCGGCGGCAGAAAAACTTCTTTGAAACTTTTTAATTTACCCGGACATACCTTTGAAATCAAGATTAAACATCTCTTAAAATTGTGGAGATTTCTTGGGTAAAAAAAAAAAAAAAGACAAAAAAACATCACAGGCGCGGCGTGGTTTATTCCATTCAGGGTGAGACTTCACAAACAGATGACCTGTTCCTGTGACCTCAACGTAGGAACAAAGGAAGACTTGACACAGCAGGCTCCTTTGTGCTCTGTAAATTGAAGCACAGTAACTATGTCAACCATCAAGTGGCGCCTTTTAATTAACCTTGTGATTGATTTGCTGGTCATATTTTGACAGCCAGTGTTTTACAAACGCTATTGTCCTGACAGTGTGTTTGGGAGTCTGTCACAACAGATTGCATTATCATTACTGCCACTATTACAAGGAGGTTGTGGAAAGTAAACAAAAGCTTACCGGCACTGCATAAGAGAGCAGATTGAACAACGTTCCCAGTGTTATTCATGAAAGGATCTCAGATGGGGAAGATGTAATGAAAAATGACGTGTATTGAAAAATAAGCCCAAAACAAAACAAAGCTACAATGAGGAAACAATTGGAAGCAAACTTGTCATTTCTTCATTATTATATGTAAAAGGCCTTTTGTGCCATAAACTCTGTTTATCGTTGCTAAATTATCACCTGAAGAAAGTTGCCATTTCCATTGCAAGCAAAACTCTTTTGAGATTTATAATAAGCAGTTAACACTGATTCTGCGAAACAAATTAAGTTTTGTGAAAGCATGTAAACTTAAAAAGAAAGTGGATTGTGTCTGCAAAACAATCACAATTGCTTCAATTATAATGATACTCATCATGTAGTCCTTTTCAACACAATTCAGCTTGAAATATACTTTCTTTGGTTATATTGCTTATAGTACAATAGTCAGTTTTTACTTGTAGGCCATTGGTTTTATCCAGTATATCATTTAAATACAGGCATGGATTTGATACCAAGCGACCGTCCTTGCAGAGGAATCGACAACATAACATGGCCTCTGACTGTGTGAAAGTATCCGCGAGCTCTCTCGTCACCTCTCGTGATATTCCTGTCTTTATTTGGGGAGGGATTAACAAGTGTCCTAAGTCCTTCCTGCAGGTCTGCGCCACTTCCACAACTCTAAATCATTGACTGCCATTAACTTTCACAAGCACTCGGGAACGTGAGTCCTCCGCAGACCCGAGTCTTCCACGACGGGCTCCACTTTATGCACCACAACAGAGCCCTGCAGCTGTGAGGTGTTGAGATATCTCGATATAAACGGTTTCCTGCTGCGATGCTTTTTTACTCCTGTTGAGTATGAATGTGTTTGTGCGAGCCGATACGCCCTCTGTTGGTTGTTAAATTGTGTCCAAGTCGGACTACACAGACTTTTTAAATGACATCTTGCGCGTCGCTTTAAGTCTGAATAAAAGAGAATTGTCAGTGTCTCTTGTTCTCAGTTTCCACTTTGAAGTCGCAGTCCCTCATTAGAGCTCCCGCCTTTTTTGGGTCGGCTTTGGATTTCAGTGTTATATTATACTCGAGTTAGCGTTTGTGAGCTCTGATGGCATCGTGAGGGGCAAAAGCAGCGGTGTTGTTTTAGGCTCGAGTGGCAGACTCCTCAAAATCATAATGAAGCTGCGAATATTGATATAACTGTCTGGGGGTTGAGCGTCGCGTCTCGAGCAGAGAAACGTTTCTAGTGTTTGTTATTTTCCTCCCCAAGAGAAAACTAGCCGGCGCCAAAATAATGAATCATCAGCGATGCAAAATATCTGGAGGACTTTGAAATATCCTGCCGCTGCAGACGGCGGCACATTCCGGATCGTCTGGAGTCACAGCTAAATGTGTGTCACAAAAATATGCGTGTGACTCTGGAGACTGCTAATCACAGCGGCAGCGCCTGGATCTCAACCACCCCTGGACTCTGTAACTCCCCTCAGGCCTCCATTTTGGAGCGGCGGCTGTAGCACTCAAGGTCATGCTTGAGAGTGCCACTGCTGCTTTGCTGTTGTTTTTCCTCCCCCTCTCAAAACAGCTCGACTGTAATTACTGTCGGCCCGGTCCAGCCCACGCCTCGGGAGGCCGTTTGGGCCCGCGCGTCTGTAGTGTTTGGTCAAAAAAAGCTTTGGTTAGAATGGCAGACTTCCATCAGATCTGACTGGCTACCCAATTATTTCACAGTCCTTTCCAATCGAGATAGGGAATTCGGGCTTCGCACCTTTACGAACAGGAGAGATTCTACGTCAAATAGCCATTCCTTTTACGGCCTTGCCGGCCGGGCTGAAGTACGTTACATTTTTAGGGGGGGAAAACATTGTTATGAGCTATTTTCTGAATGTGATATCAGTGCTTGGATATTAGAGTGGACGGGCGAGTCTTGTGGTCCGAGACCCGGCAGCAAACTGGCAGCGTGTCAACACACAAAATGGAACAAAAGCAAACAAAAGCACTTGAAGCAACAACGAAACGCAGGGTTATAACAAAGAGAGAACTTCATTCACTCATCCACAGCAGAATGATCATTTCTCTTTTGCGTTTCTAGTCTGAAGCTCTTTTTAGACCTCAACATGGATTCTAGTTTCACACTCCACAACAATGATAAAAGTAAAAAAAAAAAAAAAAAAAAAAAAAGAAGAAGAAAATAAGATGTTTGAAAAACTTGAAATGAAATTTGTGGTTTGAACTGTTTTGGAAACGTTGCCCTGAAACGACCTGCCTGACCACTGTAGAGCTAAATTATTGATCCGGTTGCCAGCAGAAACAAATGCGCGATGAGTACTGTGGTATGTCGCTAATTGAGAGAAAATATAGAAAAGTAAGAGCTTCTCTGGTCCAAACATTTGTTTCTTTGTCTTCGCGTACTTTAATCAAATGTCCTTGGATTCTGGACTTGAGGCTAAACTGAGTTATCCTTTTTAAGACTTTAAAAACATCTTTGTCATTTTATAGATTATTCATGGAATTCAAATGCAATATTAACTGGTCATTAGTTATAACCCGAGGCTACTCAGCGCTGCTGAAGGAAAGAGAAATCTGTTGCAAATTTAATGATTTCTAATGATTATGTTGAAAATCGCAGTTATTTAGTGGGCAGCAGCGAGACCACACACGTTCACGTCAGGGTCATTGCATATCTGCGTGGAGTTTGCATGTTCTCCAATTCAGTGACATGCTTCTTATGCTGATGCTTGTGTCTCCACATTAACCCCGTGAGAGTCAGGCCACTTTTTCACAGTTTTACCCACTTCCTGCAAGTCTGACCTTCAGCGCCCTTCCCACTCCTGAGGGGGAAAAAACCCTGAAACTGCAGTACATTTCTCCACTCTATGAATGCATATGAGACTTTCACCACATGACTTGATTAAGTTTCCATAGATGAAAATCGGCCTAATCCTTCTCTATGAAAGAGAGTGGAAGGACTCATCACATTATGATGATTGGGCAAAAGTTTGTCAGGGAATGCGTCCTCTGAGAAAGGAAATGTACCGTATTTTCCGCCCTATAAGGCGCACCTAAATACCTCAAATTTTCTCAAAAGCTGCCAGTGCGCCTTATAGCCCGGTGCGCCTTATATATGGACGATTGTTCTACTCAAGACTGCTATTTGACAGCTGAACAACCAGAAGCTTTTATTTTGACAACTCTAACTTCGCAACCGGATCTTCAGAGCGGACGACACTCCGCACAACACCTTAATCACTCATGGTTGCACACCAACATTCTAACAAACCAAAATAAACTAGATGAAATAATTACTCCCTAAACTGGGGAACAAAAACACAGCATAAACACAATCAACACAACACCAAGCCCAACAACGAGCCACAATAACCTCCAACAACACAAAACATGAATTTGTCGCTGCAAGGCATGATGGGACATCATGCCTTGCAGCGACAAATTCAACCTGAGCTCCTCAGTGCAGCCGATAGAAACTCCCATAATGCATTGCAGCTGTTTGTGGTGTTTTAAATGCAATTATTGGGGGTTATATTTGGTTTGTGGTGTCGGTAATAATTGTGTTGTGTTGTGTTTTTGTTGCTTAGTTCATGTAGTTTAGTTTATTATTATTATTATTATTACCGGTAGTTGTAAGTTGTCAACCAGTAGTGAAGAAGGTTTTGTGTGTAGTGTCGTCCTGGCATAGGCTGCAGGTAGACTATTAAAATAAAGCGTGTGCACCTCTCTGGGTGTTAGAATCAGTGGAAAATGTAACCTAATGGCTTTGAGCTATAGATGTTGCTGACCACTGGTCTATTCCATGCGCCTTATAGGGCGGTGCGCCTTATATATGAATGAAGTTGTAAATTATGTCAATCATTGTAGGTGCGCCTTATAACCCGGTGCGCCTTATAGGGCAGAAAATACGGTAGTCAAACAGACTCACTTTGAACTGATCTACAGGATCTCATCTTCACTCGCGGCTTGGTAACACGCACATAAAATCCCGAGTTGACATGTTGAGTGGACGTAGAAAAGTTTTCGAATCTGTGTTTGCTCATTACTGGGGGCTAGTTGTTATTTTACTCCAGACAGAAAGCATATTAAATAACCACCAACAAGAGACGCGTCCCAGTGTTTTTCTTGCCCGCTAATTAAATTGTCCAAACCTTCCAAGTCAGTTTTTCAAACAATTTCCCATCTTTTGTTTTTAAAGTGGACGTGGCAGTGGTGTCTGTTGTAGAAACGTTGGTACTAGAATAGGCAAATAGCGACAGTTGCTTTTGAATGTGCTCTGACAATCAAAATAAAGGAAACCACTAATATCCTGTGCCATTAACTCATCTTCCAGGGCGCCCGCTGCTGCAGCATTGAGGTGTAAATTGTGTTTGTGAAATAGGAGTTCCCTGCAGTCACTGCAAGACGGAACTCAAAAACCACATTTCTATTTTTCCACAGTGGTCTCGGGGGGGGCAGTCATTTAGCCAATGTCATCGGTTTTCCTAATGTTGTGTTTGTGGCTGTATAAAAAGTGCAGCATGGGGAGTACATGGTGTACATTACAAATGGTGTATGTGTTGTGCTCTCTCACGCCGTTGTGATTAGGCAGATGATTTGTACAGAAGTCCTAAATGGAGACACCGACACCGGGTTCGGCTAATGTTGTTATCTGTATTCTGCTGTACGATGCATGTTTGCGGGAAGAGTTGCCGAAACGCGGCACACGGGGGAGCTTAGAAACATTATCATCCATCATCTCCGGCCTCACCAAGGCACATGAATAATTAGTCAGCGTGGTCTGTTCTGATGTGGCGCTGTGCAACTATTAGATTTGACATCATCTGAAATCAGTTGATAGAAGCTGCTTGTTTCTTTCTGTTCTTTAGTCGCCGGTTGTTTGTGTGAAATTCAAATTGGGTCTCCCATCAGGGTGGAGCCAGGAGAGAAAAACAAAGGAGTTGTGTCTTCAGCAAAGGTGTTGTTGCTCCTCACTAAATATCAGCGGAGCCGCGTCTTTGCAGCTTTGCTGCGAAGATTAAATAAAGCCCCTAGAAGGTGAGGAGAACAAGCAAGGAGCAAAAACAGAAAAGAAAAGCGTCTTGCTCGTATGCCTCCATGGCAGTGTGCTTGGGAGAGAATGGCTATTTCAGGCTGTGTAAGTTGTGGCCCGCTATTCTTGTTGCAGGCATATGTGCCATTGATGGGTTTGGGTTTCGGAAATCCTTTTGCTTTATGCTAATCAGGCGCAGTGTGGCAAGCAGACAGCTCTGGTGCGGTTGAAGTTGGCAATGCCTCCCCTACACTCAGTGTCTCTGCAACGTTGCAATTACACTGGGAGTGAGAACAGAATGCAGCCTATAATGTCACAATGTAGCAGTACCCTTCCTGTCCCCCCCCCCCCATTTTCATTTCTTTTCTTCGCTTGTTTATGAATTTGATTCTGAGTGGATCGGCTCACAACCACCAGGCTCAAGCTCAAGTTATTTTTTACTCTTTGTCAAGAGTAAGGCTTATGAAGTTTCCCGTGCGTAATCAATCAGTCCACTCAAACTGGACAGTAGAGCTCAATAAGACCTTTGAAACACTTGATTGAGCGCCGGGAACTCTTTTTTTTTTTCCACCGGAAAGTTTCTTTTTCCTTCCGTTGTACAAAGTGCTCAGACCTGGAGGTGATGTCTGACCGTCCGTCTATTTATTCAGCTTGTGGAGAACCTAAAAGTAGGGTGTGAAGGCTGTGCTGCTGTTTGGGCACTCTTTGCAGGCCTTTGTGATATTTTGCGGAGCGTAATAGGCTGTGTGGTAACAGGGTCAAGCAGAAAGCAGGGAGACCACAGGGAGAGTGTTCCTGCAGACACACACTCTTCACTCATGGGTGACTGATGACAGAACCAGCAGGGTTCAGAATACGACACCAAACCGTTAGTTTCTGGATTGTTTGCGGCCGTTTCTTGTTAGTAGAAGATGGGTGTTCCTTTCAACAGACAGACAGAGTTTAGAGAAAAACAAGGATGCAGTCCGTCCATCCATCTCAAATAGTTTGATCGCGTTCTCTCAAAATGGAAAAAATACAATTCATGTGAAATTGACTGTTTCTTTAAATGTAATTCTAATGTTGTTATTCTTCTTTGTGTTCCAACAGGTCTGGTTACAACCACCTCAAGGAGACTCGACCGAGAGCAGCAGGATGAGCACATTCTTGAGGTAAGGCCTTGACTTAGACAGCCGTCTTTTATTCGTGTGAACATTCATTTGTAAAAGTGGTGACCAAAAGCTTACGAGGTTCGCATATTCTGCTCTCAGGCTTTAAGAAAGAGAGAGCGAGAGAGAGAGAGACAGAGGAAGAAAAAAGTTAATAGATTTCAAAGCAGGGGTTGTCTGTCTCTTGAGTTTCAGCACTTCCAACCGTCTTTGGCGACGTGCCGACAGAAAGGAGCCTTCTTGTATGTGCAAGAAAGATCCTCTCGGAATCATTTCTCCCTGTGCCTCATTTCCGGACGGGGTGGGAGTGGGGGGGGGGGGGGGGGGGGCATGTAGGAGATCCCGGTGACTGTTCCTTTGTTCTTTCCCACTGTTCCATCTCATGGACTGAACAAGCCGGGACAGGAAACTGCTGTCAAACCAACGGGCCAACGTCTAAACTTGCGGAGTTTTAATTGAGCTCTCTTCTGATGCCCTCCTCCCTGCTTGTGTTCCTCCCTTCTCCCCTTTTCCACAGAGCCTAAGATTGATAATAGCTGTTTTAATTGTGTTTCCGGTGCTGACGGGGAGCAGATTGGACGCCTTTTAATTATTGTTAGAAGTTACACAATTCACTGATCTCTGGCCGACAGTTAATGCCGGTGCATCTGGTGCCAGTGCAGTGTTGTATTTCATATTCTGATTGTACATTTAGCGGCACTAATTGCATTACAGGACTGAGAGTAAATGATCGGGATAAAAGTGGGAGTTGTAATCCTTTAGGGGAATACATGATTGATGATGGAAATTGGACAACAAACAACTGAATATTTTGCACAATATTTGTTGAATTTACACAAACTTACAGGGTAAGAAAAATTATATATTTTTTTTTCCACAAAGGGATGTGCTGGGGAAGATAGAGCAGCTTCTTTCCACATGTGGGGTGAAAGCTGTTGAAATACAAACATTTAATAACCACATTAAACACTGAAGTTGAACTATTGAATGCGTTCGTGCTCAGCCAGATTAAACATCCAAATCCTTCCAATATTAGTATTTCTTCTTTTCTTTTGTAAAGTTCATTACTACACTTTAATCAGTCTTGAGAAAATGACAACTACACAAAAGTATAAAAGCAGAGGGACGGTATAGAGCGAGTAACTTGTGAGGCTAACCATGGCAACTTAAGAGGCCTGTGAGCGCCGGTCGCAGGTTATTGGGGATTCAGCAGTTCTTTATTGGCCTGCATGTTCGCGGAGCGGCACAGGCCCTTAAAGCCTGTAATTTGCTGGCCGAGTGTGAGCAGGACAAATCAGACTGAAGTCCAAAGCGCCGCTCAAGTATTTTTTTCTGCTGGCTCGTTGTAGGAGAAGAAGAAGCAAAACATGTGGGGCCATGTGGAACATGTGGAGCAATTAGGGTGGGGGCTGTGTCAGCATTGTTTGTGCCAAATGCCAAGAAGAAGTGCATTGGGGGGGGGGCTTTAGCTTTTATGACGAGATGGATGGGGGTTGGTTGCTGTCGTGTGCCTGTGAGAGAAATGGAGAGAGAATGGGAGCTCAAAGCAGAAAAGGCAGTGGGGGGGGTTGAGAGAAGGCAAAGCTGCTCTTGATGGTCTGAGCGTGAGCTCTAGCGGCAGGATCAGAGGCCTTCGTCGGCGGAAGGAGGAGGAGGAGGAAGAGGAGGAGGGGGTGGGTAAATAGCAAAAGTGGGACATGCCAGAACATGCTCAGGATCCAGGCCTGGGCCTTCAGGAAAGGCATTATGAAGGCAGAGGTGAATGGGCTATTTGTGTCTATTCCCTGAACCCTATCCCAGCATGCACTCTGGCCTTTGTACCGTATTAGGTGAAGCTCAGTTCACTTTTTCGGATTAATCTGTCAGACGTGGAGAAATAGCCATACGTTTTGAGAGCCAATCAGGAATAATGGTACACACATGTAGACATTTTCTTCTTCACAGCTGCGCAATCACAGCATGAGGGAGATGGAATCTAGCTCATGATTTGGACCATTAGAGGGGGTCCGGGCGCTATTGACTCGAGGAGGTTGATTCGTTATCAGGACTGGTCGCAAATTCACCAACCGACGCAACAATTACCGTTGATTTTTCTCAAGAGCATGTGGCAGAAAGCCATCCACTTGTTCTTTGTATTTGCTGGCACATTCATGCGTGTTGCCATGCAGACTCCACCCCGAGAGCCTGCTCTGCTGAGTCGGGCCGCTTCTGTACCAGGGACTTCTCGCCCCGCTCACTGCTGGTGTTCTTTTCACGTGTGGCGCTAGGTACTCCTCTGGACTTGTGTATTCTTCTGCAGATAGTATCCACTCTGTTTAGCTGGTTGTCATGGCGATGCCTCGGGGAAAAACTACCATGACATTGCTTTCAATTCGGCGCTCACAGGAACAGTGAAGCACAAAACACCTCCTCAGTCCACCACAACATGGTTTTTTTCAGGTTGGCGTTTTTTTTTTGGCCTCTTTTTTGCTGTTTGCTGGGACACAGTGATCACTTAAAGCACTTTCAGGTGAATATTTCTGTATTTTCATTTCAGAAAAGTTTAGTATTTACACAGCAACGTTTTGCAAAGAACATCTCGTTAAATGGAAACTGCAGAAACACTGAAAACAATGTAGTTACGGTGCTGTTATTTGTTTTTGTAATGAAACCACACGCGAATGCAGAGAACAATACGCCACAAATGTTAGCAATGGTGAGTGCACAGACATTCGCATTGACATACGATAAGGTTGGGTTGTTATTACGTGTCCCCAAAGTTGTCACAATTTACATCGGAAACTCCAAGGTCGGAGGACGGCTGGAAAACGACATCACACTTAACGGCTCACATCTGTTGGGTTCGTCTCTGTAGAAAGCAGGTAGAAATGACTGTGTTGTATTTGGTGCTATATAAATAAAGTTGAGTTGAATTGAGCTCAAAAGTCTTAGTTCTCAATAGCCCGAGCATTATGAGACATCTCAGTGTCTCTGCAGCTGAACTGATGCAGTGAGAGTCCTGTCACTGCAACATCCTTAGTGTGCCTTTTCTAATTATCCAACAAAGGCTTTTGATGAAATTTCCAAAGAGGCGCACAGAATAATGAGCAACCAGGCGTCTCGAGTGTTCATACATCCAGTTACACACTAATATGACGTACAATTTGAATGCTTCATTTCAGTACATGAAATGACTCCTACAGTCTTTTTTTTTTTCTTCTCGTTGATATCAGGTACTTAGCTGCCGCCAATTACCTCACGTGATGATAATGGAAATCTCAATTACACGGCACAGTGTAGGCATCAACAAATCATTGTTTGGAGAGGCCTTCACCTTCAGGTTTGTTGTCATCTCATTTGATTAATTCTGCTCACATGATCAACTCGAGCAGCTGCAGACACGACGAGGAAAACAACAACACATTACTTTGGTAATTGAAACTTCGGTACCAAATGGCGTGCGCCTGGCCTCGGACTCCTGACTGTTTTCAGTGAAGTGCTTAGCAGATGGTTTTAAATTACTCTGACATTTGCTCTACAATATTTTGCTGTTTAGATTTTTTTTTAGAAATGCTCTCATTTCTGCCAACGCTCAGACTTATAACCCCCTGGTTTTTTTCCCAAGGCCTCCATAATAAAAAATAAATAAATTGTTTGTTTAGGTCAAGCTGTGGTTCTCTGCTTTCAATTTCGCCTCTGCAATCTAATGTCCAAAGTCACATTTATGTGCTAAATTTGTGGCAGGAAATAAAAGCCTTTGTTGGCCACCAGTAACACTTGAAGCTGTGACTTAAATTAAAGCACCGTTAATGATGCCGTTGCTCAACACCGTCTTTTACACCGAGGACTTCTGGGGCTTTAAGAAAAGCTGCCGGCCTTCAGCTCACAGCATTACGACTTGATGTTTATTGGCAGTTCAAAATCTTTTTGCGTAAGCTGGACACATGGCAGCGGAGTCAGTGCGGTTGCTGCGAACAGACCGAATAGGTGCTGCTAATTAAAGATAATTAACTGCTGTGTTATTCATATCTCGGCCATACAAGCTACTGTTATTGTAATCACAGGGAAACATACTGACATTTGTGATATTTTTTTTCCTCCTCCTGCTTCAGATCAAGAACATTTTGAGATTTAACAAATTGTGCTCTCACATTTGCTAACTATGGAAGGGCAGTGAATTCATAGGTACAGAGACAGAGCTGCTATTCTCTTATTGCAGGGCTGTTGAGGCGCTGTTTGCTCTTAATGGAGGCTGGATCAGTAAAAAAAAAAAAAAAAAGCAGCAGCACGATATCTTTTTTTTTTCTTTTATGGAATTTAAGATGAACAACTCACATTTTTGAATACACCATACATGACTCGAACATTAATGTTATTTTACGAGCAAGGTTTCACTTGTTCATGACTGTGGGCATTGCAGCCATCTGCTACCGGTTGTCAGTGTTTCGCTTGTTGAAATAAGAATATCAACTACAGCAATTGGCCACTTCTATTTTTTTTTAATATCATTTTCATCCCATGCAAAGCTTATTGACAGGCCCGAATGAACACGACGACGTTTCAAGTGAAAATGATTTTTTTTCCCAGAAAAGCAGCAACCTTTTGAAAACGATGTATGCAAACACGGACATGGCAGAAATGCTTACAACTATGTAGTTAGCATGCCGGGCCATTAGCAGGGGCTGCTTGTTGTTTTTGTAATGAAACCACACACACATGTGCACAGAGCACAATGCACTACGAACACTAATAATGGCGAGTACACGGGCATTCGTATGAATAGATGACAAAGTTGGATTTCTATTACGGTGAGTCTCAACTAAAAAAAACTACCAAGTTCTAGAGTCCTGACATCGACTCGCGCATGTGCAGAAGAACTATTCACTACGACCGTGGTGGACACGTTTTCCCCCCCGTTTACATGGAGAGAGTGCCGGGGCGGGCAGGATCAATCTTGGGAGGTTTTTTCCCCCCTAAAAGTTCAATGGTTCCAAGCACCAGAATGAGATAATCCAGGTTCCAGTGCGGTTCAGCCCTTCTGTTCGGAGTGTGCAAGTCCTTCTTGTGTGTACATGGATTTTTTTCCCCCAGGTACCCCCAGTTTTACCCCCCAAAATTCCCAAAACCTCTATTTGACGTTAATTGCTAGCAGAAAATTGTTGGCTGTGAGTGACTGGTGACCTCTCCAGGATGCACCTCGCCTTCACCCATTGCTAGACGCCTCTGTCCCAAATGGTAACAGTCAAGAAGGATGTAAGATTTTTTTTTTTTCCAGTTCGAATATAATTGAAGTACTTTCATCCTCCTATCTCTGCCTGCAAGTTACTCATTTCTACATGATCTACATTTGTGCTTCCCAACCTGGGATCTGAGACCTCTTTTCGGAGGGCGCCAGAGATCACTGGGCGGCTCCAGCGTTTCCTGCTCTAATCTAAAAACTCACCGGAAAAACTTGTCTTCACTTCTTTTTTTTGAAAGCTCAAATTTTTTTTGGCATTAATTTCGAGGATGTATATCCTTGTGTTTTGCTTCGCTTAAGTGTTTTGCAAAATCAAGAGATGGTTTGGGGAAAAAGGAGCCTGCAGCTTTTATTAGAGGGAATTTGCACTGAGACAGGTTGGGAATTTACATTATAAAAACAATATATTTTGCTTTTGTTCTTCAGGCTGATTTTCTTTTCACTCCTCCCACTAAATGTCTACGTTGTGGAATAGGCAGCCTCTTCAGTTTACTTTATGAATGCTCGAATTGGTTATCAGACATCTGCCTCTGTTGCACATTTGCTTTTTTTTTGGTTTAAGTGAAAAATGTGTTCTTGAAAAGACCCTTGACAGCCAATCAAAGAGGGAACTGCCTTTGTTTTTTTTCCTCCTTTGCTTCTAGTTAGCTAAATGAAAAAGGAGACATAAAGGAACGACGATGGAATAAAACATGCTTCCCTTTTTTCATTGTTTCTTTTTCTTTTTTTCTTTTGGCTTGATGGATTTTTAAGTGGCTTGATGTTTACAAATCCCTGCAATGGTTGTACTTAATATTCAGTTACTCTGCTGATACTCACGGCCTCCGGTTCCCAAACTTTCAACGTGAAAGAAAACAAATGGAAATTGATAATAGTTATTTAAAGTTTGTGGTTGGTGTTTGCTCCCCGGTTCTAAACCGTGGGTTTTCTCACGTTGATGCACGTCGATGGACTGAATGTCTTTCTTCTTTGTCGTCAGATCACCATCACCGACCAAGGCGTTCCCGCTAAATCCACCACGGTCCGCGTCATCGTCCAGGTCTTGGACGAGAATGACAACAGGCCGCTGTTCTTGGAGAAGATCTATAAGATCCAGCTCCCGGAGCGCGAGAGGCCAGAGAGGGAGCGGGCCACCAAGAGAGATCCCGTGTATCGCGTGATCGCGTCAGACCGCGACGAGGGACCCAACGCCGAGATCTCTTACAGCATCGAGGAGGGAGACGAGCACGGAAAGTTCTTCATCGAGCCCAAGACGGGTCTGGTGTCGTCCAAGAAGTTCTCCTCGGCGGGAGAATACGACATCCTGACTGTAAGTATCTCACTCAGACTCTTTATAATAGATCCTTGCGTTTAATTTTTATGCCGCTTATTGTCCCAGTCGCTTCAAATGTAAAAAAAAAAAAATACATTGAAACTGTCTCAACACTAATTGGTTCAAAAGTATTATTTGGCTTTGGTTGCATGATTCAAACACTCGCCAAAAATGTCCAATTAGAACAAAGCGAGTTTAAATGATGTATATTTCCCTCATTAGTGGGGAAAAAAGCGCCACGTCTGTCATTGATGTGAGGTCATTGTCCCTGTCGTGTTGACGTTGTTTTCATCTTTAAAATCTCAGGATTCCTGGGAACTTGATGTGCGAAGTCTGTGAGAATAAATATCGTCTGTCAATCATCCACCTGTGAGGCAAGAGAGAGGAATTGCAAATGTCTGCACAGTTGACAAGGGAAAAAAAAAAAAAAAAAAGCACTGCGAGCCATTACTTGGTGATGCCTAAACATTCATTTTGTTGAGTTTTAGTGAAGTGCAGAGTTTTCCAAAGCGGTGTTTCCGGCCGCAAGAAGCCTCTGCACACCACAGTTTATAGTACAGTACACTGAAGTCCTCACAAAGAGGATGAGTCACAAAGAGACCCACACAAAAGGTGTTTTGTTATCCCCAATCCCTGCGAGTGCCTGCGGCTCCAGAGCACGGAAATGCCGTTACAATTTACTTTTGAAGAGTTTCAGGCAGAGAATTTCATGGCGGGCCGCACGTGAAAACTCATATGTGGCAAAAAAAAAAAAAGAAAGAAAGAAAAGAAACGCTGCCTAACACCGACTCTGCTTCCCCCCCCCCCCCTTGCCTCTCTTCAGATAAAAGCCGTTGACAACGGACGGCCTCAGAAATCCTCCACTTGCCGCCTTCACATCGAGTGGATCAACAAACCGACCGTTTCGCCCGACGCGGCTCCGCTGCTCTTCGAGGAGTCGCCCTTCACCTTCTCGGTGATGGAGAGCGACCCGGTGGCACACATGGTGGGCGTCGTCGCCACCGAATCCTCAGACGTCCCTGTGTGGTTTGAAATCACAGGTACCGCCCCCTTTTTTTATGTGCACGTTTGTTGGCGCGCGCACGGCCGCCAGTTAAACGCTCAGTGTTTCTTTATGAGCAGAAAAACGTACGCACTAATGTAGGGCGTATGGGTGTGCAGTCATGACTTATGGAAGAACACCCATAAAAAATAAATTGGAAGGAAAAACAGCATTTTCTTGTGCTTCGAATCACACGTGCGTGTGTTGTTAGACAACTGTTGACTCCAAATGAGTTTTAAAAATGCAGTTTCTGCTTTATTGGCCGAATTGTACTTGAATTTTTTCCAGAAAAAAATGAATAATTGTCTGTGGAATGTATAGCTACCGTCTCATTTTCTTGCAGTTTTAGAATTACCATTCGTGTTTTAGTGAGTTGAAGCGTCATTTCTTAGAATGACAGTCGGCATTGTGTGCACGAGAAGATTAAAAATAACACTTTCAGTATTGCTTTGCCTCTTCTCCCTTTTTTCCTCCCAGCCTGCCTTCCCTCTAATCAATGTCTGACTGACACTTCTCTTTTCTTCTCTTCCTTGTCTGCTCTCTCGCCGCTTTCCTCTTTTCCTCTGGAATGTTCTGTTTGGTTGGATTTTTGCAAGACGGCATAGAGGATACTGAGATGTTTTACATCCTTCAGATGGCTTGTGACCACAACTGTACAGCAGAAGGTAGCTGCTGGGATCTCTTAATAGGCTGTGCTGTATTAAGAGATCATCCCCCCATTGTCTGTTGATGCCGCCTGTTGGCTGTGGTTGACTTGTGTTTGTGCCACGGGATTGATGTCGTGCCACATTCTTTCTCCCCGTAAACCTGTGACCTGATTAGACGCCTCACGAGGGTCGGAAAAATCCTTCTCTCTTCACTTTGTGGAAATCGCAACTTGAAGTCCGACCCACCTTCACGAGGCTTATCCTTGTGATTCTCGATTTATTCTGTCCCGTAATTGTGCTGTCTATTACTTTGTTTTTATTAAATGCATGAAACAGATGAAAAATGCTGAGATAAACCAAAAAAAAAAAAAAAAAATGGTTATTGTGACATTATTATCTTCAAAATTCATGTTCACGCGTTCATCCCATTTAGTGTTTGCGTAACCTTTCTGCACACACACACAGCTGAGACACGATATGCATCTAATTTCTCTTGTCTCCCCTTGTTTGTTTGTCTCCAAACAAACATTTCCACAGGTGGTAATTATGACAGCCGTTTTGACGTGGGCAAGGCCAGTGGAACCTTGATCGTGGCGCGGCCCCTGAACGCCGAGCAGAAATCAAATTACAACCTGACGGTGGAAGCTACAGACGGGACGCGGACTGTCAGCACCCAGGTAATTGAAACACTAATGACACGGTTGGAGGCTGATGAGGCGAGCGGGCGCAGCGGTTCTGGAGAGACAGAGAGAGAGAGAGAGAGAGAGAGAGAGAGAGAGAGAGAGAGAGAGAGAGAGAGAGAGAGAGAGAGAGAGAACCGGGGAGGGTGACGAGTGAAGCAGTGGTCAAACTGCTCCGCTTGTTTCGAGCGTCGTGAAGCCGCCACCGTTCAAAGTGACGGCGGAAAACAACACTTGATGGGTTTGAGTCTAATTTACGGAGCCGCATGACCTGACTTCTAACTGCGCAATGATGCTTTGCAAACGAATGCATGGCACGATAATATGAGAAGGAATATGTATAGGGTTGACTTGTGTTTGAATATTCACGTATCAACACAAACAGGGGAAGATGTTTAGCATTTTGGGATTTTTTTTTTTTAATGACATGTGATTCTACCTGGGATGTGTGTGGGATCACTTATCAGCTAAACTGCAGTGATTCTTTTTTTTTTTAAGAAGTCTTAGTTGCTGTTGAGCTTCAGGATCGTCTTGACTGTTGCGGAGCTCACACGACTTCTTCCTCTCTGAAAGACCAGATGTTAGCAAAGCACACTGACTGAGACGGATATGCCACAGATGCAGTTGCCACCCTTCGTGTTTCTAATCCGTGGCAATAGAAAGAGTCCTCTGTCGAAAATAATGAAAATGTTTGCGGTAATTCAGGCGTCATCGCACTCCCTCAACACTATCATTCACAATAATCAGCACCATATGTGGCACATGTGGCAAACTGCACATTACAGCTAAGCCGGCGGGCGAGCCGCGTCTCCACGTTAAGCTGCTCGCTAGTCAGTCGAGTGGATTGCCGAGACTTTATTAGAGGGTCAAACGACAGAATGATTTGGCAAAATGCCTCAAAATTGAAGGTCTGTGCAACTTGTTGAAGCTCACGTCGGCAAGGTGTGTTAAACCACCGTGTTTGATTTTCACGTAAGTTGATATCTGAGGGAGTACAGCGATAAAATAGCGCACAAACTTCACATAGTTTGCATTCAGTTGATTTGCACGGGGATGGGTGAATAATATAAAAAGCGCCATCATACGGATGCCGAGGAAACTCAAGAGAGAAAAGCACCTGATTAGCTTTAATCACATACAGAAGTCTACAGAACTTTATTACAATAACACATATTGTTAATGGTTATTATAAACCTCAGAGAGGAAATAATATGTTGGAAGTCTCATAAGAAGTTTTTACTGTGAAAAGTGAAATATGTATTCAATACATTTATATGAATGTCAGCTTTTGATACTCCTGTAACTTTTTTTTATTCGGATTTGACGCTTGCTGGAAAACAGCCATTGCACATCTTTCGACTGTGCTTCAGCTCGGTACACTCAGTATTTCTGCAAAGTCAAAATGTCGGATGATTCCTCTCACTTATTGTGGGTGCAGTTTAAATGGATAGATTCTGGAAGAGCATTCATGCTGCGTTCAGCATTAGTTATATAAATATTTTATTTATATCAGCCTGTGTGCATTCATTAACCTTTACTCTTACTAGTATCTACAACCGACTATCTTGTCTCGTATTTATATCCTTTATGATACAATATTATATTATATTTGTTGTTTCACATATAAAATGAAAGAGTGCAGTCAACCTTCTGATATACCTGATGTTAGTAAGCAAATACATGCATCCCCACAAGGAGCGAAGGGAGACCGCATCCTTTATTGCTGTAAGAAAGAATAACATTTGCTTAAACTGTGCGCTCAAGCCATCATGCGGGCAAGCAGCTGTCTTCCTCCTCAGTAGAGCTCTGGGAATCTTCCATTGTCTCATTTCTTGATGCCAAGCTGTTGTGATGATGGTGCTGTCTGGCCAAGGTTTTTTTTTTTTTCTCTTCTTTAAAGTATGCATTCTGCCCTCCTCCCCTGTGCTGCCCCGTCTCTCTCTGAACATGTGAAGCCTCTCTCACTTTTCCCAGAGAGAAACACACACACACCGGCTTGGCCTTTTCCTGAATGAGCTGAATAACTCAATATTGAATAGATAATGTTGCACGCAGGCAGATGCCATAGCTGAACTGCTCTGGTCGAGGCTTCTTTTTTTTTTTAATTTAAGATGGTCATGCCTTGTCGATGAGATTTTGGAAGTTTTTACATGGTCGTTTGGATCATACGGGATGGCCCACATTCAAAATGTTTTGTCCTTTGTCCTCAAAGAGGAGCTTCAGAGAACTGTAGCTGGAAAAGAATCTATTTGTTGTCACTCAGTATGAATAAAGCCTTTCATCATCTGGCTGCTGTGCTCCACTGAGCCTTGGATGAAGTGCCGCCTTCGCTGGCATTTCGCTGCTCATCTGCGGAAGCAGCACGTCCTTTAGTTTAGCTCAGAGCCTCGGAAAAAAACCCCCCAAAAAACAGCCAGAGTTCCTATTTTCTCACTCATGAAGTTTTTTTTTTTTTTAATGCTCCCTCCCTCCCTTTAAAGCACTTTCTTAAACGCCTCGGCAACAGACACTTATTTAAAAGCCTCTCTGCAATACGGCATGCAGTGACATTTTAAGTCAAATTAATCACATTCAAAGGTTAACCCATTCAAAAGGTCTGATTCCACGGAGCTGCTTGATTTTCAGTGGGACCCGTTGTATTAGCACAGCGCGGCAGATAACGCCCCTCGCAATACCCCCATTTTTTTGGTGTAATTGTTCCATATAATTGTGTTATTCCAAAAGAAAGCGAACAACTTGGAAGTGGCATGCGACAGTTTGCTTTGTAAGATTGTGTGGTTGAAAAAAGAAGAATGTTAGTAAAGTAGTTATGTCCTAAACTGACGAGAGACTCATCTCATGTCTTTAGATTTGACTGCAGCAGCATTGTCTTTCTGGACTCCCGCAGCTATTTACTGTGCATGGTTTTGTACGTACCATTTAAGCTGTGACTGATCTGCCCTTTTGGCAGACGAGTGCCCGTGAATATGATACTGTACGCTCAGCTGACCACTGCAGGTCAGTTGTATTCTGCAGCGTGACTGGATTTACTGAATCCGTATGCTCCACGAAGTGAGCGTCGCAATGTAGGCCAGCTGCTTGGGATGTGCTGACAGCCAAATGGTGACCGGCGGATAGAAGCAGAATTGATTGGCTACTTGAACGGAAAGAGAGCCGGTGTATTCTCGATGGAAAAGCAGAATAAAATCCCCAGAAGGAGCGTGTGTTATTTGCAGGTTTGACACATCATATAGCATTCATCGGCTGGACTTGGGTTTTATTTTCGAATCGAGCCTTAAATGTCCCGAGAATTCAGAGCGCGGTGTGTCTCAACACATTTCAGCGTGTGCTGTTTTGGCTACAAGCTTGTTTATTCGATAATATAGCGTTGAGTGTATTTACTCTGCTGGCAGGAGGTTTAACAGAGACTGTCAACTTACCTCCTGCTGGGAGACGTAGGTTTTTATAGCTGTTTTGTAACTGTGTCTAATGGTTTTAAAATGATGTATGATATGACACTGAGTATATATTGGTATACGTTTCATGAAGGGAGGGGGGGGGGGGGGCATTTGTCAGTTTGTCTGTTTGTTGTGTTTCTCTGTGCGGGTGAAGATCTTAAAAACAACCAGGTAATCCACTTGAGTAATCAGATATTTCAAAGCACGGCATTAAAGCCTGTAAATGTGAAAGTCAAGAAGATTACGCTGACTAATCAGTTTCTGAATCGCAGCCACATCTAATGAATCCAAAAACTTCAATACATGGTACATGGTAATGAGCTGCTCACTCCTTCCTATTGTGAATGATTCCTTTTTGATGTTTGGAGACAGTGTGTCGTTTTGTTTTTTGTTTTTTTTCTGTGAGACAATTCGTACAGATCTTTACTGCAAATTCAAATTTACATACACACACACACACACACACACACACACACACACACACACATACATGCACGGACACGCACACCCTCTTGGTGCACCTCGTGAAAACTCGGAGTCGGGCTTATCTATTCCTCAAATCAAAGTCATGTGGAAGCCGTGCTGCCAGACGGGCTGGCCTATTTTCTCTCTCCCAGGAATGCTTTTTTTCCTCCTCCTTCTTTTGTTCTCTCTTTCTCTTTATCCCCCTTTTGTCTTTCTTTCTGAGATTCTTCCTCTCACTTTTTAGTTTTTTTTTTTTTTTTTTTTGAAAAGGCGGAACCAGGGCCCGGCTTGCCCGGGAAGATGATTGTTCTGTTTTGGGTAGAATTAAGTGCAAACAAGAGTGCTGGACCTCTGTGGCGAGTGGCCAGTGCTAATCCTGTTTTGGGAACATGTTGGAAGCGCTGGATGCCAGTGCCCTTCTTTTGCCCAAAACCTGCCACCTGGCAGGGGGGCTTCCTCGCCTGCACATGGCACAGGGGGACAACGAGCACAACCAAAGTCCCCTCATTCCCTGCTCTGGAAACCACATGAAAGGTCTTTCATTATTCAGGAGGAACCCGTTCAAAACATGCCCCTTTTTTTCTTCTTCTAACGTTGAAGTTAAAATGAAAAATTTTTGAGCTCAGAGTCAAAGCTGACTTCTGATTCAACCCACCAGGGGCCGCAGTGGCCAGTGTCAGTGCGAAGGATTTAGTTCTGTGGGAGGTCCGTGGAAAACAAGTCAGCCACTCTGTCGCCTACTTTCCATCTGACCGTTGTAGTTCTCTGAAGGATCAGCTGATGTAGATGAGGGGTGCCGCATTCCAGCCCGGGCACCTCATAGCCCGGAGCCGTGCCAAGAAGGCAGCCTCAGCTCACAGACCCCCCCCCCCCCCCCCCCCCCCCCCTCCCTCCCAAGCTATATGACATCCTCCTTTGGCTGTGCAGAAGTACCTCAAGCTGTTCTGCTCACAATCTGTTCTTGTGGTCTCCTGTTTCTCATGTTATCTCAGTCTGCAACACAAAGGCTGTCTTTATGCCTCCTTCACAGGTTCGGTTTATTCACTCAAACTTGCAGGTTTTGCTTTAGTATCAAAGCGGACTATTGTACACCCCCCCCCCCCCCCCCAAAATCTCGTCTCTTTGCAAGTGTACTGTTCTCAGTCACACCTTTGGTTTGTGTTTCTTTTGATTTTCCGAAACAAGTCATGTTTTCTAAATTTGACCACATCCCTTTTTCTTCTTTTTACTGTCATTTGCCTCAGTCTCTCTCATCTCACCCTCACAGCATGTTTTTTTTTAATATATTTTTGGTTTTTTCCCTTTAGCATCTCCATCTGTCACGTCTGTGTCTCAGTCCAAGTCTCGTTTCTGCTCAGCATTCCCAGAGGAAACTATATACCAGAGAATACAGATTTTTTTCATCCACACCAGCGTTTCTGCTGCAGTCGGCCTGTATCGTGCAGCTTTGTGGTGTTTGGGGCAAAGCTCCTTTGAAGTGGAGCGCCTGCTTGCAAGGCGGAACGGCAAGTTTGCATATGCGAGGTATATGGTGGCGATAGGAAAGGCCTTTGTGTCGCCTTTTAAAGCCAATGAGATGCTACATTGTGGCTGGATGTAGATGTTAGTGACCAGGCTGCATTCCTCTTTGCTTCTTGACAGCGGTATCAGCTCTCGCCACCTTACTCACTATTCACAAGATGTGTTATCTGACGCTGGCCAGATTGAGATGCATTGGGCAGCCTGTGTGTGTGTGTGTGTGTGTGTGTGTGTGTGGATGGATGGGTGCATGCGCGTGCATCTGGGTGTGTAAAGAGGTGAATTGTGAGGCATCACAGATCTGCTGCTGTATGATGTCTGGCATGACTTGAGACGATTCTGCTTGGAATGAGATAGATTGTCACGTCGCCGAGGGTGCGCCGTGCACCAGAGGCCGCGGTGTTACAGACTCTTCCAGGTTTGTCACATTAGACATTATTTTATTTTACATTAAGCCACGATTAGCCACGTGACATGCGTCACTCGTGACACACCGCCCGTGGCGAACTGCCAGATCGCGGCGCGGACAGACATCACGCGGCCCGATGCTCCCCCCAGCAAGATGACATCTGTGAGCCTCAGCAGCTTTGCCAAAATCGCAGCACACAGCAGATTGTAAATGTTATCAGTCCTGTCAGGTTGAGTCTATATTTGTCTCTGATATAGGCTCATCATGCTCAACAAACAGCATTACGGCAAAAACAACAGCGGGCCGTTGTTTTGACCAGAGATGTGACAAAAACCTGGTCAGCTACTGAGCCATCACCTCGTCACAGCTTTTGTGACCAGAGCCCTTCAGCCCTCAAGCACCCAGCAAGCTCGGTTTCCACAGTTTCCTTACGGGACATCACCCCCTGGTGTCTGGTATGCAGGTGTCTAATCTGGACTGATCCCTTTGTTCCCCATGTTTGGCAACGGTAGAAGCCCCTCGCTGCTCTGGGAAGCAGAGATGGCATTCCAGCAGCTCTCCATAATCCTCTGTCGGAAGTCCAGTAGACGAGTGGCTGGTGTTGATAAAACAAGCTCCCAATGGCATTTTACAGTTTGGGGATGTTCAACTGTTTGTTCTGTATGTGAATGACAAAAAAAAAAAGAAAAAAAAAGCCTCACATTTTTTGCTGTCCAAAGCAAAAAGCGTGTTGGTGTGGAAAAAGTGGTTGCATGGATTTCATCTGGGCTTTTGTTTGTGAATACACCAGAAAACAACAACACTACAACATGTGTAGTCAACTTGCTTTAATACATCAGTGAACCTCTCTGACTTTGACAACTGACAACTTCTGTCTTCTAAGTTTTGCGATTGCTTTGTGGTTATACAGCATTGATTTCATGTTTTCACGTTTAGCCGTGTCGTGGGGCCATTCAGTTAAGTCATATGTATCGATCTAGACTGGGTTAAGGCAGCGCGGCTTGTTGTGGAGCTCAGGAAATAGTTTTGCGTGTGTGTGTGTGTGTGTGTCTGTGTCTGTGTGTGTTCGTGCGTGTTGCATATTGTGGTAATCTTGTCATTATCGCGTTTAAAACCCAACAATTGGATTTATGTTCACAATCCTTGAGTTCTGTATTGATGAGGCTTTTGTCCTTCTCAGTGATTTCACACTTACTGTGACCGTTTATTTGCTGGTTGGGGGTCTTGAATAAAAAGTTGCAGCCATTTTTAGAACTGAATTTTTTGCAAACATCACAAATTTATGAAATAACGTCAACTGCAGAGCTTCAAAGTCCAAACTATGCATAAATGTTCCGCAATTATTTCAAGTTCAATACATCTATCTCCTACTGCAAAAGTGAACAAATCTGCTTCTTATTGCCGATGGCATTGAGCAGTGACGTCCTATATTTCACTTCCTCATTTAGGTGCTGATCAGAGTCATCGACACCAACAACCACCGGCCGCAGTTCTCTCAGCAAGTGTACACGGTGAACGTCCCCGAGGATAAACCAGCCGGCTCCGAGGTCCTGCAGATCAACGCAGTGGACAGGGACGAGAAGAACAAGCTGACCTTCACACTCCTGAGCAGCACAGATCCCTTCAGCCTGAGGAAGTTTCGCCTGGACCCTGGAACTGGAATCCTCTACACCATGGAGAGACTGGACCATGAGACGATGCATCGTCACGTCCTCACCGTCATGGTACTGAACACGTGAACACCAACCAACGAGCAATTCTTCCATAGATTACGAGAAGCTCCTAAATAATACTCATTAGGAAACTTAATTTTTTTTTTTTGCTGCTTTCAAAAGAGAAATTCCCAGGGAATTAAGATACGCCTGTTTGTTTATGTGCTTTCTAAAACGTGAATAGTTTTCTGTTCAATTACGCCACTGTTGAAGAATGAATTATCCCTCGAGGGGCCCCTCACACTGCTTCTTCAGTTTTTTGTTCTCTTTTCTTCCTTTCTTCATATTTCCTCATTTTCAGGTTCGAGATCAGGACATTCCAGTGAAGAGGAACCTTGTGCGCGTTATTGTGGATGTGGATGACACCAATGACAACGCGCCCTGGTTTATAGGCACACCGTACTCCGGCCGTGTGTTCGAATCTGCCGCTATCGGCTCTGCGGTTCTTCAAGTGACGGCCCTCGACAAGGACAAGGGCTCCAATGCAGAGGTCATCTACAGCATTGAATCGGGTAAATGACTGCTTTCTTAGTGTGGCTCACAGATTACGGCACTATTTCCACTAATCATGGAAGCAGAAAGCTTTTCTTTGTAACATAAAGCTCATAGAAAAATGTATGAGTCATTGGCGCTGCTGCCCACTGGATCTTCATGAATGAAATGCTTTACGAAGGCGTCGGAGAATATTGAAGACTTTGTTTTGAAGGATCTGAAAAAAAAATGTTACAGATGCGCAGCATGCCGTCAGATTTTCCCACGATTGTTTTTCTCGCACAATAAGCTGTTGTCTGAATAGAAGAAAAGAAACATGCGGCAGTTACATTTTCGTTTGGACGTACCCAAATTTGGAATGGCAGAGATGATCTAATGCAACTGAATTGTAGCCTGCTTTGTTTTTGGACAACCTTGGATTTAGAATATATGGGGAAACTTGCAGTTTGAACACCCTTCAGACAATTTACTTGGTCTAGCAACGATCAAATAATATTAAACTTTTTTTTGTTTTCTCTCTTACAGGAAACGTGGCAAACTCATTTGGTATTAACCCCGTCCTTGGAATCATAACAGTCGCCAAAGAGCTCGATCGCAGCAGCAAGGCCATGTTTGAACTCATCGTAAAGGCTTCAGATAAAGGAATACCTCCCCTGTCAGCTACAACCACAGTACACATTGCAGTAACGGTTTCTGACAACGCAGCTCCCAGATTCACTGAAAAGGAGTTTTCTGCAGAAGTCAGCGAATCGGTGCTCACAGGAAGCTTCGTCAGCTTGGTCACCGCTGTTAGCCAGTCCTCCGTTTCCTACCAGATTAAAAGTGGCAACATCAACAACGTATTTGACATAAACCCAAACTCAGGAGTGGTCGTGACGCAGCAAGCTTTAGATTACGAGAGCACCTCTCAATACAAGCTGATCATACAGGGAACTAACATGGCTGGACTTGCCAGTAACACAACGCTTTTGATTCACCTCAAGGACGAAAATGACAACGCTCCCGTCTTCATCCAGAGGGAATTCAAAGGCGTTATCAGTGAGTCAGCCCCTATCAACACCATCGTTCTGACCCACGCCAACACTCCTTTTGTCATTCATGCATCTGATGCCGATTGTGACCAGAACGCCATGCTCATTTATGAAATTGTTGAACCCTTTGCACATAACTATTTTGCTATTGACTCGACCACGGGAGCCATCAGAGTCACAACGGCGTTGGATTATGAACAAAGAAGAGTTTTCCACTTCACGGTGCAGGTCCACGATCTTGGAATGCCACGACTGTTTGCAGAGACGGCGGCCAACGTGACCATAGAAGTAATTGATGTCAATGACTGCTCACCTGCTTTCAGCCAAGAACTTTATGAGAAAACTATCATTGTTCCCACATACAAAGGCGTAGAGGTCATTCAAGTCAATGCCACTGACGCGGACTCCGGCCCCAACGCCAAACTGCTTTTCTCCATCGCCGAGGGAAATATCGGTGATAAATTTAAAATGGATCCAATCACAGGCATGATCTCGATTCAGAATATCACCCAGCTCAGGAGCAGGTATGAATTAAAGGCGAGGGTTTCGGACGGCAGATTTGCCAGTGTAGCTACAGTGAAGATCAACGTGAAGGAAAACAAAGAGAGCAAGCTTAAGTTCACTCAGGAATCCTACAAAGCCTACATTCAAGAAAACTCCTCCGAGAAGAAAACGCTGGCAGTTATTGCCGTTGTCGGGAACCAGGTGAACGAACCTCTGTTCTATAAGATCTTGAACCCTGACAGCAGATTTGAAATCAGCCGCACATCTGGAGTCGTCTCGACCACTGGAATTCCATTCGATCGTGAAGCACGGGACAAATACGACATTGTTGTGGAGGTCACCAGAGAGGACAAATCTGATGACGGAGCTCATGTTGTAGTAACCGTTCAGGTGGAGGACATGAATGACAATAAGCCGATGTTTGTGAACCTGCCTTATCATGCTCTTGTTCAAATGGATGCAGAGGAAGGGCAGGTGATCCGGCAAGTCACAGCAGTGGACAAAGACATCGGAGCAAATGCAGACATTCATTATCACCTGAAGGAGCATCAGGAGCACTTCCAAATAAGCTCGGCTGGGGAAATCTCATTGAGAAGGAAGTTTGAGATGGATTCGCTTAACTCTGACTTTGTCATTGTTGTTATGGCAAGGGATAATGGAGAGCCAGCGCTCTCAGCTGAAGTCGAAGTGCCAGTGAGAGTGGTGAACAAAGCCATGCCTGTGTTTGAGAAACCTTTTTACAGCATTGAAATCCCTGAAAACATCCAATTACACTCCCCCGTGCTTCATGTGCAGGCCAATGACTCTGAAGGCCCTCGCATTGTGTACACCATTTCCGAGGGGGATCCTTTCAAGCAGTTCTCGATTGATTTCAACACAGGTGTGATTCATGTGATTCAACCTCTGGACTTTGAGACACACCCCGCCTATAAATTAAATGTAAGAGCCACAGACTCTCTCACCGGCGCACACTCTGAGGTGTTTGTTGATATCATATTGGAAGATGTGAATGACAATGCTCCCGTGTTCCTGTCAAAGGCCTACCGCGCCAATATTTCGGAAGCTTCCGTTATCGGTGAATCTGTTTTGCAAGTCGCTGCCAAAGATGCCGATACCGGTAATAACCAAGAGGTCTTCTTTCAGTTGGTTGAGGAAAGAGGGAAGAGTTCAGACTATTTCAGCATCGATCGGGACACGGGAATCATTTCTACAGCTCAGCTGCTTGACCACGAAGAGATCCAGCAACACAAGCTGCGAGTCCGTGTCGTGGATGGAGGTGTGCCAGCGCTCTCCAGTGACATCACAGTCACAGTCGACGTTACTGATCTGAACGACAACGCTCCGCTCTTCACAGAGCACACTTACAAAAGCACCATCAGCGAGCTGGCTCCACGCGAGCACTTCATCACCCAAATCCAGGCGTCTGACGCCGACAGTTCAGACGTGAACAAGTTGGAGTTCTCAATTATCTCTGGAAATGAAGATCAGAACTTCGCCATCAACAGGCAAACCGGTGCAGTTGTCATCTCCAACCACCGCCAGCCACATATGCAGCCTCTTTACAATCTCAACATTTCAGTCACAGACGGCGTGTTCAGAAGCTCAGCCCTCGTCAGTGTAACAGTTATTGGCGCCAATTTCCACAACCCTACCTTTCCTCAGGAGGACTATTTATTAGAGCTGGTGGAAAACTCACCTGCCGGTACTTTGGTAGGAGAAGCAAAGGCTGCAGATGACGATGAAGGCATCTACGGCCAAATTACATACCAAATCATCAATGACTTTGCAAAAGACAAGTTCTCCGTCAATGAAAATGGTGAGATTTTCACCCTGGAAAGTCTTGATCGTGAGAATCCAGCTGAGAGAGTGATTCCCATTTCTCTCGTAGCTAAAGATGGTGGTGGAAAAGTTGGCTTTTGTATCGTCAACGTCATTGTCACCGATGCCAACGACAATGCCCCACAGTTCAAAGCAGTCGAATACAAAGCCTCCATTGCGTCGGATGTCCCCAGAGGAACATCTGTGGTTAAAGTTGGAGCTTCAGATATGGATGAAGGCAGCAACGCTGACATTGAGTATTCACTTGAAGCAGATGTTGAAAATGTTGAGGAGAACTTTGAAATCCACCCAACATCTGGAGTCATTGTGACCAAAGAAAGCCTCATTGGACTGGAAAATGAGCTCTACGCATTCTTCGTAAGGGCAAAAGACACTGGCAATCCCCCCAAACAGTCAGTTGTACAGGTTTACATACGAATTGTTGCCCCAGAGATCCCCATTCCCAAATTTGCAGAGCCCCATTATCGGTACACGATTGCTGAAGACCTTCCCATCGGCACAGAGATCGACGTCATTCAGGCCGAGAGTGAACAGCCCGTTGGTTACAGCATTGTGAGGGGCAACACTCCAGAAAGCAACGAAGATGAAGTGTTTGTTGTAGATAAAGAAAGTGGCACGTTGAAACTCCAGAAGAGCCTCAACCATGAGGTGACCAAATGGTACCAACTCACCTTGTTGGCCCAATCCAAACAAGAAAATTACGAGGTCGCCGCATCTGTCAATATAAACATCCAGGTGAAAGATGTTAACGATAACAAGCCCGTCTTTGAGTCAGATCCTTACGAAGCCGTCATTGTGGAAAACCTTCCCAGTGGGACTCAAGTTATTCAAGTCAAAGCCAACGACCACGACTTTGGAACCAACGGCCATGTCGTTTACAGCCTGGACCCCAAGCAGGAATCGCCGGAGATCCCCGAGCTGTTCGCAGTTAACAGTGAAACCGGTTGGGTGACCACCTTAAAAGAGCTGGACCGTGAGAAGACGGACACATTCTCAATCAAAGTTCTCGCCACGGACCAAGGCGACAAGGTCCAGCACGCCACTGCCACCAGGGTGGAGGTAACGGTGGCCGACGTGAACGACAACCCGCCGCGCTTCACGGCGGAGATCTACAAAGGCACGGTCAGTGAAGACGACCCTCCGCCCAGCGGGGTGATCGCCATCCTCAGCACCACCGACGACGACTCGGAGGACATCAACAAACAAGTGAACTACTTCATAACAGGTGGGCGTTTATCATTTTTTTGCGTAGCCGATAAACTGAATGCCTGGAGTTTGCTCTCGTACTCCTTTGTGTAACAGTGTTTTATAAACAGTTGTTAGGGGAGATTATCCATTTATGCCACTTAATATGATGATAATATCTCATCTTTGAAACATTACACAGCCCTGTTATCTTTTAGGAGTCTGAGTTCTCGCCGAATTTGCACAAGCTCTAGGCAAATATTTAGGTCATTATACTACAGAAATGTATAATTATCTCAATGCTTTGAAATAGATTGGAGAAAAATATTTCCTCTGGTGCTAATTAGCAAATGTGAATATCTATGCCAAGTCTAGAAACATCAAGTGGGATCAGAATCCGGCAGTATCATTAGTTCATTCACACGGTCTGTTTTGTCTTGTGGACCAATAATAATTGGTTTACAAATCTAACATTGCCTTTTTGGAACATCAAAAGTGTTGAATTTTAGTAATTAATAATTGATGAGCTTTAAATTGAATTTAAGTTCATGTTTAGTCTGGCTTGTGAGGGGAACAGTAAAGCTAAAATGTATGGTTTTAATGTTCAACCCCTAAACAGGCGGTGACCCACTCGGCCAATTCGCCATCGAGCACATTCAAAATGAATGGAAGGTCTCAGTCAGGAAGTCCTTGGACCGAGAGGAGAAGGACAATTACCTCCTGAACATCACAGCCAGTGACGGCATCTTCACAGCCAAAGCCGTGGTGGAGGTCAAAGTGCTCGACGCCAACGACAACAGTCCAGTGTGCGAAAAGGTAAGACTGCCTCTTTCTGGAGATATGTCGGTCCCACTTCTCTTTTGCTGTTCGTATTCACTTTAATGTCTTCTTCTCCTCCCTTTTCCCTACGTCTGTCCTCCAGTCTGTGTACAGTGAAAGTGTCCCCGAGGACTCTCCTGCTGGGAGGCTCATCCTGCAGGTTTCCGCCTCCGATGCTGACATCCGCTCAAACGCCCAAATCTCCTATGAGCTCCAGGGAGTTGGATCCGAACTGTTCATTATTGACTCAGACACAGGTATGTAGGTGTGCGATAATAGCCATCCACACAAATATCACTTTGCATAGAGAACAGTGTCTTGTTTTCTGGCCAGTTGTAGTCTCAATCTCTTGTATTGAATATTGCTCATATTCCGTCCTTTATTGCTGTAAAAGCCAAGCGTGTCCGCAGACAGTGAGCAGATTTTCACTCACGCTGAGATGGAGGTTATTCTGATTATTAGGGAGTGGTATGTAGGGCACTGGCATTGAAGTCTGGCATGAAAAGACCATTGGTCCTCCGCTTGGAGCCACAGAATCAAAGAGGCTGCTCAGCATGACAGCAGTTTTACATTCTACATGAGCGTTTTGATCCCTCTGCAAATCGTTATTGCTTTTTGTGTGCGCAAATCATTGTCAACCATGGAGGAAACAAGATAGTCTTCTTGTGCCCAGTTATTTACTTATTCTTTTATTTATTTCGTCTTTTTTTTTTTTTAACAGAGCCAGGAACAGCCTGCAGGGCAAACGAAAAACGAAAGACTCACTGTGGCTCTAATGTACAGAGTTGCACACTTAGTTAGAATTTATAGAGCTATTTTTTTCTTCCCCGCAAATAATTTCCGCTGCGATATCCTCTAAATCAGACCTTCCATCTGGCTACTTTGGGTGGGAAGTAAGACGATAAAACACAATGTCAGCAACTCAAAGCCAACCTGAAACAAACACAAAATAATGGCATGAAAGGGCAAAACAAACCGAGCCAGGCAATGATGACCAGTAGATGGGAGCCATTCGGCTCGTCTGCTGTTGCGTAGAAACCCAAAGTATCCAGACTTAATATGCCGAAGCCGACACTGAGACAGACAATGAAGCTACAATGCCATCCTGCCGTCTTTTGGCAACCCTCGGCACTGAACAGCAGTGCAACTGTTATGTAGAGGGAATATTATTCTCTCTTTTTTTTTCTCAGTGCAGACAAGTAGGATTACTGCTGATGAGAATTGCCAAGAGGTCCCAGAGTTTTCCAGAGAGGTTGTTCTAATGCTGGCTGCTTCACATCCCAGAACACTTCCAGGCTGCTTTAACTGCCAACTCTGATGTGTTCTCCCCCCCTCCCTTCCTTTCCCTTCCCTTCCAGTCCATCCATTTGCCATTCACTGGTGCTTCAATGACTTATTCATCCCTCCCTCTTCTCAGTTAAAAGCCATTAGTTGTTTGAATGCATCTTACTTGGTTAGTAAATGGTCGACAGCCTAGTTACAGCGTTTTTATAGCGCTGGCGGTTCTCTTACTCACAACCACAATGTTTTACATTAACCGCATACGAGTTGTTTTAAATCCATGAGCGAATTCTGCATACTTTATGACATGATCTCACTGTCATGTCTGACTTTTAGGAGAGCTGAAGACCCTGCAGCCGTTGGACCGCGAGGAGCAGGAGGAGCACCTGTTCAAAGTGAGGGCAGTGGATGGAGGCGGACGCTACTGTGAATCCGACGTCCACGTCACGGTGGAGGACGTCAACGACAACCCGCCGCAGTTCTCGTCTGACCCCTACGCCATCACCGTCTTCGAGAACACCGAGATTGGCACCTTCGTGGCAAAACTGCAGGCAAACGATGTCGATACCGGTAAGGAAATTGATTTTCAATTGTTTCTACATCAACATGCACTTCAGCTCAATCAGTGAGCTAAACCTGTCCGGCACTTAGAATATAATGTGAGGAAAGTAGAGTGCAATCTGCTCTGATGGATGAACCTGCATCGGTTTGGGAAATCTCTCTCAGATTAGACGGACTAGATCATCCTTTATTTGTCGCACAATGGGGAAATTTAGATTGTAAACCAGTGAACGAATGTCTTCCTTTGACTTTCATGGAGCTTTCAGTGAATCTGTTCAAATGAGGAGTTCTATTGCAGCGGTGAGGGGTATTTCAGCTGTGCTTTCTTTCATTTCAATGGATAGAGTAGTTCAGATCCATCACCACCAACCGCGTGACAGTTTTGGTATTATAATGCTCATTTGCCTCCTGAACGACACTTTCAACCTGTTGGTCCTTAATATTAAGTGTTCGAAGGAGCAGATTTTTCATTTCTTGCCACCTATCGTCCCTTATATTGACATGGGGGAGGATTTACAAAGACGCGCACGTATTGGTCGAAAGCTTTTGTCTCCTGCGAAGTTTTTCAGCGTTCACAGCCGACTTGTTTTTACACAAGAACCCAGTGAAAAAATGGTCTTTAATGCGAAAGAAAATACACCGCCGGCAAAAAGTCGGTGTCTTCATCTTCAGTGATCTGTGGAAAAGACATGGATCATCAGCTTTTATGACTTAGGTTTTGAAAGGATTTTTTGCAAAGACACCACCCATCAAACTCTTGAAATGCTGAGTATGAGTATTTCTGCAGCACAGTGTCAGCATGGGGTGAAGTCTGAAGCATGACCAGGCAGTGGTAGTTTGAGAAAGCATTTCAGTGATCTGGTTATTAAACTTTTGACACCATGCAGTTCAATGTATGTGTTTCTAAAGGTTGTTAAAATTAATGTCATTTAGCATATATGTCGTATTTATATGATTCTTCAAACATGCATTCTTTCTGTTGGTGTTACATGACAGGCAGCTTGTAAAGACATGTTTTTTTTATTTACATGAAGAGTTTCCTAATATAAACATACGTTCCGATCGTCTCCTTTTCTCTTGATTTTGAAAAAAAAAAAAAAAAAAAAAGTTAACGGATGTTGAAGATTGTTTAAAAAAACTGTTTTCCAGGTTAGATTTAGTCTCTTGAGGCCCTAATAAATGACAAGACAAGCTCACATAGAGTCAGTATATATTGCGCAGTTGACTGCAGCTCGGTTGTTAACTGATCCATCTTTTTTCCACTTTCTAGTCACACTAGATCAGGGCTGGGCAACTGCGTTTAAGGGCTTCATAAAAGAATTTGCATTACTATTTCAGGCCAAGAAACAAGTTGACAATGTGTTTTGCTCAATAGCAATTATCTCTCAATAAAAAAGCACCTTTTTATTTGAAGATTTATTAAAAAGAAATTATAAAATTCAAGGTTCAGAAAATAAGTAAATAAAAATACATATTTTTTTCATTTAACATGCCTTTTTCTTCAGTGAAATACTAACTTTGTGAGGTAGAAACTGCAAGCTCTGCTAGTCCAGGTGCTCGACACAACCAAGCATGTAATAATGGTCAATAACTTTGACCATAAATTTGGCCATTTTAGATGTAATAAACTTAATAATAACAATAGTTTTCATTTAATCCAGGATTTCCCCGTGTCGCCCTGCAGGCCGGTCAAGCAGAGGTAAAGGGTCACATATGGAACCTGGAGGCTATACATGCTAACACAGGGCAGAAGACAGCATTAAAAACCTGTATGTGTTACTACATCGAGAGAAAACCATACATATTCACAGTCAAGGACACCGTAGAGCTATCATTGCAACGAAGCTGAAGCAGAGACGTGGGGAGAACATACGAACACTTTCACAGGTTTCCTCATTGTGGCTGTGATGTGGCCATTGTCACAAATGCCTTAATACTCAACCATGCAGCCCAGCATGACAATAAAATCAGTGATTTCAAGGTCTGAATGTAGAGAAGAGCCACAAGACGGACTATTCTGAATCAACGCTCATGGCGAGTTATAAAATTAGATTTTTATCTGAGTGGATGTGGCATTGCAGGAAGTGCGATGCTGAGACTTCACAATCACTTCCTCGGATTCACAATCTAAGCAAAGCCCCCCATCTCTTTTACCGCCTGCTGATCAAACCCGTCTGTTTATTGGAAGGCTTCCTTCCTTCCAATGCTGCCGCATTCTGTTTCACATGGCGTCACAGAGTTGTTCAGCCTCTTTGTAGATTATTGTTCCAGCAACGGTTCTCACACTCTGGTGCCATCGCAGGCCACCGATTGAGGAATTGAATAAAGACTACTCTGTGGCACAATTTGTTTAAAGTGCACTGGAAAGCGAGTCCATGTTCAGGGACAGTGAGTTGAGCACATGCTTGAGGAATAAGGGCATCAAGATGCAGATGCATTTTGGCTTCTGTGCTGACTCGCCCCGCTCAGGTTATCATCGTTCCATTGTGGAGCTGCTTTCCACTAAATGGCAAGAGGGAAGGATAACAAATGTGAAATTTCATGAATGATCAACCCCTCAAATTAAAAGCTCCATTACACTCTAATGAAATTCTTCTCTCTTCAAGCCGAATTCTCCAAAGGGATGATTGCAATTTTCTGTTTGCCTGGTGCAAAGCCGCAAGGCCACATATTTATCTCCAGCGTCTGCTCCTTTCAGCAGACGTTGCCAATCTCCTAGAGGCGCACACGTGAAGAAGGCCGTAAGCTTAAACCACACACTTTTAACAGTCACTTAAAACACTTGAGAGTTTTTTTTTGTTTTGTTTTTTTTTCTTCAGTGGACTTCTCACACAGGCTTGAAGAACCATTTCAGCCTGTAAGCTGGCACAGAATCGACACCGTCTCCTCCCATTTCCCACATCTTGTTTTTTTCCTCCCTTCTTTTTTGTGGGGTGGGGGGGGGGGGGGGGGGGGCTGACAGCTTGACAGAATGAAAACGATGCTCGAACTGGAAACCCTCTGAGATGGGGGGTGTAAAAAACACGCTAAATAGCATAAGGAAAGAGCTGGCATTAAGACATTTCTTCCCGGCGGCTTTACTGGCACAACGTTTGCTTCAGTTTTGAATATCGGGCATGAGGGTAGTTGAAGGGAGGGAGGAGAGAAAAAAAAAGGTGCACCCTGCAGTTCAGCCAGGGGCAGTAATTATTTAGAGTTACACTGAGTGAGAGCAGAAAGAGGATTTGATCAGTACACACTCACACACGTGTGTTGCACACTGCAGGAGCTTTTTTTCCCTTTTTTTTTTTTTTTATGTCCGTCTAGTATTTTTTGATTTAAGTCCCGTACAGACCTGCAGCGTCTCGGCGTAGATTTGACCCAGTTCACTCAGGCTTCAGTCAGCCGTACTGCATTTGCAACCCATCATGAAAATGCACAGAATAATGTATAACCCGCCTCCGAAGAGAAACGGAATGACTTTATCCTCCACATTTGCCCATGCTGATGTCTGAGTGGACTCATTCTCAGCTCTGCCGGTTCTCTGTGATCCTTCTAAGATGTTTGATACTTACCCACATTGCAGCTCCCTGGTCCCAGCCGCCACGGCAATCTCTGAGAGGCAGCACTTATCAGAGTGGAGTGATTATGAACCAGACAGAGGAACAGACCCAGACTGGTCCCCTTGATCTATGATAAACCTCCAAATTCCTCCTCTGATTTTGCTTTGTCCTTTATCGCTCTACCTGGATCTGAGTGGCTCTCTCTGCCCTCCTCGTGGCCTTACTCCTCTTATTCCCCACATTCACTTTCCTCCATCACTGAGACATTTTTTTATCGCTTTTTATGCCTCCACATTTTAACGGCTACGGGCCGCAGACATTCTGTTTTTGGCCGTCCGTCCGTGCGTTCATTTCATTTTTATTAAGCAGTTAATCTCTAGAGAATGGCTTTGAGGGTTTAATAAAATTTCATTCTCAAACAGGAATTGAGGAGATTTTTGTTTGCCAAAGTGAAAGGTCAAGATCTTCTATATATACCACCTTTAGTCAAACTGAAGTCATCGAGCGCTTGAGTAAAATGTGAGGTACACCTTGGAGAGATCTCCTGTCCATCACAGGACGAACACTGATCCCTCTCTTACTCTTAACAACTATTTTACATCATAAAGTAAACTAATAAGAATGTATTCGACTTGCTGGAAGAACGCAGTCGAGAAAACCTCCACAAGCACATGGGAAACATGCAAATACCATGCAGAAAGTGTTCATGGAAGTGTGGCAAAATCCTGTGAAAATGAGTCGTACTGAACACAGATTCTGTCCAAATCCGTTTTGGAGATTTAGAGGGGTCACATTCTCCAGCTTTTCAACATTTTCTCATGAGTCTCGTTGGTCCAAAAACCTTGTATTCAAAGTTTATTGCCCCAAATCCAGCTTTTCCTCGATTTACATCCATTTGAATGTTGGATCATAGGAGCTACATTCAGAATCTGCTGTGTCTGTGTGAGCTGAACTGGCTCCGCCCACACATACCCATCTTGAGAAGAGGAGGAAGTAGTGGTGCCATGTGCCAGAGCAGAGCTGCCTGGTTCAAGGTGCTATGATGTGACATACAATGTCAACTATGGATTTTCTCCAAATATACTAACTGATCAACTGACTGAATGTCCCAGCTTATTTCAGACCTAGCCACCGGATTGAAAAGAGCATACACTCATAAACATATGTGCAAGGAGTAATATAAACAATCACATTTCAATAGAACTGAATTAGCCATCGTTAACAATTGTCTCAAGGATGATGAGACCAGATGAAAGTGATGAGAAACCATATAAGCAGAGTTCCCCTTGCTTAGTCTCTGGAGGATGATAATGAGATCCATGGAGGATGGGGGCACTTACCTGATAAATGGGAATATAATAGCATATTCCAAATGGGGGCCACCTGCGGAAAAGCATTATGATTATTATTGTGATCCGTCTCTGTCTTGTTTCTGGGACCGTCTTGCTTGTGGGAGGACATGAGTTATGGGGATGGCGTGGATTACACGTTTACAGCTCCTGTTTATCAGGGCCTGCGTGAAAGATGGATGTTTTGGAATGAGGAAGGAAGGTGAAGGTTTTAATCATTCATGAATCAATACATCAAAATAAGGAAACAATATGCTTGTTTATGCCTTCTACTTAAAGGGGTATTTCAGTTTATGCGGCCATCGTTCTCATTGTGGATAGTAACATTTTACTCGCCAGCGTAATGGCTGAGATGTAGGAAGAAATAAACAAGGTGGGTCAGACACACACACGGGAGCCGTCGTCCAAACGCAATTGTAAACGTTCACATCGCTAATAAAACCGACGCGTCGTCTTTTGATGTCACTCCAGGTCTCAACGGCAACATCGTCTACTCGCTGGTCATCTCCGCAGACGGCTTCTTCTCAATTGACGAGCACACCGGAGTCATAAGCCTGGAGCGGCCTCTGGACCGCGAGGTGCAGTCGGTGTACGAGCTGAGGGCCCGCGCCAGCGACCAGGGCTCGCCTCGCCTGTCCTCACTCTGTCAGGTGCTGGTCTCAGTCCTGGACATCAACGACAACCCACCAGTGTTCGAGCACCGCGAATACACGGCCACCATGTCCGAGGACGTGGCCGTGGGAACCCAAGTGGTCAGGGTGCAGGCGGCCAGCCGGGACGCCGACGCCAACGGAGAGATTTCCTACAGCATCGTCAGCGGGAACGAGCACGGCATGTTCAGCGTGGACCCGCGTACCGGTAATACTCCTTCACCTCATCTTTGACGCACCTAGAACACTCATTGATGTTTACATTTTAAAATGTAAGTTTAAAACCTTATGTAGATAATTAAATATGAAATTAAAATCACAGGAACGACTTTGTCAATGAATTTGGATTGAATTTCATAATTGGTAGCACGTTTTCGATCTGGCAACGTTGGGACAGGTGAGCTGTCGTTTTCTCATGCAACACCAGAGAAGAGAAAGGGAGATTTAGTTGTTTTGTTTTTCTTTCAGTATTATAAGACGGTGTGCCTCAGGCAGGCCTGATCTTTGGCTGTCAAATGAGCGTCAGTGACGGATGACGGATGGATCGCGGTTCAAGGGGCATTTGAGCTTTAAATGTTTGAATGTAGAAGTACAAAATATATGACAGTGACCCCTCTGCGAAATATATTTGTGTTGAGGAAAATGTGGTTGAGTAAAAGAAGAAATTTCACCGCTGACTGCAAAGTACGCCTGCATCTATTCTTGCTGTGTCTTCGTCCTCAGGTGACATCTTCGTGATTGAGCCGTTGGACTACGAAGCCTCCCATGAATACTACATCACCGTCGAGGCCACAGATGGCGGCTCGCCGCCGCTCAGCGACATGGCGACTGTGAACGTCAACCTGACTGATGTCAACGACAACAGGCCCGTCTTCAGCCAGGACGTGTACACAGCCGTCGTCAGCGAGGACGCGGAGCTGGGGAAGACCGTGTTGGCGGTGAGAATGCAAAACAGCCTGCTAACGGGAGATATTTGTGTACAGCGGGTGCTTGTTGTGGGGAAATAAGCCATAATTACGATAAGACTGCATGCGGGGCGAGACATATTTTATCCCCCGCGCTTCGCTTCCCTCCAGCTAAATCTGTCACTCGCTTCACCTTCTCACTCAGCCGTTGGTTCACTCCCTCATAGCTTCTCCTCCTTCGCTGCCCATTACTCACTGAATACACCATCGCATATCTGCACCTGTGGCAAATCACCATCTGGTGGAGCAGCTAAATTAGGACCGATGCTCTTCATGCTCACTGCACGCCTGTTCCCGTGCACTATCTGACACACATGCTCAAACTTTAATTAAAAGACACTTGACTCATTAAGCTCCCATCCTTGATAAGGCATTCTCTACCTTTTGTGAATCAATTTTCACCCGCATCCATTTCTCTCTGCCTTGGCAGCCCAACCCCCTTTCCCTCGCCTCATAAAAAAAAAAACCTCCCACTGCTTACGGCCATTTTATCTGTGTGTCTAATGTACCTCGAGAAAAATTATCCATCAGAAAATTAGATTTTAATATCTGCCATTCCCTCATCCTTATAAATCTTTACTGTCTGCTGATTTCCCCAGGGATCCCTCTCAATATGTGACAGTTGGTGGTTTTAAGACTTTCTGTGTGTCCTGTGTGTAGCTTTATGTGTGCACATGTGCTTGAGGTCTAATGGAAGACACATTAGGTTGCTGACATCTGTGTGATGCTGAGCATGTTAGGCTATTTTCACCATCGTACTTCATAGTCTTCATATCTAACCGAGACCGAGAATCCAAAAGATGATGCTCAGGTAAAACAAAAAGATAGCTCTGTTTGTCAGCGGTGCCGCATGATAGTTTCAGGAGAAAGAGCCTAGACGTAGACGCATGGGTAATAAAATAAAATATATTGCTTGAACAAAAAAGAAAGTCCAAATGGAAAGAACACGGGTGGCATATCCATCACAGGTAGAAGGATAAAAGTACTCGCTGGGAAAATGGGTACTAAGACAGGAAGTGACTCATGGCAGCGGCACACTGTGTCATCTCACATAAAACACAAGCAATCACGATGTCTCTTCTTGTGACATAGAAAGATCTCTGTTTACATTTACCACATATGTGACTTCTTCATTTAGAAAGTAATTGATCTTTGGAAAAAACTGAGTGACCGAATAGGTTTTCAGAGCCTGTGATATCAGATTTATGTCATATGACTTTGTTTTGAAGAATGTGTTATTGATTGATTGATGGTTGTAATGTTTGATTGGCTCAAAGGTGGTGGCTGAGGATTTAGACGGGCCTTCTTATGACCATGTGCGATACTCCATTGTGGACGGAAACCACGGCAGCCCCTTCACCATCGATCCGGTCAGAGGAGAGCTTAAAGTCGCCCGCCAGCTGGACCGAGAGAGGGTAAGAGAGAAGAGCAGGACACAATGCTGACTGTTCACATACAGTTTAATCCAAGGAACTAATTGCAGTCTATGCAGAATCCAATCAGAGTCATGTCAGGCCTAATAGGGAGGCTTGTTTACCGATCTCCATTGCGTTATTGCTTACAAAAGCACCAGCGCCTATGTATGGTAATTCTCCTCTTTCTCTTCCCTGTCAGACCTCTGGGTACACGTTGACGGTGGTGGCCTCCGACAACGGGGTGCCCTCGCTTTCCAGCACCACGGCGATCAACATTGACATTTCGGACGTCAATGATAACCCGCCTCTTTTCTCCCAGGCCAACTACAGCCTCATCATTCAGGTGAGAGGGATATAAGGGGTCAGTGCTACTGACTGATAAGAGGCGGAGCGAGAATAAAGTAGATGAAGAGGACGAAAGGAGAGGAGGGAGGTGCGGGGCAGGGTTGCTGTGGACACCGAGAGAGGGATTAACAGGAGGAAATAATAGGAGAGCGTGCGACTGGAATGTCAAGGAGCAAGTAGGAGGATGGAGCTGGAACAGAGGTAAGGAGAGGGGAAGAAGAGGGGGAAGGCAACAGAATTGAAAGGCAGTCGCTGCATCTTAAGTATGAAAATGCAGATTAGGGGCAGAAGCAAAGGACTGTAAAGCAGGAGAGAGGGAGAGTGGGACCGTGTAAGATACTAAGCTGATAAAACCTGAAGTGGAGGAAAGCGCTGTAGGGAAGAGAATGCGGAATGATAAACAGATTCACCTGCATTTCATTTTTGGAGACCAAAAAAAACAATTTCTAAAGGTAGGGTGGGAGACGATTAGTTTTCAAGATTCATCTCTTTTTTATAAAATTGTAAAAAAAAAAAAGAGAGAGAGAGAGAATTTGAAGAGATGCCGTGTTGAGGCATGGCACACACTGCAAACAGCGTCAACACTTCACAATGAAACATCATTCTGCCTCGTGATTCGTCTTGTTTTACCTACCGTGGAGTACTGATCAAAGTACAGTACAACATCCAACCAAAATGGGAAAATGGGACAAAACACACACAGAGCATCCACATACTGTACAAATCCACAAGGAAGATCAGTAGTTTGTTTTTTGTTTTTTTTGTTGTTGTTTTTTTTGAACACGAAAGAATGAAAGGGAGTTTTGAGTGGGGATTTCAAAGAGTCAACAGAAAGGCGAGATCTGAAGCCCATTCAGGGACAGACAAAGCACTGACAATAATAGTGATAGTCTCTTTCCACTGTTGCTCATCAGGAGCTTCAGTGTGGACAAGCTGCTGGTCAAGGGCAGCTCACAAACACCACAAACCACAATGAGGTTTCTCCTGCTCACACACAACGTGCTGATGACAACTTAATTATCGTCTGTTGAGCTTGTTCGCACCATTCTGACCGTGACGTACAGGTACATGGGAGTTGGTCATCCCCCCCCCCCCCCGCTAATTTAATCCAAACTGTGTTAAACACAAACTTTTGATCCTTTATAATCTTAGTTTGTCAATCATGATTGTCAAAATACAAAGTGTCTTAAACCGAAGAGCATAACCATCCATGCAGTTAACACCCTGGACAGGTCAGCAGAACATCAGAAAACACACACACACACACACACACACACACACACACACACACACACACGCACACACACACACACACACACACACACACACCTATTTTGACTGTGCTAATCCAAATATATCAGCATCACGTTTCCATGGTTACTGACTCTGATGACATGGGGGGGGCATAGCATGCCATTTGCATGGTTGCCAACCAGGGAAAGGAACCTCTGAAGAAGAATTGGTCAAAGTTTACAAAAGGAGACAGAAGTATGTGTTTGTTTGTTTTTTGAGCTACTTTCTTCACTGTTGGTGCTTCATTTCTCTCAAAGCAAAAGGTGGGGTTTCACAATGAAGTCTCACATTTTACAGGCGTTTCAGTGCAAGGCAGTTGTTACACATCCCGGTGTGAGTGTTTTGCTGCACACCAGTGTGCGATTGTCACTGTCACACTTACTCTGCAGCACTGCGTTCGATTCCAAAAATTACACAGGGTCCCCCCCCCAAAAAAAATGGAAGGGTTTTTTTTAGGCACTGTGACATTTTTCAAAGGGTTGTGCAAAATTTCGACCTGGCGCTGCCATAAGAGGGGAACTCAAGCAACAACGGAAGTCGCTGGGATTTTGATGTGCAAATCTCATACTTTCGCTGTAAAATCTTGTTTACTGGTGGAGATACTCTGTGCTCCATTACTTTTGTGTCTTATTTATAAATAGATTGAAGGTTTTCTGTTTGCGGTTAAAAGGTATCAGCGTCAGCCAATCGTTGTTCTGGCTCCGCAGTGTTGCGCGAGTACAAATCCCCTTAAACACATTAGTGATTGAACAGCTCAGTGAAGAAACTGCCTCGTCTTGTCGCAAATATTAAAGAACACACCTCTGTCGTGTCGTGCAGGAGAATCGACCACAGGGCGCCAGCATCCTTCACCTCACTGTAACTGACCGCGACGCCTCTCACAACGGGCCGCCCTTCACGTTTGCCATCGTGGATGGGAACGAGGGCGATGCCTTCCACATCAATCAGCAGGGAGCTCTGTTGGCAGCGGGAGCATTGAGAAGGAAAAGTAAAGAACAGTACCTACTTCAAGCACAGGTGAGTCACGGAGCCAATGAGAAACCTGCATTGAGGGGTGTATTGATTTAGCCGTCAAGCCAGAGTGACCTGAGCTATTTGCCCTCCTCCGTTCGCCTGCCTGCACCTTTTCTGCCATGCTTACTCGTTTCCCAATCTAGTCAGCCCTCCTCTCAGCATTTCTACTCTCTGAATCTCCCAAATGTTTAGTAGCTTGAAGCCTTGCAAAGCATTTCCACATGAGAAGTTGAATTAAAATACGGGGAAGCTGCTGCATACCAGTGCTTCTCGCAGGAGCAGCTTAAATAAGACATTTGCTTTGATTTGGTTTGATCACGTGTCACCTCAGGAGGAAAGAAGAGAGAGAGAAAAAATGTGTGGGCAGATGGGAAATGAAATGTAAGTGCGATGTCTTGTTACACACAAGATGCACACTTGCTCTTGAGTCATCGTGTATTTTCTTGCAGAAGCGATGACCAGCTCTCTGAAAGTGTGACTGAAATATCTTATAAACATTTGGCTGGCTTTAATATCTAATGTACATACAGCATGCCGGCACTGTCAGAGTGGGATATGAATAGTGCAAGAGCTTGATTGCCCTCTGCTGTTGGAAAAAAGGTAATAAGATTAAAGTTGTGTTTCCTTCCCTCACATTCAGGTGTCGGACAGCGGGAAACCTCAGCTCTTCTCCACTGCCTTCATTAGTGTGCGAATAATCGAGGAGAGCGTTTACCCTCCGGCTGTTCTTCCGCTTGACATCTTTGTGTCCACGGCTGGTGACGAATACCCCGGGGGCGTCCTGGGAAAGATCCACGCCACCGACCAAGATGTCTACGACACCCTCACCTATAGCCTCGCCCCGTCCTCCTCATCCACAGGCGACGGCGCCGCTTTGTTTTCGGTCTCAGCCTCTGACGGCAAAGTGATCGCCCTGCGGCCGCTGGACGTTGGTCACTACCCTCTGAATGTGACCGTGACCGACGGGCGCTTCACCACGCCCGCCGATGTCACCGTGCACGTCCGGCAAGTGGCCCGTCAGGCCCTGGACAACTCCATTGCTGTGCGCTTCGCTAACATCGCCCCTGAGGAATTCGTTGGGGACTACTGGCGCAATTTCCAGCGAGCCCTCAGAAACATAGCCGGGGTGAGGAGGAGTGAGGTGCAGCTTGTAAGCCTGCAGCCTTCAGAGCATGGAGACCTGGATGTCCTGCTGACCCTGGAGAGATCGGGCAGCCCCTATCAATCCCAGGAGGTAAGGCCTCATGAATTAAAGATAAAGACTTACTGACGACTTACAGCTTGTGCAAAGTAGAGTCATTCAGAAGTGTCAAATATTGCTCAAATTGACTAAAATCCAACACTATTAATCCCTTGTGAAATCATGATCCAGCACACATTTTATTTCCAGACTTGTAGAGCAGAAACTTTGTAATAACACAAAGCTGCATGAAAAGAGTATCAAAATGGTCTCCTCTTAATTCGGCTAATTGATTAGTTACCTCTTTTCTTCCAGCTCTACCCTTTAAACATCTTTAAGCATTCATCACTTATCAAAACAGTTGATTAATTTTCTGTGGATTAGCGGAGTCCTCATTTTCAGTGCTAATCCCATTAAAATGGAGTTGCTTGGTATTCATGTTTCAATTTCCCCCAGGTCGTCTTCCGTAAGCTGAACTCCTCCGCCGCCGTGATTGAGGAGATGACGGGCGTCCGCATCGTGCGCGTGGTGCAGAAGCTCTGCGCGGGCCTAGACTGCCCACTGCACTTCTGCGACGAAGTGGTCTCGCTGGTCAAAAACAGCATGTCCACCTACAGCACGGCCCGCCTCAGCTTCGTGACGCCGCGGCACCAGAGGACAGCCACCTGCCAGTGTGAAGGTACCGGCACACCTCACACACTTCACACTTCATGTTCTGTGGGGAGGTTGCTCAAGTGGAATTATTTTTGCTATTTAGGAGGCAGATGTCCTGTGCTGAACAACCTGTGTGAGAGCAGTCCCTGTCCGGAGGGCATGGACTGCGTGGCGGATCCTCGAGATACCGTGTACAGTTGTGTGTGTCCTGAAGGCAAAAAGGGAAAATGTTCCGGTAAGACTCGATATCTGCGACCTTGAATTGTTTGATTTACCGTTACTTGCTCAGAAGCCAGTGGTCAGTGTGTGGTTGTGTATATTTACACTGCTTTCTGTCCGTGCCACTCCTCTTCAGACGGCCAATCACTGACGTTCAGCGGAAGCGGCTATGTGAAGTACCATCTGATGGAGAACGAGAACAAAGAGTTGATGAAACTTTCTCTGAGGCTCAGGACCTTTTCCAGCCATGCCACTGTCATGTACGCTAAAGGGACGGACTACAGCATCCTGGAGGTTGGTGTGCGCGTGTGTGTGTGTGTGTGTGTGTGTGTGTGTGTGTGTGTGTGTGTGTGTGTGTGTGTGTGTGTGTGTGTGTGTGTGCGTGTGCGTGTGCGTGTGAAAACAATTCAATCAGAATTTTCATTTCTCAGCTCTGCATTAATGCCCAGCTTTTCTAAATCAGAAGAGCTTAACATAGATCTGACCCGCAGTCCCTGGAGACCAGCTGGTAGTTTCTACCAAGCAACTGTGCTGCAGGGTTCAGAAGAGTCCCTTTAAAACTCCTTTCACATGAGGGCCGATGGGAATGTGGTGGTGGGTCAAAAAAGAAAAGAAAAAAAACAAACACACAAACTGGAGCTATTTTAGTAGTGGGAGGGTAACATACAGCAGTTTTCCACACATTCCTTTTCTCGTCTCGTCTGGTGTAGCAGCCTGAAAAGCCAGACTGGAATTGAAAAGCCCAGCTGGGTACGAGACAGATTTTGTTTATCAGGCTGCCTTGTACAGCTTTCAATGTCTCCAGTTTGTGTTTGTATCAACAGTTTATACCACTAATCTTTAGCGATGGATGGATGGATGGTGCTCAAGCCATTACCACCCGACAATGGACAAAATGCGAGATCCTGGGCACGTCATCAGTCCTGAATTCACGTTCACGCCTACTTGAAATTTAGTCTTCATTTGTGGGAGGAAACCCAAAGATAAACCCACTCATGCAAAGGCAACATGCAAACTCTGCCCATAAAGGCTCCGAGTCCTGAATGAAACTGAGATTTTTTAATCCATCCCTTGATCAGATCATGCACCAGTTGTGGTGGGGTGGGGATGTGTGTACAGGAGCCTCTGGCATGATGAACATTATTACAGTCGGCCCCTGAAGAGTAGCAATCACAAAGTAAACCTACTGCACGAATTCATTAAAAAAAATAACAAATATGACTTGCTAATTTTTAGGGGCGGATATGCTGCCAACTCTGGCATTATGTCACTGAAAAGTCATAGAGAAAAAGGTATAAAACTACAGTTTTTAAGGATTGTGTATGAGATCTCTGGTGTTCATAAGAATGCTCATTGAACCTCAGGATTTTTTACAGCCCCATTTACATGATGATAGAATGGAAACGCATTATATTTGCATTTTCCAAAAGATTTGATAACGTCCTCAGTAATGTGAGTTTCACCCATTTACACAGAGATGGAGAGTGTTTTCATTCTGCGTAATAATTCATTGACTCCCAGCTATTGTCAGTTACACAAACAGACAAAACAATGCAAGTTTGCCCTTTTCATTTGGAAACCTCCTTGTGCAAAGAGAACCACCGCCCATCTCTCTGTTTATCGCAAAGCGGAAGAAAAAGATGGCTATTAATTCTCTAATCTCTGATCAGCATTAACCTACGAGCAGCTACCCAGAACATCTAGTGAAAAATGAAACATCTGAACGGTTAACAAAAAAAAACTGATTTCATCCAAGTTTTCTTCCCCCGTGTGTCTTCAAATCAGATCGTGAACGGCCGCCTTCAGTACAAGTTTGACTGCGGCAGCGGCCCCGGCCTGGTGTCAGTCCACAGCGCTCAGGTCAACGATGGCGAGTGGCACTCTGTTTTGCTGGAGGTGGACGGAAACTACGCCAAACTGGTGCTGGACCGGGTGCACGCCGCCTCGGGCACGGCGCCGGGAACGCTGCGCACCCTCAACCTGGACAACAGCATTTACTTCGGCGGCCACGTCCGCCAGCACGCCTCCGCTCGCCACGGCCGCAGCCTGCCCATCACCAATGGGCTCCGCGGCTGCATGGAAGCCATTGCGCTGAACGGCCAGGAGCTGCCCCTCAACACCAGGGCGCAGCGGGCTCACGCCGTGCTGGAGGACATCGTGGACGTCTCTCCGGGCTGCGCCCTCGCACCTGCCGAGAGCTGCTCCAGCAACCCCTGTACCAACGGAGGGAGCTGCACGTCGCTGCCTAATGGAGGTATGAGATATCTGACTTGGATTACAGTTACATTTCCTCTCTGCTTGGACTATTTCCTGGGCGTCTTCTTGCGTTACACAGTTCATATCAAACCTTCTGGCAGTATGTTGCTCCCGAGCTGCTGTTGCTTGTTAGTAGGAGTGGGATGCATTTTCCATCTGAAGAGGAGAACCAGGCTTTTCGCTGTCAAAGTCAGGCCTATCGTTTTCATTTACTCAGCGGTTTAAGTATGTTTTATCATAATTCACCCTGACTTTTTTTCCCTCGTGTGTTCTCACCGTATGTTCATTTGCAGTTATTGCTGTTTGCTGTTGGTGCAAGCTCAACACTCCTACATCTGTTTCATATTAGAAACCTGCGAGTGGTTCGAAAGGGGAGGTGTTATTTATTTTTACCATTAGCAGAAGGCTTTTTGTAAAACATGGATGATGTTTTTAGCTTCTAAAAAAAAACAGCAGCTTACTTGGGGGTGGGGGGGTGGGGGGGGGTGTTCATCTGTCAATTCATTGCTGTGGAATTGAGACTCACAAAAAAATAACGCACACCTGCTCTGTGTCACTCTGCTTCTCTCTGAATCCCGCAGGCTACTTCTGCAAGTGTCCCGCCTCCTTCATGGGCACACACTGCGAGATCGCAATAAGCCCCTGTGCATCCAACCCCTGCCTGTACGGCGGCACCTGCGTGCCTCGCGCAGATGACTTCTACTGCCAGTGCAGAGGGCAGTACTCAGGACAGAGGTACACCAGTGCTTCGTGAACGACCGCATGCAGCGCTGATGCAATTGCTAAAGAAATGAGTCCGCATGAATTGTGATGAGAGATGGCATTTGCAAAGTAGTTTTTTTTTGGGAGGGGGGGGGTAGAAAATAGGTCCAGAAATGAGGTATTCGCGCATTTCCTGAGCTTTTACAATGATTTGGTTTGCAGGTGCCAGCTGGGGCCTTACTGCAGGGACAACCCGTGTAAAAACAGCGGCAAGTGCATCGACAGCCTGGACGGTCCGGTGTGTGAGTGTGAACCAGGCTTCCAGGGGGACCGGTATGTCACTTTTAGTGGATTCAGTGAATAAAATGTTACTTTTAATACGTTTCCAGAAAGTGAAGGCTCTCATTCGTTGTCAATGTAAAGCTTTTCTCTTCGTCTTAGTTTTTTTACAAATTGGATGTTTGTGTAGAAAGGAATAGTTTGTCACTCGTGACAAACTTTGACTATTGCTGAATTTAAATTTGCTCCACTCACACACCTGATGAATATACAGTTAAACCTTGCAAGAAAAAATGCATCCTGTAAGTTTTGATATTTTCATCTCGCGTCCTTCCTCACTGGATTCCCTCACTGTGTTTAGGTGTCTGAGTGACATCGACGAGTGCACCAAGAACCCGTGTGCCAACGGCGGCCAGTGCCAGAACACGTACGGCTCTTACAAGTGCAACTGCTCACTGGGCTTCAATGGTCAGGTGTGCGAGCTCCGGGCCGAAGTCCGCAACGAGTTCGTCTCCACTTCCTGGAACATCGGCCTGGAGGAGGTGATCGGAATCGTGGTCTTCGTGTCCAGCATCTTCATACTGGTCCTCCTCTTCATCATCATCCGCAAGAGGGCCTGCCATGGCCGGTCCAAGAGCGACGACGACGACAAGCGCCCCGGCAGCTCCAACGTGCCCCACTCCTTCCTCCAGAGGCCTTACTTCGATGCCAAGCTCAACAAGAACATCTACTCGGACATCCCGCCCCAGGTGCCAGTGCGCCCCATCTCCTACACTCCCAGCATTCCCAGCGACTCGAGGAACAACCTGGACAGGAACTCCTTCGAGGGCTCGGCCATCCCGGAGCACCCCGAGTTCAGCACCTTCAACCCGGATTCTGTGCACGGACACCGCAAGACGCTGGCCGTGTGCAGCGTGGCGCCCAACCTCCCTCCCCCTCCCCCCTCCAACTCCGTCTCAGACAGCGACTCCATCCAGAAGCCCAACTGGGACTACGATTATGACAGTGAGTTTTGCACCCAGAAACAGCTTTTTCTCACTGCTTCACAGTGGGTAATGACTACATTTAACAAGCAGATGTGTGTTTACTGTGGGAACATGGCTCACTGGGTGCCTTCAACATTAGAACGCTGCACATGCGTACACGCACAAGGCTCAGTGTCGGAGTGATTTTACTTCAGGGGCCTCATAAAGCATTCTTTCATCCCAGTTGGGGCAACCAATAAAAACTTTGTGTAACCTTTCAATAAAAGCAATTTCAAAATTAGTGCAAAGAAGTGAAAGCACATTCTTAAGCAACGAGAGAGAATGTGGGGTTTAAGAAATGGGAGTGAAACAATTAAACCTTCTTATTAAACATGTAAATGTATCGTAAGGCCTGTTCAAGGTTCAGCGGTGTATCCAAAGATCAGAATAATGATTATTGACTGATCACAGTTTCTTGTCACAGAAACTCCAACATTTTTTATTTAAAATGCAGTCACATAGGTGCTTTACATACGTCGCTGTGTCAGCTGGATGTTTTCAGGATGTCTGTTTAATGATCTCAGTAATGACTGATTTGGTTAACTTTCACTCCAGATGAAACCATCAGTCTGGTAATCAAGGTCGTAAAATACCTTTTTATTACTGCACTATATATATATATATATTATACAGGCCTGGTTCGGCTTGGATATGAACCAAAAGTTTTCGACCACGAGGTGGCAACGGCCGCTTTCTCTGTAATTTGTACAAAATGACGTTAGTCTTTCCAGGAAAGGCAAGTGTTACTAAACTCTGCTCTTAAAAGTTTTTTTTTTTTTTTTTTTTTTTTACTTAATCTCTGTGAAACTGTTGCACGGTTTGATGTGTGACGGCATTTACCTCTTCCAGCAGCGGAACGACCTTTAGTTAAACACCAATTTGACTATTTTAAATGCAATCTGGACACTTTATTGGCATGTATCTGATTCACGCCTCACAAGCAATTGACCTGGGAACTCAAGGTCTTTAAAAGTAGATTTGGTTCAGTGAGACTTGCGTCATTCAGCCAATTGATTGTTGGACTGCTTGCACTAAGATCCGGCTGCGCTTCTTCTTCTAGCCAAAGTGGTGGATTTGGACTCGTGCCTGACCAAGAAGCCGGTGGAGGAGAGCGCCTGTCATCCCTACAACACCCGAGGCAGCATGTCAGAGGTCCAGTCGCTCAGCTCCTTCCAGTCCGAGTCCTGCGACGATAACGGTACGCTCAAGGGTCAAATCTGCTGGGGGGGGGGTTTTGGCATTTGAAAAAGAAAAACAAGGGGTTTTCAAAGTGAGGGTCATGGTCAGGCCTTTGTCTCGTATTATTTATTCGATTCCATTTTAGTTTTTTTTTTCGGAAGAAGTCTCGATAATGAATGCACAATAAAACATATTTAGTAAAGTATTTGTTCTGCTTTTAATTGCCTTTATGTCCTCACAGTTGTTGACTATTTGCAGCATAATAGTTGAGAGATGGGGGATGGGGTGGGTTGGGGGGGGTGTCAATCCTCCCCTACTTTGAAAACCCATGAATTTAGCTAACAAGACAGCATTGCATTTTCTAACATGTAAATCAATGGTAATCGATGTAATTTTGGGATGTTTGTGAACAGCTATCTTGAATTGTTTCACGCGATCAGCCTGCAGGTCTTTGGAAGTGTCACGTCTGCCTTGTTGATTTTAAATGCTAACATTTCTTCTCTGCATGCTCGGAGCGGGCGGCCCACCAGTGGCTCAAGGGTCATGTCTTCTTCTCTCTTTCTTTTTGCTGCGGGGCCTCAGCTCCCATATGGATCAAATCAGTCCACAGATCCAGAACACGGTTTTAAATAAGGGGGGGGGGTCCGGCCTGTAAGTCCTCGATCACTACCGGTACAGACGGAAGCAATCGCAGTGCTGCACACTGTGGGATTCTCCAGAGATTATTTTGTCAAAGGCAAAACATCCCGACCCCGTTTTGTTTCGGTCGCTCCCAGTTTTACCTGAGTTCACCTTCAAAAGGGAGTTTGAGGACTTTCTCAAACAGCCGCTGTCATTGCTATGTTCATTTTGACGTTCTTTTTACTTTTTGTTTATTTACCAGCATGCCTTTTCTTCTCCTTTTTCTTTTTTTGTTTGTCTCTGTTTTTTCCCCCACCCAAAAGAAAACGTAGATACGAAAGGATGTTTAAAGCAAACATCAAGGAGAATATCACAGGGGTATACATGCATTTTATTTTATGTTTTTCCTCATTTCGCCTCCATATTACACTTGATTACCCTCTGTTGTCATTGGGACTGTTCTGCTCATAAGTCATCAAACCTTCGACTTTTCCCTCTGAAAATGAGGCTCGAGCTCAATTTGAATTACAATTGGAATTTGCTCGGAACAAGTGAAATCTTGTCCCTCCCGCCGCCGTCCTCCTCAGTTTATTTTCAAAACTCACAGCGCTCGCCCCTCCCTGGGAAATGCGCTCATATCGCTGGGGAATATCACTGATTCTTCCATCTGTACCGTCAACGGCACCCGCTAGCATCCCAGTATGTTGTTGTGTGTGTTATCTGGCACAAACGAATCCAGTCGCCCCCCTCCCCCCACCTCCCGTCATTGTCTTGTGCCCAGCCATTAAACCCCCTCAGACGTTATAATGCAGAAGCGACAAAAACAAATGTGTCTTTACAACCAAGGACGACGATGTCCGCGGTCGTGCTGCTTGCGTTGGCATCACTCCCACCATCTTGTGTTTCATGTTTGTTTTTTTTTTTAATTTCTCTTTCTTTCCAAATATTAAAGGCATTTTCTCTAATGCTCAGTCTCTTCCGCCCACTCTCCCTCCTCCCCTGCCGTTCACAAGCCTCCATAGTGACAGTAATCCACCTTGTCAACTCTGTTGTTGACACGGTGGAAGGAGAAGGTACCTCTTCCAGCTTCCATCTGCCAGTGCTTGTCCTCGCTGTCGTGATGTGTAGGTTTTTTTTTGTTTTGTTTTTTAGAACCAGCTGCCATTATCTTACACTGACAAGCCTCATCCAACCCTGACGTCTCCCCCTCCTCACATCCAGCCTGCTAATTAAAAAGATATGCAAATGCTGACTTAACCAGGCTCCTTAAATGTTGCCTTCCAGCCTTGTTATTGATCCCTCCCAACTTTTGATTACACATGTCAACAAGTCTGTTTAAGAAAATGGCAAACCTGTTGTGAGTTAATTTACCTGCCGCCGTTGCCCTCATTACTTGCCCTTCACCACACCGCTGTCCTCATTTTCACTCATGTTCTGGACCGATTGTTCCTTCCTGTCAGGTTTTAATGACTTTCTCTTTCTCTCCCTTTCCTTCTTCGCCTTATAAGAGTCTTTTTTGGCTCATGATCTCAAGAACCCAAGAGGTGACGTTTCCTTATTCATCTTTGTGTGCCTGGTGTTCGCTGGTGTTCCCGCCCTCAGTGGGTCTCAGCCCCGGCACTGGAGACTCGTCCCCTGCCTCTCGTGTGGCTCGGGCGTTCCAGCACACCTGACACCAGCGACGGGCAGCTTCCAGGCTTCTCTGGAGCTTGAAGGCGATCTGTGGTTGTAATCAGGTGTGCTGGAGCAGGGGGACGACGCATCAAGCGCCAGGGCTGAGAAACACGGCTGTAACCACTAACTCAAACGTCCCAGAGGCCAAACCTCCACAGCTGGTGTGTCACTGCACCCAGCAGAGGCCGTATCGTCATAGATTAAACTAAACAGGAAAGGTAAGGAAATGTGTGTTTGGTAGATTATTTGATATTACTATGCTTCTTAGTAATAAATCTTACACAGTATGTTTTATTAAAGGGCTCCACATTTGTAAAGATTTTGCATTTGTGGGATGAATACTGTTTGACATCGACAGAGAAAACACTTTTTTTTTTTATAGGTGCAACCCAAGTACTCATTCCACAAATGCATAGTCCTCACAAAAGGAAAAATAGGTGTGAAATTTGCTGCCAGGAAGCATTGTTACACTTACTCTACCAAACACAGATTTCCTTAGTTTTTGTGTGTGGTTTATGTTAAGATCCCAAAAATATCCTGATTGCATGGCTTTGGCGCTGTGACCACATTGTGTAATATGAAAAAAAGTCGTTGCTCCGTGACTAACCGTATTCCTGGTCTATCATGTTTTTGTGCGTGAGTGCGTGCGTGTATGTGTGTCCGTGTGTGTCCATGCCAGTTTTCCATACATCATGACAGAATAAGAAGAAATTATAAACGTGAAAATTGTTCTGGTCATCATCTTAAGTGTTCAGTCTTAAGGTTCATTTACTGTTTTCTGCACAGATGTTCAAATATAGTGTTGAGCTTCCTCCCCATCTTCTAAGTGCTCAAAACCAAACGTATAGGATTCCTTTCATGCCCTTAAAATGGTAGATGGAGATCTTTTGCTGAGAGTTTTCCCAAAATGTTATCAGTCAGTCGTTAATTCAGATTTGTGTCAATGAATACACATTGTAATCATTCATCGCATGGAAAATAATCATTCTCATAGATAAAAAGTGCTTAAATTGGATAACTTTCAACAAAACGGGAAACTTTGGAATATAAGAACAAATTAGTTTGTCACAGAATGATCAGTTAATATCACATCTAGTTTTGTGTCGACCAAATTGCTGTCCCTGAAAATACAACTACAGAAAGAGCGTCTGCCGGTGCCGAATGGAATATGTGTGGTTTTTCTTCATTTATTAATTTTTTTTTCAAGTTTGTTTGACGAGTGTCTTCAGTATGTTAAGAATCTGTTGACAAACCATTGTGAAGTTGAGTGTGCAGCCTTGTGTTTGCGTAACCCTGACCTGTGTTCCCCTTGCATGGTGTGGGTTTTTAACATTAACATGGCAATATTTGGTGAATGCGAATGAATGAGCTTCGCCACACAGTCCTGACTGTGTGTTTGTGTCGTCGTCTTCCCACAGGATATCACTGGGACACATCTGATTGGATGCCAAGTGTTCAACTTCCTGGAATCCAGGAGTTCCCTCAGTATGAGGTTGTGGAGTCACCCGCTCCTCTGTACAGCGACCCGAGTGCCATCGACACCGATTACTATCCCGGCGGCTTTGATATCGAGAGTGATTTCCCTCCGCCGCCAGAGGACTTCCCCGCCAACGACGACCTGCCGCCGCCACCTCTGCCGGAGTACGGCGACACGCTGCGGCCCCTCGGCAGAGACTTGGACCTGCCGGCGGCCGGTCCAGGCGGCGTCCGGCAGCGCCCGGCCCTGCCCCAGCTCTACAGCCTTAACCAGTATCTGCCTCACCACTCCTACCCGAGTGACGGCGGCGATACGGACGGGCCGGGCGCCAGTTCCACCTCCGCCACCATCACCCCGGCTTCCACCATGGGCGCGGGCGGCTACAGAGGGGCCTTCCCTTTGGGGTGCAGCCGGGACTTTGATTCGTCAGCCCTGGACAACATGTCCATGTCTCTGTACACGTCCACAGCCTCGTGCTCGGACATGTCGGCGTGCTGCGAGGAGTCCGAGGTCATGATCAGCGACTACGAGAGCAGCGACGAAGGCCACTTCGAGCGGCTGGTCATCCCGACGCTGGACTCCCAACAGCACACTGAAGTCTGACACTGGATCCAAACAAAAGTGCCTGAACCCACAGCTACACCTTTCCCCATCATACAATACACGCACACACGCACACCCGCACACACACACACACACACACACACACACACGTACACACACGCACACACTAAAAGATGTGTAAACACACAGGGGTTGTTGAGACTGGTTGTGACGGCCATTCGGCTGAGACGGCCCAAAGAAGCCGCAGGAGTGACTCCGCGGCCTCTTCGCGTCTCCTCGGTCCAACTCCTGCCCCGATGAGTTGGCGGTGCCATTGCTTTAAGTGACTGTCATCACACACAGTAAGTGGATTGTGTGAAGGATCAACATTTCAGTGTACAACAGGAGAAAAAAAAAAAAAATGAAAGCATCATGAGAAAATAACAATAAAAGATTATATCGTAACAATATCCTTTTTGTTTTTAAGAAACCAAGCAAAACGTTTTTATACAAGTCCTCATGTTCAGTGTAAATTTCAATGTACAGTTTTGATTTCAAAGTTTACTAGGTTTTGTAGATATTCTATGCTTTTATTTTCGACAAAAAAAGAGTTAAATGGTGTGACATTATCAGCCTTACTGTGCTTACATTCACTGAAAAAAAGAAACGTAAAAAAAAAAAAGTCATAAAGAGAAAAGAGCGTGGCTTTTCCGAACACAGTGTACTCGTAAAGTTTATCGTCTCTTGCTCATTTCAAAAAGGGTCTTCAATGAACGACTGCATATTATTGTGTTTTTTTTTCTTTCTTTTTTTTTTTCTTTCTTCGTTTGTTTGTACATTTTGACTTTGGAACCTCTTTATTTTTCCACCAAGAAAATGGGACCCAATATATTTATAGTGCAGAGTTATCCATGGACACGTGACTTTTTCAGGTGTCTGTGTGTGTCTGAGCAATGCTATGGTCTTGTTAAGGTTTTTATTGAATACTGCCACAAGCTCACGCTTTCCTACTGGCAATAAATTATTCCTAAAAAATACTCAAATTCTGTTTGTGTTTATTTCCTCTGATATTCACACATTGATTAAGGACTTAGTCCAACCACCTCCGTTGTGTCTTTGTTCAGTTCAAAGTCGTGAGTCAGTGAAGTTGATAACTGTTCATATTGGGTGAAGGCAGGGTTTACACTGGTCAGGTAACCAAACAAAGAAACACATGCTCATGTTCACAGCAACAGATTAACTTCACATGCATTTTTTTTTTCTTCACTGTGAACCCACAAAACCATGAATACCTTGTGAGAACATGCAAACCAATCACAGGAAGCCAGAAATGGAATTGGAGATTCACAAAATTTTTCAACTGAAAATGCATGCGTTCTGAGTTTCAGAAAAGTTTTGCAATGCTTTGAAAACAATATCCATTTCGGTAAACACTTCCCATTATTCAATAACTATCATCTGTCGTCTATCAAAAAGACCAAATTATAATTTGACAGGGACAAAAACAAGGTTTTTTTGTGGGGATAGGAAGCGTTATCACACTCATTGTCTTTGCAGTAGACCTGCCACAGTCTGTCACCACCACCTGGGCCGTTTTTGGATATTAGTGGAGAAAATCAACCCTGACAAGCAGAGCTGCCTGCTTCTTATTCGCTTGAAGCGCTGGTCTGGTTTTTGACTCCAGTTGGATCGGCATACAAATTTTACGTCAGCATTCGTGTTGTCATGAGACCTGCAGCTTTGGTGACCCCATGACCCCCCCCATGAGTCCTGTCGCCTCCCCACCAGCAGACTCGGCAAGAATCTGCTCCTCTTCAAGAGGCGTTTGAAGGACTTCTGTGACAGCTGTGAGAGATGGAAGTTCACATTTAATTCTCAGAAGTGACGCAGCTCCAAGAGTGAATGCAGCACAGGTCTGGAGCGCATTGCGATGCTGAACTTTCAGAGGGTATCAACAGACTTGTGCATTGGTACAGTCATACTTGATGAGCAGATATCTCACAACCTTATGACACATGAAGTTAATGATATTGTTTCGTTATCTTTATGGGTGGCGTAAATTTTGAGTTTGGTCAGGGTTCAAATTGTGATTAGGATGACGAACACCTTCTTAACTGCAAGTCATGTTGGATGTTCCTGCTCTGCATAGATCGGAAGAAAACAAAATGATGATTGGTACCAGGAACAGAGCCAACCAAGTCACATTTAAACAAGTTGTCCCATTCAGGTCGCTCCAATACTAAAAGTCAATTTACACAGCAGAGTGTGCTGCTCACATGATGATGGTGCGGCACACCTTGAAAACCCAGTGAGGCTCACGCCTCGAAGGGCATGAGCCAACTATATTTACATATTCTTTATAAAATATGCAGTTTATTAAACCTGATACAATATTGCTTCATCCCCACGTGTCTTTAAAGATTACAAATTCAAGAATCGGGGTTCCTGCACTTCAGACAGTAAAGCAATAGCCTATTAGTTTGTTACAAGACTGAGACAAAAAGAAGGTCTGGAAGAAGCTGGCAAAATACCAATAAATTAATGCAAAATAAATATCGCAGGTCTCCAAATCCTTTTTACAACAACCAGCAAGCATGTGTTTGAATTGTGGAAGGAAGCCACACAGGAATAACGTATAAACTCCTTGTGGTATTGTGCTATTATAAATAATAATAACCACATCAAATGCGAGTATGTGATGGATTACTAGTATTTAAAATTCAAACAATAGCACTTCTGTGCATTAGGTGGCAGCAGTGACTCATTGTAGAGGAAAGACCAACTCTAAAGATCTCTGTTTATTTTTGTTTTTTTTTGTTTTTTTCAGTAAGTAAATGCAAAGAGCTTCAGGGTCTGTTGTGTTTATCTGTCAGCCTGTGAGATTTCTTATTGGAATGAGGACAGACTGGATACTAGATTCACAAGACTGGAATAATTAAGAATGCACTGTCGTTGGCAAAAAAAAAAAAGTCAAATGCCGAATGATCCATTACTTCCCATCACAAGCTGAAATGGAGCCGCACAGCTTGCTTAAGCCGACCTCACAGTTCGTCTGCTTCACACCTCCTCTCTCCTCCGTCACCAATCGTGGCGGCCTCACACGAGGACGGTGAACTAACATGACCCTACTACCTCCAGGCCCCGCTCCGCCGCCGCAGCACTCTGTGATTTCCCTCAGTTTGTCTCTCCACGCCATACTGACCGGGTCATGGCGCCGCGCATGATGGACGGTTTTTCTTCTTTTTCATTCCTCGTGGGGACTCGGCGGCAGAGAGGCGACCTTTTTGACTTTGGGCTGAGTCGCTCCACGCAGGCTGTGACACGCTGGCGACTGTCAGACACAGTTCTCCTCAGCCTCCCTCTAATGAATCAGATCATGTCAGCAGCACGAGAGAAACCGCTCACTGGGAAATGACAGGGAAGCAGTTTGCCACTGCTGGACTTAACAGAGTGCTTAGTTTTATTTTTTTTTTTCAGTTTTATTTTTTTTTGTTGCAGTGCCATATTGAGCACAACTTGACTGAAGCAGCAACAACACTTCCTTTAGGATCTTCTATCCTTTGGCATGATTACTGTGTTCAAATGAATCATTCTAAAAGCGAAAGTGTGATTTGTAATGAAAGCAGAATAAGGGTCTTTTTTTCACCAATGGGGAAATCAAGTAAGGAAATATGTAGAGGGTAGAAATAATATTTTATGAATGTATTAAAGTAGATTCCATGTGTGTAATGAATGTAATTACAAACAAAATGAATTGGAACGACATAATAAATGTTGCAGGTTCACTGGCTGCCGATACTTTTATATTTGAGTTTCAAACAAGACGTTTCGTTTACTATCATCTATGGATGACCTGGAATTCCTTTATTGTGGCAATACGGGAAGTTTGGCATTCAATCTAACTACATTTCTAAAGTGGAGGGACCTTGTTAGTGTGTGAGGATGCAGTGGTTAAAAGCTCTTGTCTCACAGAGAGAAAGTTTGGGTTCAGATACTGGCCAAGCCTTTCCTCGTGGAGTTTAACTGTTATTTCTTTGTGCGTGGGTTTTCCTCCAGGTACTGTGGTTTCCTCCCAAAGTAAAGCATGTCACATTAATGATGGGCGATCGTAAATTGCCCATATGTGTGGATGTGAGTGTGTGGTTGTCTTTAATTTAGGTTTTAGAACTTCTATTTCTATATCGATCAATGTAGCTTTAGAGGAGGAAACATTTTTCCTTTGCACACATAACAAATAGGTCAACAGAAGACAACATGTGTAACTCTCCCACATCTACCTCAGCAAACTGCAGGTTGAATATAAAGTTACTGCACCCCAAACAAAATCACTCTAGAAGACTTGCTGTGCTCTTCAATACAAGAATGTTTTGTGACATATTATTCTTTTAATGCAAATGGGAGCATTTCTCCACACTGATCGACAATCCTCAGCAACATGGTGTCATTTCAAATGACTTTACAACGCAGGAAACATGTGAAAGTATCTGTAACTGCCGTGTCATTGTTTTGTGGGACGACACATTGCAGAGAGCACGGTGAGAATTTCAGTTTATTCTGACAGAAAACTTCACAGTAGAGTTTCAGACATCCATTCATCTTTTATACCTATTTCATCTGGTTTCTGCTTGCAGAGACTGGGCAAGGGGCAGGGTATGGTCCAGGTTTATCACTGTCACCATTCGACAGCAACCTCATTGGATTGTGGTGAAAAGCTGAAAGGGAGAGGGAAGAGATATAAACCCATGTTTTGGGATTTTAGCCAATAACAAAGTGAGGAATTAACTTAGAGTCATGTGTTGCATGATGTCTACAGATCTACAGCTATAGGCAGTTAATTTAATTCATCTCATGACTGAACGTTTACCTATACAGGAGAAGGATACATGCAACAGCTGGATCTCGACTTCTTTCCATTGTTTTTCCTGACAGTTTGTGTCTCACATATCTCTGAGTGTCTCTGGTGGGAATGAGCCGTTCAAGTCAAATTCCAAAAGATCATTCAAATCAGATGGCCTATGATCGTGTTTTTTCATCTGCATCTGTAACTGAGAGTAGAAGAAAAACATCATGAAAACAAAATAAACTAAATGGACAAAGATCAAACCTGCGTGCTATGAATGAACGGATGTTTAGCTCCTGGTTGCAGTTGTGGTCAACATGAGATCCAAATCTTGTTGCTATTTTTGGTCCCAGCAGTAATTTGATTTCCAATAAAAACATACATCAGAAAAGCTGACATCCTTCCACATTTCTATGTTGAATAATAACAGCAAAATAAATAGCAAAACAAGATGCCATCAAAAGTTATGTTTTTTTTTTTTTGTAGTTAAAAAAAAAATGTGAGTCTACATCTATAATATATATATATATAACTATTCGTTAACTTATTTATGTCCACATAAAACTATTAATGTCTTGAGGGTCTTGAGGCTAGAAATCAATTCCTCCAATTCACTTGAAGAGTCTTAATTGTTGAACGGTGGGTTATTGATGTAAATAAAATCAGAATATGGAGGCAGCCGACACGAAGAAATACCCTTGCCGCTTTAGGATCACACTACACCAGCAGCCTGTAATCCTCCAGCTCAACGCGCGTGTTTTTAATAAACCACAATATAACGGTCGGATTCAGGAAAGTTCTCAAGTATACATTCTAACCTGCTATATCCAACAGTGCAGGAAGTCCTGGAACAACTGCACAACTCCAGTCAACAAGCATTTCCTATTATATGGTAAAGAAAAATGTGTGCCAAGGTGAATTAGGAAATGAAAATTGATGGGGTTAAAACCATGAGATGATATCATTATGAAAGAAAAGCTGGGACAATCCATTTTCAAAAGAAAACGTGTAACCAATGAGAACGTTATAAAATATTTTAACCTTGTTTTGCTTAAAATGAAAAAAAAAAACTGAAAAATCAAGGTAAACCAAAGGTCAAACTTCATCATGCCGGTTACATCCACTACTTTTATTCATCCGTCACTCCAACAGTAGATAAATGGGAATTCTTCCTTGATTTTATCAGTAAAATGGCATTTCTGCTTTTTGACAGATTCATACGTCTTCTTATCTCAATTTTCTTTATTATCATATTACATTTTTCTTTCCTTTCTTAACCTTTCTTTTCTCACTTTGTCCCGCTCTTGTCCCTGCCTTCCCTTCCTAAGTCCTTATACTGTCTCATATTCTACGACACAGCTAAACACTGTTCTTCTCATACCATCACTGTCAGGAATAACAAGTTCTTCACCAAGAGGAACATTTTGGCTTCAGATTTTGAAAGCACTTCATGTTTGTTGGTCTGCGTGTGGATGAACCCCTGTCCACTCACTCCTTTAGCGGCCTGCTCACTCCAAACATGACGTCTAGCAGTTCATTAAAGCTGCTTCCTCCTCCCTCCTACACCTCCTGGACTCAGAATCGTCTAATTTCCTTCACAACTTCTCCTCAATCTTTCCAGACGGGTCCCACGTGTGAGACGTTTTCAGCTGTTTAAATTCCAGTAATCCCGAGTTTTTGTGTTAATCTGATAAGACATTCCGATCTACGCTGTGATTATGTCTGCGTGCCTAATACTCATTAAACGTTTTCATCAAGAGACAATAAGTAACCTGCATCTGGCTCCAGTTTAGCCTTCGGTCAGAGCATGATGAAGGTCACGTTTCTCAACATATCGCTTCATTGAGAACCGTTTCCTTTTCTCTCATCAAATTCTTAACAAAACAAAAAGAGATAGGGTTTTCTTTTACAGTTCAAAGGTTTCACATTAAAAAAAACACAATTCTCATTTAAAATTAATTCCTACTTTTTGAGCTATAGTAACTTATTTCCCACCTCTCGAGGGGTCAGCTCAGAACACCCCCCCACCTTCCCTCTCACTGTACAAAATATCGGAGCTGCTCGGACACATGGATCAGCATTTGACATGCAAAGTGATGCAGCTCTTCGGTTTATAATGAGACAAACACACATCTCCACCTCGAGCACCTCTGCAGCCACTCATGTGCTCCTTCATCTTATGCTTGATGGATCCAATTAACTCTCGGGAACGGCACCAGGTGTTTTGCCTCCATTAAATAAATCAAGACTCGCGGTGCCATTAATGCATTATTCATATGAGTGAGTGAGGGGAGCAGCTCTGTGGGGCTGCACTCATTAGCTCTCACTGGGGGAAACGCTGGCAGCTTGTAGTGTGGATCAACGACCACAAGATGGCAGCATGCTTCAAATCCTGGAAGGTGCAGGATGTGAACAGGGTGGTTCAGGGGACCAAAACAAACAAACAAAAAAATTGTCACCCAGTAGTTCCTTCTGGCAGATCAGAAGGAACTCAAATCAGGATGAAATCTCGCACAGTGCTGACATGATTTGTCCTTTCAGATTTGTACAGCAAAGATAACGTCATCTTCTGTCCTTCAAAAAAAAAAAAAAATCGATAGAACTATTTCTCGCCTGAGTCATGTAGAAATGTCAGCACTCCCATTCAAAGTACACCATACATAAGCATTTAATCTCGTAGCTGTGCTTCCTGTTCCCTCTGACACGAGCAGAAAGCCACTCCTGACATTTCTAAGATTAGACATTCTTCCTCTCCATCTGTTATGTCGATGTCAGTCACAAAATGGAAATGTCATTACAAAAACAGCTGTCTGGGAAGGTTTCAGACAGTGAGGGCAGTAATCCAAAGTCTCTGACAGCACAATTAGTTTTTCATCCATCACAAACTCCAAACCGTAATTTGCTGTTCGGGCTGGATGTGTGCACAAGCTGAGGCTCCTCGTACAACATGCTCATATCCTCCACCTCCAACATCAAACGACGATGGAATACAAGAGGCTTACGTTGTCTTTAAAGATGTCGACAAGTGCAGAATAAACCGTGCGAGGTTAAAAGCTAAAATGGCCCGCTCAGACTGCATCTGCGTAAAGAAAGTCTGAGCTGTTATTAACACCGACCCTCCAGTCGTACTTCTGAGTCCGAGTTGCCACTATTTATAAGTGTTGAGCGGCAGCACATTAGTCGACAAGTCATCAGCGCCACGGAAACGTGAATGAGCTGCAAATGTGTCCAGCGGTGATCCTTTGACCGGAGACTAATCCCCACTGTGAGCTTGGGAAAGTCCTTCCAGTTGTGTTCTGAATGAAATAACCTCACTATTTAACTCCATTCCCCTCGCAGATTTACAGGCGTCAGTGCAGCTTGATCAATCTCCCCTTGGCCCAGCAGAGAGATAACACCAGGAGCTGCAGTAGCAGGAACTTCTTTGAGTCTTCCTCATACCTTTTTAAGTTGGTATGTGCAAATTTCACGACTATTAAAATAGTGAAGCAGAAGGGAGATGCCTTGCAAACCTCTACATTACAGTGAAGCTACACATCCACAACAACAGTACTTCATCAGGTTTAACTGCACTTGTCTCCACATTTCTTTATTGATAGATGTTCAGCATGAGCAAATCAAGTTGAGACAATCCATGAGGAGAAAACTTGGAAGTGTCTCCATTTTCCTTCACTTTTAGATTTAAGATCTTGCAAAACAATCAAGTAATGAATATAACAAGGGATCAATATAATGGAAAAAAATCTTACCAGATCCACAACAACAAAAATACATCTTTGATAGGAGGAGGGAAAATAAACAATACGACGATCTTGAAGATTTGTAAACATTAAAATGTTGTTTATTTTTGGTGATTGGTGCGTGGATTCTGCACTGAGCTGTACCTGAGCAGAGAGAAGAAATTAATTAAGAGAAATCTTTTTGACATACTAAAATAAATCCTGGTCACTGAGGCTTTGAAGGAGGTTTTTGTTCTTGACATGTTCCAAGTCTGTTTCGCTCCAAGAGGGTTGATCTGAAATAATTAGGTTAATAATAATGGTCACGCTGACACAACTGCAGAAATATGAATTTATGGGACGCAGAACTACTTGTGCCATTGCAGTGATGAATTAATATTCCAACACAAAAAACACTCACGCAAGAGAAACTCGGCCTCAAAACAACTGGATGTAAACTATAAAATGAAAGAAGAGCAGTGGGGAAGTTGAGCTTGACTTTCTGCTGTAATAAAGTGAAACTGAATGATCATTTGTCGTGATCAACTAATATGGTTTAATCTCATGAAGTCACACATCAACAAGTCAGGAATGTTCTGGCTTTGGACGCGGCAGCAGTGTTGCTTTTATCCTGGCGGATATGTTTAAATTTTTCATATTCTCACAGAGTAATCGCTTCTTCACTAATCTAAAAAGTGCTCTGCAGAATTTCTTAGTGTGTGTGTGTGATTGGTTCGGATGCTGCAAACTCCGCCTCTTTCATGTGAGCATGCACACATAGTTCTGGGTTGAACTGGCGAGTCGATAACCTGCTTCATACGAACGGTGACCAGGATCCATAGCTGTATACCTTCAATCTCCTCTTCTCAGAAGAGACAGAGGACTACAAGATCATTTCTGTTTGTTTCTGGTGGAGTTTGAACTATAAGTGAACATTTGTTCCAAAATTGTATTGCAACAACGAGTTTCTATGTTGCATATCTGCTACAAGTCAGGTTACTAAAATTGTGGAATATTTGAGGGTGAGAGCAATATAAACATTTTATTGGATATCTTGTGCTACAGGCTGAACTACAGTCTGTACTACACTACAGGTGCAGAATTTAAAATATGTTTATTTATTAGACCGGTTATAGCTATTATAGAATATATTAACTAGCATGATGGGACTGAATCCAATAAAAATATTAAAAGTAAAGGTGAGCGTCCCCACGACTTCCAATTTTGTGTTACTGGATTTAATCTATCTTTTGCAAAGTTATCCAACTTTATGAAAAAAATGCAAAAGCAGATGACGGGAAATTACATAAAGGACCTTAGAGACCCTGGTGAAACGTGCACATAATGTCAGGGCAACCTCTACAAATTTTTAAACAATAAAACTAATCACAGAAACACAACGCAAATTCTGACCTCCATAAAATGCTTCTCCAGGGGGCCAATTAATTAAACAAACAAAAGAAACAAAAAAAACCAAAACAAAACCCTGATTGTCCGGCTCAGTGCCTGGTAAACACTTGTGTATTGTATTGTATTGTTATGTGCCTGTGCGTAGTCACATGCTGCAAGGAAAGCCTGTGTGCGCACACATGTGCGTGAGAGACTGAGGGAGAGACACATGCAGGGACCACTGACCCCAATAATCCTCTTTCTCCCAGCATACACATCTCTTTCCCTGGGTGGAGCTCATGCTGTTGTCATGGCAACCGGCCGAGCAGCGGCGGTGGAGGAGGAGGAGGAGGAGGAGGTGGTGAGCGATGGCAGATAAAAGCTAACACTCTTGCTTCTCTGTGGGATGTAGTGATGACCAGTGAGGCGGCAGAGACATGCCGGGCCTGTGTCGAGACGGCACTCATTACATTACTTCTGTCTCCGCTCCTTCATTTTGCTGACAGCTCCCTCGAATTAGAGACTTGGACTGGAGTGTGTGTGCGTGTGTGTGTGTGTGTGTGTGTGTGTGTGTTTTGACGGGGGGGTCCTCTCAGCACTCTCTTGTCCTCATCATGGGTTCATCTGCCCCCCCCCCCCCCCCCACACACACACACACACACAGCAGTTCTTGCCCACTCTCATCTCCACCCTTTTCATCCGTCCTCTGTCCCTCTGAACTTGTTCCTCTGTTTCGGTGTGATGAAAACAGAACTGTCCCGTACATATTTCTTTTCATTTCCTCTCTTTAAATTTTGCCATTAAAGCAAAAGAAAAACTCATTTGAGGTTTCCCCTCCAAGAAGATAGCAACCCCTTCTCTGTTCCTGTTCTCTTTTGAGCTCCTCTAATGAGGCAAGGTGCTCTTGTGGCACGAAATACAAAAAAAGAAAAAAAAGAAAAAAGTACTTCTTTCTCATCTAAATACCTCTGATGTTCCTCGAAAAGTCAAATGAAGAGTTTGTACAGTAGGCGCACCCTGCACCAAAGCATTACGCCATTCATTCTCGGCGACCGTATAAAAGGAAGTAAACCCTTGTAGCAGCAATATGCTTTCCTAAAAGCATGAGAGCCCCAACAAAACACAGAATCCCCTGCAGATATGTGTCTCTCCCTCCCAGATGCCTGTTCATTTCTTGTCTGGGGCTGGGTTACATGTTTCCAGGCTTGCTGTTCTACCGCTGTTATTACTCATTTATAAAGTGCTTCAATTATCCATTAGTTAAAGGTCTCATTGCGCTGGATGATTAGAAACCCACAGCGGGGGAAAGAGTGAATCACAGGCTCTAACAAGGGAGAGCATGTAGAAACAAAAGAAGTGCTCACTACAGATTTACTCAATGAAATGCAGCTCCAATTCTTAAATAAAAAAGTTAGAGCAAGTGTGAAATGTGAGTAAAATCAAGACAGAATGATTATTATATACAACATAGGAGAACATAAAAGTGGGACATTTTGAAATAATGGGGTCATATTATGCAAAATTGTCTTTTTAATGATTTTTACAACAGTAATAATCATCCCCATACCTGGAATGACGCCCCAGAAGTGAACAAAGTCTGTCATCTCTCTCCCTGGCTTGTTTCAGGTGTTGAACACAATGAGCCAATCAGAAATCAAATCCTATATGGTGTCATTGGGGGTTGAGCCAATCCCAATCAAGGTAGGCTCTCCCTTTGACTCCTCCCACAATTAGCAGCTCTCCTCTGGCACATGGCACCACGAGAGGATGTACTTCCTCCTCTTCTCCTCCTCGCTCTGCCCACACATGCCCATCTTGGACATGTGTGGGCGGAGACAGTCAAGCTCAAACAGACATGGCAGTTTCTGAATATGGTGAAAGAAAAAGCTGGACTTTGGGCAATGAATATTGAATATAATGTTTTTGGACCAACGAGACCATGAGAAAGTGTTGAAAAGCTGAAAAATATGACCACTTTAAGCGATCTCAAAAATGTTGCAGCACTAGCAGCCAAGAGGTGCTTGTGTGAACGGTACTAATTAAATGATAAACAGTGAGAGGAGCATTCCGCAATCAATAAGGTTAACTGGCAACTGGTAAACAACACAAATGTTAAAACGAAAAACACTCAAAAGAGGCAGAACCTGTTGGAAATAGAAATGGAAAGATGGAACGATCTACTGTAGGTTATCATAACATCACAACTATCCACATACTTGAAGAGCCCACCAAACACAGTAAAGAAAACCATCAAAACATTTAAGTGAAGGTAAATATGAGACACTTATGGCCTTCAGGTGGCATTGTATTCACCACTGCAAGAACATAAAGTGTGTAATCAATTATTGAAAATAATGTGAAGAGTTATCATGTAAAAATGAAGGTGTGAGTGGATAGAATCCACACCCACTAAACTTCCAGGTGAAAGGTCCTGGCCTGGATTTGAACCTGAGAGATACCAATGCTAACCACTGCAAAGCTGTACCAGACTGTGACTAATGTCATTTTTAACTTTACAACCACAATATTTTTCTTTCTTTCCTGCAAAAAAAACAGCTGTCTTTTCCAAAGAATTTGACGATTCAGAGCACGATGAAGTGGCTCAAAATGTTCGACTTATTTCGCTGATGTCGTTAAAGCTTCTTTTATCATCAGCAAAATGACACACAAAGATTCTGTCCTCCATTTCCTCCAATCTACATCCAGGCATCCTTTTTACTGTGTGTTATGCAGCACTGTCTCCATAACCACTGTAATTATTCAACATCAGTCCCGTCTGCATTTTCTTCTCCATTTGGTTTATTTTGATACGCAGCGGGGATTTCTGTCATGTTGTTAGTGAAACAGTTGAATTCAGAAGAATAGCCTGACCTAAAATGTGCATGGAGTTAATGACCGTGTTTTGCACAAAAAACCTGAGTCACAATGAGCTGTTTGGACTTTGAAATGATGAGAAAATCACTCAGACTGAGGCCAGATCAAGAGTCCAGAAGGTGAGAAGAAGTTCAGCATTATTAAGGATAATCATTTGGGGACAAATTGGAACAGTGACATAATTATGTTATGACGGCCAGAAAGAGAACAAGAGGTGGGTCTCCTTCCAACAAAAGCAAAACATGGTCATTGTGTTCAACAGTGGATTCACAAATTATAGAAAATTGTAAAGGAAAAAAACGTTTTGTTTTGGGATTTTTTGTTACTATATGTGATATAAGTTGATCCTTACAAGAGAAAAGAATAGTCCACTCTGTCTAAATGGGAAAGACAAAGGCACCATTAAACCTTTCTATATTTATTTGAATTCAAAAGGTTAAAAAGAGACTGCAAATGTGGTAAGCGCAACCTAAACATGTGAAAACAACCAAACTGGAGGAAAATACAAAAACCAGAAAAACATACGGTCTGTGAGGCCTCTTCATGTTCTTCCTGTGCATGCACAGATTTTCTCCTGGGTATTCCTGAATTCCTCCACTGTCCAAAAACATGCATTTAAGGTAAATTGGCGACTCTGAATTGGTGTGACTGTGTTGGAGATTGTGATGGACTGGAGACATGCCCAGGAAGTACCCTGCCTGCACCAGTCATCAGCTGGAACCAGCTCCAGCACAGATCATCCTGAAGATGAAGTGATATTGGAGATCAATCAAAAGAAGTAAACTTATTAAAGCCAGCTCCTTCTCCCTCAGCTGGTGGATTGTTGGATGGATGCCCATCAATGATAGTGTCATGAGGAACAAACAACAGAAATCTCCACCGAACTTCTTCTGAGCTTTTTCACAAAACATAGTGGACTTTAAAGAGGTCATATTATGCAAAAAATCCCTTTCTAATGGTTTTTCAACAGTAATAAACATCCCCAAACCTGAGATGATGCTCCAGAAGTGAAGAAAGTGTGTCCTCTCTCTCCCCAGATGGTTTCAGTTTAAGTGTGTTGCTCAAACCAGCCAATCAGAAATCAAACCCTATAAAGTGTCATCAGGGGTTTAGCCAATCACAATCAAGGTAGCCCCCCCTGACTCCTCCCACAATAAGATAGCTCTGCTCTGGCACATGGCACCATGAGAGGAAGTACTTCCTCCTCTTCCCAAGATGGATATGTGTGGGCGGAGCCAGTCCAGCTCACACAGACACAGCAGATTCTGAAAGTAGCTCCTATGATCCAATATTCAAATGGAGGGAAAATCAAGGAAAAGCTGGATTTGGGAAATAAACTTTGAATACAATGTTTTTAGACCAATACGATCATGTGGAAGTGTTGAAAAGTTGGATAATATGACCCCTTTAAACATGCTGAGAATGGAGGCTGGAGAGTTAATGAATAACTAAAAAAGCAAAGTGTTTTATTTTTGTTTCATCAATGACTGTCAAAAACATACTGACACTTACAAACTCATCCAAATGTTATACACTTGATATGTAGTCAATAACACTGCCAGTTACAAATTAAGTAAATAAAACATGTTTCTTTTGAACAAAAGCTTTCAAACTATGTGCTGAACTTGACAGGAGTCGTCTTGTGGAAAAATGAAGGGAGGAAACATGGAGTCCAAGTATTTCCCACACCCCTATGGTAAATCTGTGGTAAGTCGGCAATCAGAGCGGCAAGAAACTGATTCAAAAGCTGTGTGTCCCTTGGAGCGCAGACAGTCGTCCTGGTAAACTACGGGGCACAGCAGCACAGCAAGGCCGTCCTTGAATAGGGAGGTGACAGGGACCCAGCGGTCAATCGAAGAGAGTTTCAGAAGTCCTCAGTAAAAATGGCAGTACCTTCCAGAAGGCTGATCATCTCCGTAGGACTCCATCAATCAAGCCTTTATGGTCGAGCAGCTGAACCGGAGTCACTCTGAGTACACGGCATGTGGCACTTGGAGTTTTTAAAACTGAATTTGGAGAGTATGAGAGACAGAGACCTTGTGATGTGACGAGCCAAATACTGCACACTGTGTCATACCTAACGGCACAGTCCTGATGGGAAACATATTGCACGGCGCCATTATATTATAGGTGCATTTCCATGCAGCAGGGACAGAGGGGAGTCAGGACGCAGAGAAACCTTGCATCTAAATGTTTTATTTTAAAGCCGGGACGACGATTCACTTTTCAGCCGGGCAGACACGGGGGATTCTTCAGTACGAGTCTTTGACTGTCCTCGAGCGATCCGGCGAAAGCAAAGACTTAAACTTGTTTAACGTCTGTGTACAGAACTGAAGATTTCAGTCCACAAATGCTTCACATTCAGTTAGATGGAACTTGACAGGATCTGTAAGAAAGAATGGAATAAATTGTCCAAATCCAGCCTCGCAAAGCCTGTCGAGACTTAGCCAAGAGGATTCAAGGCTTTTGCCGAACAGAGTTCTAAAAAGTATTAGAGTGGGAATATTTGTGCAAATAAAAAGCCTTAATTTTGACCTTGAATTGATGAATTACTGAGTAGATGCCCTCATGCAACAATGTCTTTTCACATTCATTAAAAACGTTTTTTCAATACTTGAATACAGTAACAAACTGTAACAAATCCTTGGCAGAAAGCTGTTATACAATGGGACTGGACACAGTGTTTTTCTGTCATGAACTATACATAGACAGTAATGATTACTGTGAATGGCTTGATGAGAGTAAATTATATTTTTATGATGACCTTAATGTATTCTATTCAGGGCTTGAAAAAACACTACAATCAAGGTTTGAAAAACCCATCTTTTCTTCTAAATTCGGTTTTGTTTTTTTTAATTACAATTTTTGGTTGTTTGCCCTTTACATTGAAAAAAATCAATGCGTAAGATCATTGCCTCTTTACTTCCTAGCTAATATCTTTCAGTCATTGCAATTGAACACTTGCTGAAGATTGAAACACATATTAAGACTGGCTTTGATTAGACTATAGTCACATTGTCTTGTCAAATAATACTTGGAGCAGTTTTTGTTCATTTTGCTTGACTTTTGATAGACAGAATTGTTTGATGCCAGTTTTCAAAATGAGTTGATTGACTGAAAACTGCAGGCTTTCAGTCTGTACATGCTGGTAAAAAGAGCTCATAATGACATTTTTACAGATATTTCACTATCTGAAAATTTGCAAGTAAAAAAACCCCAAAGACAAGAGGTTTAATGTTTCATTTGGATGGCTACTCTTTGTATTGAAACCACATCCATTGTCAAAGTTTGCCTGGAAGTGGACATGATTGGTGTTTTGTACAAGGTTGAGAAGTGTTGAACAAATCAAGGTGAAAACCTTATATCGTGAGCCTTTCCAAATGAAAAGTAATAAAAAACCAAATAAACAAAACACGCCATAGAAAACGTCAGTGTCGCCCACAATCCTTAATGATCGTAAATCCAGGTTTTTTGGATCGTTTATGGAACGATTCAACTTCAAACCAGCGCGAATGAGCATCAGTGTCGGCTTCAATTGCCTTAAAACTTCCGCAAGTATCTGGGCTTATTTGTATTTTTCTTTCTGAAAGAGATCTCGCATGAATGATTGTTGGAAATAATAATGAATGGGCTGCTGGAAAAAAAAAATAGCGAACGAGAGTCCACGGAGCCATGAATGAACACGCATCCGGTAAATGGGGGAGGGAGAAAAGAAAAAAAAAGTAGGACGCACGACGAGCTGCTTTTCCACGCCTCGACCACAGAGCGACAGTGTTTCTCCCTGGAAATAAAACTCCGCTCCTCTCCGGATTGTTTGATCACATGCTGGGAAGGTTTGAAGTGGCGGCTTCATGTCACACATGCGTACCGACAAAGTGAATGGCACACGGGCGCAGGAGTGACACCGAGAGGGAGAGCGACGGGGAAGGCGACCGGAGCTGATCCGCGGCGGCTGGGTGAAGGAGAAGAAGAAGATAAAGAAAAAGAAGAAGAGGAGGAGGAGGAGGAGGAGGAGGAAGAAAGGATGGAGATGAGACCCGCGGGTGGCTCTGGTTACCCACCGCCGGTGTCCACCGGGCTGTAGGGACGCGCGGTGGCGGCGACCCGGGGGCCTGGGGGGGAGGCGGCGGTCCAATTTGTCCCCGTGTGAGAAAGTTCCGCGACTGTGTACAATGGTGATAAATGGGTCTCACCTGAACAGCTCCTCGCCGGACCCCAGTGACGCCGTCCTGAACCGCCCGCCGTGGGTCAGCACAACTTTGGGCTGCTTCCTCATCTTCACTATCGTGGTGGACATCCTGGGGAACCTGCTGGTCATCTTCTCCGTGTATCGCAACAAGAAGCTCAGAAACGCAGGTGAGTCTCAGGTGCGCGCGCGCGCGCTGCATGAGGGACGAAACAACAACAAAAAAAAGTCAATGTAACATTTTTGAAAGTGACAAACATGTGGAGAAACGAACACGTTCGACGGTTACCTTGACAAGTAGTCACATTTATTATCGTTATTATGAAAATAAATCTTTCTATTTCACTCCGCGCTCTGAACCCGCGCGTCCTGCGTAAAAATGCCTCCTCTCAGCCGCGGATGAGTGGAATGACCGTAATGAACACTGGACAGATAAGAGAGACGTCAACTTGACCACAGCCCGCTTCTCAGGCTGACCTACACCGAGTCCGCGGCGGCGGCCGGGTGCGCTCAGAGGAGCGCGAGGAAGCGGCGGAGTTGTAACTGGAGCGATTATTGACACGGTCAGAGAAGCCGCGGGGAAAGCCCGGCTTCCGCTCACACTTTACACTAATGCTTCCCAGGCTTCTCCCGTGTTCAACCAGCCGGTGCTTTCATTCAATAACCAAATGTCCAAATTATTACCAGATGCGTCGTGGAACTTTGTGTGTGTGCGTGTGTGTGGACACCACTCGGCAGGTGAATGTAATTATGATATGGGTTGTGGATTAAATAACAAATACGCCCCCCCACCCCTCCGCTCCCTCCTCCCTGAGTTCAGGCGAGATTGACACGGCGGTGTTTGCCTTGCTCAGAGGAGGTGGGGAAACGCTCATAATTTAATAGTGAGAGGAGAGAGAAACCCCCCCCGAGAGGGTTCCTGTCGTGCGCAGGTCCGCGAGCGCTGACTGGCAGCCACACGGATCCCGCTTGTCATCATTTGGAAGCTGTAGTAGTGGCGATTTGCTAAACACCCGCCTGACATTACCATTTCACTTACTGCAGAGATGCTGGGGTCAGAATAGATTTCCATCATATGAATGAAGAGCTGAGAGTACCCCCCCCCCCCCCCCCCAACCCCCTACATGTATGTCAGTAATATTAAATGTTATGTGGGATTCGTCTGCCCTGATTGAATCTCTGCATTAACCCAAGAATGTGCAGGGTTAGTATTGCTTGTTAATTTGTGGAACAAAGTAGGAGACAAGGGAGGAGTTAAATTTAGGAAACTGCACCTTTTGAAGTAATTTTTCCTGTAATCATAGTTAATTACATGTAATGAGGTCATAACAAGCAAGCACCAGCAATTTAATCAAGCACATAGTTAATTTTCATTATCCTCATTATTGTTGTTATTGTTGTTGTTGTTGTTGTTAAGCATCACCAGACCCGAATGGCTGCCTAGTTATTCCACACATTGGACAAAGTTTTAAATGGCGATCAGCCGACTTGGAGAAAAGTCTTGAGGTTTGAGGGAAGAATAAAAAAAAAAAAATCTTTTGTGTTTTGTGAAACAGGGCATGAATACTAATGAGGACTGTGACGCACTTCCTCAAGTTCATGCCGCTGAAGCGCATTTGCTACTTTCCATTCAAGTTTGGCAGACGTGCATGCCTAACTTAGGGCTTTTACAATTTCCTGTCTGAAAGGCCATTGGCAAATCATGTGCGGATTGGCAGACACATTGATTGATCTCAAAACTTTCCCATTCATGCTTTAATCTCCGTTTGTTTTAGCGGGCCTTATCGGTGGGAATTTGATGCCCTTGATGATTGTTTGGCCACATATTTCTCTCAGTTCGAAAGTGGGTTTTATTGTCTGCATTTTCCGTCCACAAGGAATTCAATTTCCTTTTTGTAGAATAGATGGAATCTCCTTTGAGGAAAAAACAAGTGGGCATAATTTCTGTTGGCATGGAGCAAACATTATTTGAAACTGCACAGCGGTCCGACAACAAGGGGATAAATTAAATAACAAGCAATGAAATACACTCAGCGGAGGACCTGGCAGGCGATGTGGTCACATATTGCAGGTGGCAGCAGCACTGCTGTCTCTGCATGACCAAACTCTCTGTCAGCGCATGAAATGGCCAGTGAGCGAGTTGAGCGTGAAGCCAACAACACATGGCGAGCGGGCTGGGCTGCATGGCTGGATGCAAAAGCAGTACATGTCAGCTCAGCCCCGTGCCAAGAAATCTTCCTGAATGTACAGTCTGCATGTAATATGAAGGAATTTATCTCGTAACTGCTTTGAATCAACCGACTCGGCTTCGCTGCGACCTGAAATGGGTCTTGCCTTATCTTTTACGGAACAAAACGGACAGCGTTGTGGCTGCATGTGATTGTTGACATACACTGCTGCTTCCCATTGGATGTGCCACAAAACCCAAAGCCTCCCCTCCATGTTTACACAAGAACTGTTTATAGCTCGCTTGTCACAGGAGACAATAAATGCCTCTGACGTGCTGTGAGAAATGCTTAATATTGTTTTTTTTGATTGCAGTGTGACAAACTGAGCCCTTCTCGTTGGGAATCGCATTTATGTTTTTTCCCTTTCACTTGTCAGAGTCGACTCTGCGACTTAGAGTAATGGAAAGGTGTCGAGGTTTCCGCGAGACATCTGAAAGGTCTCGCCTGTGTGGCGCTCCTTTGTGTCCTCCGCGCCGGTGTCAAGGCGGGAATCTCAACAAGTTCAGCAGGAAATGTTGAAATGGTGACTCAGCTATCTCAGGATTCAACAACTTGAAGTGACAGATACAGATGAGCATTAGTGCACCGATGCCCGGATGTGCTGAGCGTCACTGCAGTGAGAAAGAACAAATAAACTAACAAACAAAAAAAAAAAATGAATCTGCTCCACACTGCTGAGGCGCTGACTGTTCTGTGATGTTTGTGTTTGTCCTTTTCGGTGTTGCGTGACTTGGCCGTGTGCCGGCAGGATGTTATTTCTGATCACCCATTACACTCCTCATATCTGTTACAGTATGAATGGTCTGTGTGTAATGACTATTTTGGGGGGAATTAATGCAGCATTAAGTGGTATTTGCATGTGTCTCTAATTAAAATGAATGTTTTTTGGTTTCTAAATATCCATTGGCTTTGTTGGGAGATTCTTAACAGAAATTGGCTCAGCACTGTGGCGCTTAATAGAGACGTGACTGTGAAAGGAAAACAAATCTCCCTCTGTAGATGTTTGAGAGTACATGTTGAATCCGCAGTTTCCTGTTTTATTTTCATCATGAGGAGAGCCGCTTGAAAGACTTGTTTGGAGAGATGCTTTGATCGCTCAAACCAGAGTTCACAGGAGCCTTGAGCGTCTCGATTCAAGATCGCAAGCTACAAGTATGACGCAACAGCCGAACAAAAACTTTCTTGGGTGAAATCTGTTCTGCTCAAACAGGGCTAAAGGGAATCACATACTCACGAGTGCTTAAAAAAAAAAAAATGCTGATTTTCATGCAACCAGAATGGTTTATGTGAAGATGGGAGGTAACATTTTCATCTCCAAGGTTTGATATTACTGATCCTATCTGTCTTAACTTTAAAATAAAAAGACTTCTCTGTTTCCCAACAATACATTTCTTTTAAGCCACATTAGCTTAGGACCCATCTGCACCATCTCTTGCCTCAGTGACCGTGTTTACTACTTATTCACTCTAAATCTAAACACCAGTGCAGAAAAAAACCCTTCAGTGTCAATGCTTGGTTGTAGACTTTTGTGTCACTGCCAAGACATGTTTAAAGCAGCGGTATGAAAAGTAAACCACTCTGCATAATGTATTGTCTGCCGGTGGTGTCGGTATCCAACTGCTGTATCATGTGTTCCCACCTCTGATGATGCGCCGGCTCCTTCGTGAACCCTCGTGTTGAACCCCCTTTGGCTCAAGCAGTTGCAGTTTCACCCACAAAGAGGGAGGTACAGGAGCCGTCCAAAGTTGACTTGTTCCTGCATTGTTGAGTCTGAAAATAATTTATGCCACTTCGTGATCAAAGCTCTCCTTTTATCCGCCGTCAAGGCTAAAAACCTTGTAACAGTGAACTCCAGCTCGTAACGTTGAATGGCCACGTTTTGTTGAACTCCCCCTCCATTAAAAGCGTCTTTTTATTCTCTGTACTTCACTTAGATATTTGACCCTAAAGGTTTTCACTTTAATCTGCTGAAGGTAAAAGCATCTCTACGCCCACTATAAAGTTGTAATTCTGGTTGATTTGGTGCCAGGCTGGGGAGGAAAAAAAAAAGAAAAAAGCTGGCGACAAAGGCTTTTAATGTGCGGCAAAGGGCATAAGATATTCTGTTTTCATTAGCAGGAACTTATTACAGCTCTGTAAGAAAAGCAAACAGGGAGGCTGATCAGTGAGAAATCAAAAAGGCACTGAGGCTCAGATACGTGCATGAGCTCCTCGCCCAGCCTAGAAAAGACAGACTACATGACTATCAAATGAAGCGACTGAAAAATCATTGATCTTTGATAAAAGCACTTCTTTCACATTTTGTGGATTTTTTTTTTTTTTAAGGTTTGATTTTTTTTTCCTCCAGAATATTCGCATTTTAGTGCATTTCGTTATTCCGACTACATTTAAGCAGCGGACAAATACATTTCAAGAACGATTAGTTGTTTTACTGACTGTTGCAACTGTTGTTGCTCTCTTCCTCTCATCCAGTCTTATATTTCTCAAGTATACTTTCCTTCAAGAAATGACTTCCATACTTTTATTTCCACGTGACTGTTTTATGAGCACTTCGTAAAAGAGATGAATGCGCACTGTGTGCCACATTGTACACGAGTGGGGAAAGAGAGCAGTCTCTGCTGCTGCTTAGCTAAACCTGCTGCTCATACTAAAGTCGACCAACACACGCGAGGCGAGCTGCAAAATTAAGGCAGATTACACAATTGTGTATTTTTGTCGATCACAATCACCTAAAGCTTAACTTTAAAACTATGTATGGATTGTTTTGTAATTCTCTTCACACATTCAAGTGGGCCTCATAGTTTAAGGAATTGAAAGGTCGACAGGTTAGAGAGTACGTCAGAATACGCACATTGGCTCAAGTTGACACAAGGCGTATTCTGTCTTTTTCCGAGACATAATCCGATTATATTTCATATTTAAATAAATACAAATCTCATAGCAGTCACATACTTTACACAGTTACTCACAATTGAAATATTAGTTTTGTATTTAATACTACCCTGAGTATTTCTCTCATTGATCCGCATAAATTTGAAGAAAAACAAAAGTGAACCCAAGCACTGCTCTGGATAATATTATTGAGTTAAGGCCCATATTTGGCTGCCGATGGACTGACGACGTATCATTCCTCTCACTGTTCCCCAGCAGATATGTAATGAAGTCAGAGCAGCTCAGCAGGTTTGTCAGTTTCTGTGGTGATGGCTGTGCGGAATATCAGAGCAGCACAGTGTGGTGGAGCAGCTTAAGGACCAAACGAAAGAAAGAAAGAAAAAAAAAAAGAACGCCTCAGTGGGTAAAAAAGCCCTGACTAATTGGGGACCTACAACAGCCAGCAGGTCATGACTTTGCAATTAATTTATAGTTTGCCCGAGCTGAATAAATGAACATTGAGTGCAAGAAGATAAGGATCTCCTTCTTTTTCTCATGAGGCACTTAACTCCCAGCTATAGATTAGTTAATGCCCCTGCTGCCCGCCAGGACACGGAAGGAAGGCGCGCCTGTGAGCAGGCCCCGAGGCTGCTTTGTACCTGATAACTTACAGTCAGCATTAACCGCCTCTTTTAGTGCTCCCGTGCATCCCCGCACCATGTAAAAAGACTCGGTGCGTTTTTCATTAATTACGTCCGCCTGGCAGATCTACTTCATAGAGCTTTCCCGTCAGAGGGCTCTCTGGCTCTCCTAAGGATTAGAACTCAAACATTAGATCACACACAGATCTAATTAGGCAGCAGATATATGCATAGCTGTGGTTCAGCTGCTGGGATTGTTAGGATGATGTTATTGTTGCCTGTGATGAAAACCTGGTCCGGCTTGTTTGCCACTGATTGAGAGAGAGAGAGCGAGAGAGAGCGAGCGAGGGGGGGGTTACAACAATGCACGATAACAGAGATAAAAACAAAAGGACTAATGCAATATATTAATGTGTGCCTGGAATGCAAACTATAGACGTACAGTAAAAGAGATAGAGGTGTGCTGTTTCAGTCATGTGTGTTGCTTGTGCTGTTGGCAGTTTGTAGCAAAGAAAAACAAAAATCCAAGAGCTGCTTTGTGAAAAAAGAAAAAGAAATGTTTTTCTTCTATGACTGGATTATTTCATTCCTGGCAGGTGCCACTTTGTCCCGCTGGGCTCAGGCCTCTTGACAGGGTCATCAAGAGAAAGAAAAAGTGACCCAGCAAGCAATCATTTGACTCGGTCTGCTCTTCATGACAGGCCACATCTTCTTAACAATTTCACAATTTTTTCTAATATTTACAGGATTATGTGAAAAAACAAAGCCTGCCTGCCATAATCCACTCAGTCTATATGCTGTGCCTTCACTGTGTGATAAGAATGCTGGCTGTTTCTCTTGGGCTTTTTTTTTTTTCTTCTTTTCTTTTCTTTTCTTTTCTTTCCACTTTTTCTGCTTTACATGCTGCATTTTGCATTCCACTCATGAAGTTTTGCACCCCCCCCCCTTACGCTTCCTCTTCCTGAGCTTACTCACCCTCACACACACGTGCACTTGAACATTTTTATTTTTTTTCCCTTTTCACTTAAACTTGACCTTCCAGGCTTCATATTCCATGACACCCTGTCTGTTTGCATCACTTTGATCCAACACCCCCACCGCGCTCTGCGGACGTTGTGTTGTCAGGCCGCATACCTGTAGAGGAATTCTGCCAATAGCGCTTTGCGTCAAGCCAGTCAGGCAATAAGTGGGCTGTCGTGCAAACCCACTGGATTCCAGATTATATGATGGCCAAGTGGACAAAGTAAATTAATGCTGTTCTTTATGAAAAAAAAAAAATGTTTTATGAAGTATCAAACAATGAGAAGCTTCACATGGCTGGATGCAACAGGAACGGGCGCCTGGCGTCTGGTCCTCTCGGTGGTGACCCCCGTGTGCATGTTTCTCTCAGCCTGTCTAAAATCTGTCTCACACATTCAGGGAGGCGACCGTGTTTAAACATCAAAAGAAGGACGTAATGAGTCTAAAAATACTTGCACATACAAGGAAGCGTATTTGCAAACATTTAACCCCCCCCCCCCAACACCCCACCCCAGCGCCCACACCACTACCACCTCCACCACCACTCCAGCTCCCCCCCCCCCCCCCCCCCCCCCCCTTCCGCTTCATGCCATGCTTCCCGGTGCTATTTTTAATCATTTACAATATTATACAGTGAAAACTTCTTTCTGCTCGATAGGAGCTTGGGATGACGCACACGGGAAGCTTAGGGCGGTGAGATCAAGTAAAACCTAATGCTCATCCAAGGGGAACTATGCATAACACATGCATACTGTAGAGTGCCTACAGTAGAGTGGTAACTGTTTGATTACACACACACACACACACACACGCACACACACACACACACACACACACACACACACAGGGACTTTGAGGTTAGAGATGTTAGCTGGTAATGGGGAGGGTGCCAGTTTGAATCCCAGTTGAGAAAATCAGAACAGGGAAGCGAAAAACGCTCTCATCTGTGTTCAAGGTGCCCTTGAGTGAAGCGCTTGGTCCACCATTGCTCGTCGGTGGACAACAGTGCAAGACTGTAGTTGGATTCAGCAGCTTCCAGCTGTGAATGTGTCAGACTGTATGATTGTTCAAGCGGGGCACTGATGGGAAAAAAAAAAAAGAAAAAGAAAAAGAAAAAAAAAAATTGCAGGCTCTGTTGGTATTCCTCAAATAAAAAAATAAGAATAACACACAAACTGATCTTATTTTTAGCCAATTTCCTCCTCATCAATTTCCTATTTCTTTGGTTGTTGTTTTATTATAAATGGATCTAAAAAACAAGATCTGGTTTTGCCCTCTGGGCTTACAGGAAAACGGCTCCATCAGAAAGCTTTATCACTCCGTGTGAGCCAACAGGGTGATTCAATAGAATGGTATGTAATGATGACTATTAAAACAGACGTAGAAATATCATTTGATGTTGCCCTGTGAACACTGCCCCATTCAATCCTATCAGACCAATGTCTCTGGGTTCAGTGTTGTGCTGTGTAACTCAGACGCTGTCCTGCATGCACACTCCAGATGAGTGTACTCTTTTATATATTACAACATTTTTCAAACTACTTGCTAAATACAATCCTGAGGGGGGAGAGGGACATGTTGTCTATGTGGATTAGTAACACGTTGGGGGAGGGCAAAAAAAAACCCTTCCTAAAATAGAATAACAAGCCTTTGATTTGATATTATCACCTAAATTTGGTGCAGAAATGTCACTGTTAATATGGAAGACGTTCATTACTCATGAGACAGTTCAAGAACATTTCACTGTTGGGAAAACATGGAAACTGAACAGACTCTGGCCAATCAAACCTGTGCTTTCTGTCACATGCACAGAGATGCACACTTGTTAGTTTCAGTCTGCACAAGATGAGATTCATCCTGAATTTCCTCTGAAACCTCCGGTGAACTTCAGCATTATGTAATAACCAACAGCTTGAAATATTCTTTGTTCACAGCGTCACGGTGAAGCAGATTGAAACGTAGCAGCAGCACAACTAAGGTTTATACGAGTCTTTTACAGGCCTACTGAGAGGAAGATAGAATATGTGAAACTTTTTGAAATAAAGTCTTATGGAAACAATATGCCAATGACCGTATTACATTAAAAATGTGCTTATATTCTTCCTTCGTTCGGGAAAGCACTAAATAATTTCTCATTGGAGCAGTGTATCCTTAAAACCGCTCTTATCAGTATCTTGCCTGCTTGCATATAATTTTCAAAGTGAAAACTCAAGCATACGATGCTATTGGTAGACATCGTTGTAATTCCGCATGGTAATATTGATGCCAGGAAAGTCAAGAGGAGAGTTCACCTTCCCTGCCTCGTACTTTTGAAAATGCCCATACCAGCCACAACATGCAAAACCGAGCAAAAACATGTTAAGGAATGTGCATTTGGTCGATTATTTCACTGATTCTTGGCAAAACCTCTAATGCAGTTTGATTATTTAAATTGCACCACATTGGTAAGGGTGAATGGGATGAGCAGCAGTATGTGGGTTGAACCCATGAAAAATGTAGAAAATGTTCTTTACCAATGCCAAACAGCTTATTCCGTTTTTTTTCTTTTTTGTTTTTTTTTCCATTTTTTTTGTTCAGCTTCATAAAATGACACAATTTTCAAAGTCGAGCATCGAGTAGAGTTGTTGGCCTGCACAAGTAGAGCTTGTGTTGGATATAAATTGTTGCTTAAATGACTTTATTATGTGAAAGAGGTCACTTTCGGAAACACAAAGAATCATCATTTTAGTACAGCACTGAAGAGCCAAATACTAAAAAATATGGCATTTGGGACATTTTTCCTCCCTTTACCTCTCACCCCTGCCCTCCCATCCTACCCAAGTTCAATTTTGAATATTTCCTTTTCTCATGAACGCTATTCAGATGTCAAGTTTATTATACAAAATATACAGCAATAGCTATTGGTTTGATCAGGTTTTTCTTGGTTGCAGCTCCAATATCCTCTGCACCAAATATCAACAGCGAACACAGTTATCACTTTATTTTGTGTTTGTTTTCTCACTGTTCAAATACAACTTGTTGTTACTGTTTAAAAACAAGAAAATGTTGAGGAGCTCAGTTTAACCAAAGACAAGAAAAACAAGCTGCTTAAACTCTGTGAAAATACATTACGTGTCTTAACCGTGATGGGTAATCACTATATGGTTGCATGCAGTTTTAATGAGTTGTGACTTAAACAGGCACAATGAGCTTCCTTGTGTGGCTGAAAGTGAACCGTCACGCTGCTCTTTTTAGGTATTTCTTTCATGCTGGTTCCTTCATACCTTGTCATGCGTGGTGAATGTTGACAGTTTATACAACTGTATTTTCTATTACAATAAACTACACTGGCTGACTTTGTAGATACAAAATTTATGAAAGTGAAATAAAGCCCATTCTGTGTTGTTGAGCCATCCACATATTCAGCGCCTGTGTTTGTGTAATGTCAGTTTGTTGTCTAATCCTGTCATTAAGTGCTTGTTTTGAGAAAGCAGCCACTCATGCATTTAATTTGCTCTAATCACCAATGAATATTTCTGCTACTAGATCTCTGTGATGGAGACACGGTCTGGTCAAGTTTCTCTTTGTCTCCATTTTGCAGTCCTGAATATCACTTTAACTCAATCTCCACTTATTGAAACTGACAGCAAGGACTTGAGCTGTTGATTGCTCTCGTTGCAGAAATATGCCGGTAATTTCTACACATTTGTCCCACCTGCAGATTCATACCATGGCGCTTTTGGAGGCAGTCCTTTCTTAAAGATTGAAGTCATGGCAGGGTCGAGGTGTTCACTAATTCTCATCAGGCAGATTATGACACATTCTTTGTGGCCTGTCATGTTTGTAAAGTAATTACTTGAGTCCTCCACGTTCCTCTAATGAGTAGCGGCTTAAGTGTGTGAGATTTCTTCATCACAGTATGCTTTCCTTTAATGACCCATAAACATGCTCCCTGTGATAATTGTCTAAATGAGTGTATTTTGTCACACTTTCCAACTGTATTCACACAAGGCTTGGGCTCATTCCAGCGGTACTTTGGGTGTTGTCCAAAAGCAATAGGGAATTATGCAGTGGGAAGTTTAAATGTTGATTCTGTTGCTTTCACAGCAACCTCGTATCAGATGCACGTTTTTTTTTTCTGTTGATATGGAAAATAACTCATTTGGCAAAAAGTGTTATGAAGAAATAACGTGAATTGCTGTATATTAAATGGAAAATATCGCACTGTGATCAAATGGAAGCTCTGAGTCGATATGTTTGATGTGAGTGCTGTTTTTCCATGTTTATTAAACCAATCTGTGCTGACACTGCAGTCAACCTAATATCTCACAAATTCTCATTTGAACTAGAAGCGATTCAGTGCCAGATAAGACGGGCCGGTTTTTGCTGTGGCTGCTGTTTACTGACTAATGGAGAAGTGGACAAGGCTGGTTGATGAAGAGTTCAACGGTCAGGGAAAACGTATCAGAGGTTAGACGATGCATGTTGGTGTAATACAGCTTCAGTTTGTATGTAGGCAATAATTAGAAATGGCATTTGTACACTTATGCAAATTATCCCACTGTCGTCTCGCTGCACAATGCAGACTGGATCAGACTGTGGATCTCGTCGGCCCGCTAATGAGAGGATGGTATTTTTTGCAAATGGCAGAACACAACGAGAGCATGTTAATGATGAGGCCATTAAGAATGTGATTGGAGAATTTGTTTCCACTCAGTGCTGGTCCCAGATAGTCTGGTCCTGCAGAATTGTTTCGCTCTGACACTATCAGGTCTTCTATCAGCGTCTCCCCGAAAATGAGGGTTTTTGGAACATCATTACAAGACACTACAGGAGAAGTGAAAGAAGCACAGTCCCTGAGATAATCATGTTTGGAAACAACTGGCCACTTGAATATCCCAGCAGAAACAAAGCAGTATGTCTTGTCCCAGTGAATTGAGGCTCAAAATTCATCTGTATTTTAACTGGAACCAACACCATGTTCTGTTCTGTATTGATTTTCCTGAACCAGCTTCAGCATTGAAAATCTCCAAGGAGCAGCGGTGCAGTTGGAGTGTAGATGCGGCTGTTAAAAAGTGACGACATAAATGGTGCTTAAACTAGATTAACCCTGTGTTGATTAATTTCCAGGTTTGGTCAGGCCAGCAGCAGATTTATACCACATTGTTGCAGCATGTTTCAGTCAGAGATATTGAATTAAGTTTTATATTTAGTAAGTGAGGGTATTACTTAAAGTTATCTGGATGTCGGCGCAAAAAACCCCCCAAAAAACAGAAAAACTGTAAAGCATGTTATGGAAAGCCCTATATCAATGATGTTAGTTAAGATAATGGAACAATTTGTTGAGTGGACGATATTTCCTCCCCTCTTTCACCCACTAATAATTAAGTGAAAAGGAGTCACTGGATCAGTCTGGAAAATTAACTCATTAAGTCATTTCACTCTAAATGTATCTTTCAAGGCGAGAAAAGACGTCACTTATTCCCAATAATATTCCTATATTATCCAAAGACAATGTTTCCAGTCTCACAGCACAATGGAGCTTAATCAAATAAGCATTCAGCATACTTCCAGCCGACCAACTGCAGCTAACATGGGGAAGTGAACCAAAAACATTCTTTTTTTAACCTGATGAGACAGACGTTGCCTTGCAGCAAAAGCTGGCAACCACTCATATCATGGGACTATACTACATACTGCTGCTACAGCAAAAGAGAGTATGTGAGGCATGTTTATATTTCCAAAAAAGACAACAATTAAAAGTTATTTCCAGTTTTGGGGTCAAGGATAGGTTACAAATAAAAAAAGAAATCCGTGGACAAGATTTGATGTGACCAAAGTGGAAACTCCGGTTACATCAGAACTTATTTTGGCTCATGGTATCTCTCCCGGGCTGGGAACTTTACATGAACTGGTGTGGAGGGATGCATGGCTGACATATCGACCAATGACGATGGTCCCAGACGGGGTGAGCGGCTCACCTGCTGAGGGTGAAAACTGTTTGGGGAGCCTCGTGTCAGATGGTAACGGACGCAGAAAATTAAAATCCTCCTCTTTTGTAATTCAATTAGGCTTCAAAGTGGGCTGCAGCAGATGCTGTGAGTTCTTCCGTGCGTAGCCTTAAATACAGTGTGATCAGATGAAAAATGAGTGATTTATCATTCTTTCATCATCTGTGTCCATTAATTCCCCATGAGCTAAATCATCCTGTCAAGTGTCCAAATGACTACCCTGTGCTGTAATGTGTGTGTGCGCGCACTTGTTCCAACCACTTTGACATTCAAAGTGAGGACATTTTTGCAAAATGGGCCGTTTTGACGGATCCACACTCTTTGAGGTCAAACTAGAATAATCTGAACTGCGCGTGAATAAAGGTTAATTTTAGGTGAACCGTTGAGGCGAGACCTTTTGTGTTAAAGGTTACAGGGAGGATTAAAGACTAATGAATTAACCTCCAGCTGGGTGCATGTATCTCTACACAGATCAGAGATGCTCGCTTTAATTGTAAGATTAACTGATGGTTGCCACCCCTTTTGTTTCAGGACCCCTTTTAGAACATGTAGAATACATTTAGAAACAGTTCTATGTGATTTGTTTCTGTTTATTATTAGTCCACAGATTGTAGCAGCAGTGTGCGGAAAAAACTACTTTACTCAACCTAAATATTTATGTAAGTATTACATATGCAAACAAGGCCAACTCAGCGTCAAATAGAGAGACTGAAAACATTTCTTCGAAGTATCTTCATTTAATTGTTACATCTTTATATATTTGTTGAATAAACTGTGAAGAGGCGAGCTATTGTTCTCCCGGGACGAGCCTGCCAATGCGAGTGTTTGTCAGACACGGATGCACAGAGGCGAGTGTCTGCGGCAGTGAGCAGACTGGAAACAGACAGTGTCTCCCAGGCCCCGACATAAAGACCCACCACAGCATGGAGTCTCACACTGTTTTGAGCACCTGATTAAGTGCCGTCGATTCAAGATTTGTAGCTTCCAGTTTTTCCCACCGACACATTGCTCCCTTATAGGGTTCAGGAGGTTTGTGTGCCTGCGTGACCTTTGACCTATGCCATCGAGAACTTTGTCTTATGATGGGACACTTAAGTTAAACCAGCCTAAGAGATCTGACAAAGGGCAATCGACCCCTCCAGGTCGGAGACATCTTTTGATTAAAAAGATGAAGAATAATAAAATGAATAGTATTATTGTATAAGAATAGTCATTTTAATGCGTCAATATTAATTTTGTATTCAGAAGTAATGCAAGGAGTCAGGAGTCAACAGTGAGTCAAGTTGACTCATAACAGGTTTGTCAGTTATACGTTCAATAGCTTCAGCCCTTCATGGAGATTGCATCTACACATTATCTTCTGCGATGTCACAAGGTTCACGGCATCCCCACTGTGTTTCAGACTTCTCTCGAACTCCTGACAAGATGTCATTAATGCCCCACATTGTTCCTCTATGTTGCCGAAGTTGCTCGCCGCCGAGTTGCTGTCAACAGGCATAAAACTGCTGCCTGCTGAAGAGTCATGTGAAAAATCTCTGTGGGTTCGTCCTTTTAACTTTACACACAGTCAGTTGATGCAATTGTTGCAGAAGTCTCAAAGAAGTGGATACTTCTTGTCAGCATTTCATGTCATTACAGATTACTTTATTGTTGACCAAGCAATGACACCCAGCTGAAGTTTTCTATTGAAGATGTAACTTTACAGGGAAAATATCCGTGTGCTCCTGTAGGTTGTTTACGTATTTCCTCAAATCCTTTCCAGCAACAGAATAACACAAAGTGAAAATTTGGATCTCTCTTCCAAATATCGTCAGAAGAGAACAAGAAAGAAAAAGTAAGGACATTAAAAAAAACAAATGAACAAACAAACAAAACAAACTTCACGGAGAATTGTATTTTCCTGATTGTACCAGCGGCATTCTTTCCCCCACCAGTTTGTTGGTGGCATTGTTTCAGATTAGTTGTGAGTCTGTAAAGCTCTCAGACTCTAGAAGAGAGAGGGTTTGTATGACAAGCGTGGGTGGGTGATTGATGTTTGTCTCCCAGCTGCTCTTTGTCTACACATGATGCTTTTTATTTTTTTTCCCTGTGTGTTTACTGACCCAAGAAGCCCCTCTCCACACGCAGATACAATTTCTGTGTGACTATACTCCTGTCGGTTTATGCACACACATGAACTCCCGATCGTATCACTCTTAAGTATGATGGGAACGTTTGCGCAGGACTAAAGCTTGAGAGACGCATGAATGTAGAAAAAAATACAAGTAATACAGAAAAGATTGAGGCTTTTTAATATAGGGATTAGTGGGAATATGACATTCTGGCTGCTCTGTGTGGGACTAAAGTGAAGCTTTCAACATTCTGTAAATATAAAATTATATAGTGCATCTAACTTTTATATTTTTTGAGTGGCACCATGAGGGAAACAAAAGGCTACGATAAGCTGTTAACCATGGCAATAAAATATGTCTTATGTCTTCAAAGCTATCAAATTTCTGGTATGTAATTCTGAAAACAAGGTTAAAAGATGACGTAAAAAAAAAAAATGCAGAAAGAATCCCAACTATGGTATAAGAAGATTACGCTGAGCTCTTTCAGGTCAATTGGGGTCAGATAGGATGATGGAAATAACTGCTGCACAAACTAATCATATATAATAAAGCTCAACAGATGCTGACGCTCTGGTCTGACCTCGATATTCCGTGGGAAGACTGAAGATATATCCAAATATACAGAAGAGTGCTCGCTTTAGGACAGTTGCGTAATTCATTACGTTCATCACCTAAAGCTGTCACAGTCTTATCTTTATACATATTGTTAGGATCAGTGACACAACAGTAGAGATATTTACGATGTATCTCCACCATCATTGGAGAAAGTTGCTTGTGACAGAATGTAAAAAATGAACTCCTCACTGTGTCACTGAAAGGTCAGTAGAAACTTGTAGGCATGCTCTAACTTTGCATGCTGAGTGAAATTTAGCATAAGAATAACAAGTAAATAGATACATTCTATAAGTCCGATCTATGAACTTTTGTTTTATACTGCCCAACTCATGAAAACATCCACTTGAAAAGACCTGTGATGCAAAAAATATTCTGAAAATCAAAATGCAGTCCTAGAAGAGCAGAAACCGTAAAAGAATTTGTCAAACATTTAATCACAGTTTCCAAAATAAAGCAAATTTTCTTGCTGTTCTCCTAATCTACAATTCTCCATTTTCGCAGACTTTATGATGAGAGCGTTGAGAAAAAAAACTATCAAGCAAACAAAAAAAAACATCCACACACAGGTTACAAACCATGAAAGAAGTAGCTAAGATGTTGACTAGGGAAAACACGGTGTGACTTTCCTGCACTGAGGAAACCTCTAACTGGTATTGATCAGTGGAGCTTTTGCATGAGGAGCTGTAATGACACACCGGCTTCTACTTGTACAAGCAGAAAAACTGTGGAGGGAAGTGGCGGCTTCCATGCACTGGTGAAAACGCTGAACTCCTGGTTTCTAGTACTGACTGGCAAAATGTTTCACCCAATACGAGACCTTGAAGTTGTTACAGTAGCTGTTGTAGGGAAATGGAGCAAACTGCACACACACACAGACACACACAGTCGGCATCAGCTGTGCCGCCGTGTGATAAGCTCCGAACTTCCACCATGAATGACTTGCCTCTATAACCACTGAAAGGTATATTAATAGCAAAATGAAAATGATTTTGACTCCAGGCACACATGTTTAATATCTTGCAGACTCACACTGGACTGCATCAAGATCTCAACAGGGAAAATGCTATATAGTCAAAAGTTGACTTTCAATGCCGTATTGAACCTATACGATAATGTAATTCACTTCCCACTTGATAACCTGCCACCTTGCTTTAGTATGAGCTGGTCCTGTTCTGCAGGCACGTCCATTTTCGAAGCAATAAATTCTGATTAAAAACTCACATAAATTAACATGTGCAGTATGGTATAAATTTTATATTGTGTTAATTAATTGGGTGAAAAAGAAGGAAATTAAATAACCCGAAAGTCAAATTTGGACTGTATCAGCACTTTTTTTTTTTTTTTTTATAGCACAATGACCTCAATAACCTTGGAGCATGATCAGTGTGCTCATTTCATAATGAGTGGAAGTAACTCCTCATTAAATACTTGCTTTCCAGGGACCTAAATGACATAAATGGGATCAATCCAATCTTCTGACAGGATCAAGCTGCTTGGTAATTGCAAATGGGAATCCAAGCCACCTTGTAATTGGTTGCCGGGGTGTGCGTGTGAAGCTAAAACATTAACCACACCTGCTTCAGGAAGACAGTTGTGGTCTAATTTACTCATCATCATCATCATCATCATCATCATCATCATCATCATCATCATCATCATCATCCATTGATATCATCACCAATATAGTGTATATCGTGTATATAGTGTTTTCCGCTTAACTCTTTCTTCCCCGTTGCCGTCAGACTTTTGAACAGCTTCTGACATGTTTACATTTGCACATCTCACTTTCTCACTAATATTTTTGCACTGCTCTGTTTTATTTTATTTTATATTTGTATTCTTTTCTTGTGTATATACTTACTTATTTATGTATGTCGGCTCCAGGGCAGACGGCAAAATAAGAATTTCATTCACTGTGAAACCTGGCTTTTACTGGTGATATGACAATAAAAACACCTTGAGCCTTGAACCTTGAATATTTTGGAAATGATTTCCCTTTTTAAATCGAGCCCTATTTACACGACACTGTTTCAAGTGAAAATACTTTGTGTTTGTATTTTCATTTAAAAAAAAGTTTTGTGTTTACACTGCAAAGTTTTGAAAACTATGTCACGTTTACATGGAAACAACAGAAATGCTGAAAACGATGTAGTTAGCATGCCAGGCTACCAGTTGCCGCTATTGTTTGTTCTTGCAGAGAATAATCTACGATAAACATTAACAATGGCGAGTACACAGACATTCGTATGAAAAGACAAAGAAGCTGGATTACTATTACGGGTCACACGACTGTAAAACTACCAAGTCCCACAAGAGAATTGAGTGGGAGTCATGGCACTCTGGAGGCAAGCATTGTTGTTTTTGACCATCTGCTTGCACATGTGCAGAAGAACTATTTACTACAGCCGTGGTGCGCAACTTTTTCAAAAAGTTGTCTTTATCCTGTTTAAATGGAGACGAGCATTTTTCAAAAAGTTCCAGTTTCAGGGCCATCTCAAAAAGTAGCGTTTTCAGTGGCTCCGAGCACCGTCGTCATGTAAACGGACTCTCAAAGCGTAACGGAAGTTTTCAATTCTCACTTGAAAATGTCATCATGCAAACGGTCCTCATGGATGCCCTTCCATCTGGCTCCAAATTAAAATATTTTAATTAACACATATTCATTTTTGGGGCAGATTTTTGTATTTTCTATTGGAATTTTTCCTGGTATGCAATTCACTTGCACTGTACTGCCGAATGTGAATCCTTCCTCGGCTTTCACTTAGTTTATTTCATTGTTTCGAATTGAAAATGTTCAACTGCCGAATTGGACGGGTTGGTTTTGAAGTTTACTTACTAACGTTTATGTGTACAGTGTACGTGAGCTTTGGGAAACAGTTCTTCTGCAGAGCCTCAGTTTTAACGGATGATTAGTTCTGCCTCGGAGACTAAAGTCAGGGGACACAAGTCTCTGTCAGTAGCAGAAGCCACAGATTACATGAAAGATTAAAACAGCCAATTGACTGTTGCATTACACAGGATATTCACTGATGAATACTGGTTCTGAAGAAACTGTTGTTTGTTCAGGTCTGTGTCTTTTACTATATCCCGAAGGTACACCATTGTCTATTATCATTATTATTTTTACCACGCTGTGTGTATTGTTCCTGATGTGTGCGTGATCTCGGCATTTTATGTCAGGTCTGACGGGCACAAAGTTTAGATAAGATAAGCGCTGCTCCAAGACTGTTGACTACAGTGTGCTATCATAAGCGGTTCCATGTAATCGTCCCTAGCTCGGGGCTCTTTGTCATCATCCTCGAACCTGCTGGAGTTTCAAAACAGCCAGGAGGAGAATCGAATGTTTCAGCACCATGTGACCCTGTTGAGACAGTACCGCTGTTCATCTATACAGTAGCCCTCTGTCTGCCCAGCTGAATGTGTACACTCTTACATAATTGACACAGCTCTTGTTGCGTTGCTCCCAAATTTTCACCTCATCGCAAAGGAAAGTTTTGGATTGTTTCTCTATCCTCCTGGAAATGTCAAGGCTAAGAGGTGGAGCTTGTTAACCCTGTTACCTTTATTTAGTTGAATGTCCGGGCAAGTGTGTCTAATAAGAATAATACCCCCCAAAAATGGAGAGGCAATAAGAACTTTGACAACATTCAGAACTTTCCCATGTGTCCTGGCTCAGCTGTGATCTTGTCTTCAAGGTTCAAGGTTCAAGGTGTTTTATTGTCATCTCAACAATAAAAGCCAGGTTTCACAGTGAATGAAATTCTTATTTTGCCGTCTACCCTGGAGCCGACATACATAAATAAGTAAGTATATACACAAAAAAATAGAATAAAAATAGAATAAAATAAAATAAAATATAATAAAATAACAGGGAAGTGCAAAAATATTAGTAAGAAAGTGAGATGTGCAAAATGTAAACATGTCAGAAGCTGTTCAGAAGTCTGATGGCAACGGGGAAGAAAGAGTTTTTGAGTCCATTCGTTTTGCATTTCAAGCTTCTGTACCTCCGGCCTGAGGGCAGAAGCGTGAACAGTCTGTGTTGTGGATGGGTGGGGTCTTTTAATACGGAGGCAGCTCTACTGTGGACCCTGTCTTGGTGTTCCCATTATTTTCCAGCCGTCGTCCTCAGAGAGGCTCGCCGGCAAGACCCGAGTCACCTGTGGAATAGTGACGCACGGTGGAAGGAGGACTGAAGTCTACCTTTTTGTGTGAATGGGACAGGTCTGGTAAAAGCAGTTTGAGGGTGAAGTTTTGAGCAGGTCATTTCTTGGCATTGTGCTCACTTATGATGGGCTGTGTTTGTGTTCTTTGTGTGTTGGAATAGCAAAAGCACTTCTGCAGAACCATTTTCTTTTATTTTCATGATTGTACTGGGCGTGTAACTGTTTGTGTGCATTGCGTTGCAACTCAAAAGCTCAATTTCTTTTTTCCAATTTCTTTTTATTTTTGTTATTTTTTTTTCGAAAAAAGTAAGAGTGCTTTTTGTCCATTTGTGAGGAAGATGTTTCTTTACAAGGAAGCATTACTGCCAGACTCCTACATTTTACAATGTCAGGGAACTTGGCTTTTATTGAGAGTCGTTCAATCTGTGGAGTTCAGTCGAAAACGCAGACTCCCATTATCTGTCCGATGGTTTGGTGGATTGGAAAAAGGACAACTGTAAACAGTTGACAGCTTACGCAATGGACACAAAGTTGCATATGTTTCCTCAGGATAAAACAATGGTAACACACCAATGGATGCGGCTGCCATGCAAGGCGCCTAGTCCATCCATTGGGGGCAATTTGGGGTTCAGTGTCTTGCTCAAGTACACTTTGACATGTGAACAGAGGGAGATGAGCATCAAACCTGTAACCGCTCGATTGTGAGAAGACTGCTCTACCAACCAAGCCAAAGCAGGAACAATCACCTTGTAATTGTTGTCACATTATTCTTAAGAACAACCGAAACGTTTTTCCTAATTCTTCCTATCTTCCTAATCTTTACCAAAAGGTAAAAGTACCAACCAGTACTGTTTTTATACATTTTCTGTAATGCAAACAGTCCAATCAGATCAAACCACAGTAGTGATGTAGTCATATTCTGCAGGTTTTACAATGAAATCCAGGGCATAATGATACAACTTGTACACTCAGAAAGCTGTGGTTCAAAGTAACCCAACGAAGGGCTTCCTAATCCAATCCCAGCCCAACAGATAACTATTTTCTCCAGCAAGTCCCAAACTGACCTTGGTTCTTGTCCTCCTGAACAATGGTTTTATTCAAAACATTTTCATTGATGAAACGGTTGGAGTGAAACAACATGCAGCAGGAAGCTACAGGGTACAACTACTCTGTGTACTTGTTTTTTTTTCTTCTTTTCTTTTGACGTTTCACTTTTACACCCTACATTTCAACACATGTACTGATAGTTTCTTATATTCTTAAAACTGGCTTGGGAATTTCCCCTCTTTAACTTCAAGTTGTTTGCCCACAAACATATGAATCCTGCTTATACTGGGTGTGTGTGCATGCATATTTGTGCTGGCACATGACTCTGTATACCACTTGTTGTGTAATGAGTGAACTTTAAAATTAATTCGTATCAGTAAGTTTGGCACCTCCTGAGGCAACAGCAAGTACACTTAAATGGGTCATATTATCCAGCTGTTCAACACTTTCACATGGTGTTGTGAGTCCAAAAAACGTTATATTCAAAGTTTTTTGCCCCAAATCCAGCTTTTCTTTGATTTTCCACCATTACAATATTGGATCATAGGAGCTACATTCAGAATCTGCTGTGTCTGTGTGAGTTGGACTGGCTCCACTCACACATGCCCATCTTGAGAAGAGGAGGAAGAACTTCCTGTCGTGGTGCCATGTGTCAGAGCTGAGCTGCCTGATTATGGGAGGAGTCAAAGGGAGGAGCCTACAAAGTTCTATTAAACCTCTCATTTAAGTTTTTTTTGTGATAATTTCTTTGACATGTAGGAGTTGACAACTTTCAAATTTGATATAAACATCCATGTTTCTAACATACAGTAAACATAAAACATAACATTGTCTGTAAATTGAAGTTCCAGAGTCAGTCTGGGTCCTGGTCGGCAGGCGATTGACAAAAATACATTGTTTTTACATACTTTGGCTTTTCCCCCATATGGTCTGCCAGCCTGACGCTGATATACAAATGGTGGCATGAGTACAGCATAGAGATTGTTAAATAGAAGTGATACGACATAGTCTGTAAACCGCAATGACAGCCAGGATATAATCGAGGAAAACACAGGTTCAGAAATTATTCATATGTCCTTGATATGAGAACGGAAAATGCCAGCACATAATCTTTACTCAAACTGGATTTATCCTCAGACAGAGATGTGGGATGACACTCTGTGTTATCTATATGAAATGTTAGGTGGTGAAAAGATGACAGAATGAGTGGCAGAGCACTGGACTTATACAAATACGAGGTTGTAGCTGAACACGGCTCGCTGGGGAGCAGCTGGAGTACTGTAAATCACAGCAGCACTGGCAGCTTCAAGAGCCGTGGCCACATGGTCCGCCCAGCTCACAGCTCCCCCGGGGAATCTCAAGTACAGTATCTGGCTCACAATGACCTGATGTTCGTCAAGATCAGTGTGATGGAAAGATAAATGCCAGCACGTCCATGGCAGTGTGCAGCTTAACAAAGATGATGGAGTTGCAGCCGTAGTTAATTTTCATGCCTGGTTTGACAAACAGGTTAATTGTTCTATTTATTTTTTTAATCTCCTGTTTTGCCACGAGTCCATGACACATGAAGACTGTGTAATCAGATTGACAACATGACATTGGACAACTTGTCTAGGGGGCTTTATCTGGAAGACGTGACTGGACCTGTCAGGCTGTGTCAGGCCACCAGCTGTGGGGGCCGGGCTGACATCCATCGTGACACCACCCGTGGTGTTTTGTCATTTCTGCTCCCTGAACAGAGAAAGTAAGCATGGCAGACAGGTATTTTCACAACACATGATCCTCAAAATTGCAGTGGTTGCTGTAAGAAAGAGGCCCAGTATCACTTCAGATTGGGGCTGCATGCTCAGATCTTTTTTTCTCTTCCCTTTCTTTTTCTGAGGTTTTAGGAAGGTTGGGCGGTTCAGCGGTAAACATCACTGCATGTGAGATGTTGTTAAAGTCTCACTCAAGTTGCGTCCCAGTGCTAAAGCCCCCAGGACACGATGATAGTGTCAAAAGTAACACAGGACCTCATTAATCTTTTCTTAAATAAAGCAAAGATGAGACACTTATTCGGAATTGCTGTTGGTCAGTTCCACTTACTGGTGAAAGAAAATGTTCTTCGTATCAATTTTTGTTCCCAGACAGAGAACACTTTGTGTCAACATGACATTATTTTAAACACATCTGACCCAGAGGGAAAGCTTTTTCATGCCTATTTAAAGATGTGCAGGAAAGTTTTACGTGATTAAAAAAAAAATAATAATAAATATTGGAAATCACAAGTCGGGATAGAAAAATAAAAAAAAGCTGATTTGTGTTGTGTCGTCCTTCACAAAATCTTTTTTTTTTTTTTTTTTAAATCAGCATTACTGTAACTAGTAGTGATTAACACTTCATTCTGACATTTTAATGATCTCTGGGCCGCTCGCTTCCCTGGGCTTTATTCCCTCCCGGTGCTGAATGGGAACACAAATCAGGATAATGCTGCTTTGCCCTTTGCTCTTTCTGGCCACTACTTCTCTCTCTTGCACGAGGTCAGTTTTTGTACATCCCTTCTTCTTTTTGCCTCGGTGGAGTACGAATCACACCCTTCTCTGTCAACCCATGTCCAAAGTGTTTCCATTTTCAGTCTTCCTAAAATGAATGACCAGGTTCACATCGTTTACTATGGATGTACTGTTCTGTACTGCATGTTCACTGTGTTTTACTTCACATCCGAGACTCTAGAAATAGCTTCTGTAAGAGAAGAGAGGAGATTAAACGTGCCAAGAGCTTCATCATCCACGGCTGTCACTGGCTTCATTCATAAACACAATATCCGCAAATCCAATAGTGACCCAGGGACATAATCACTTTGCTTCTTTATAGGGCATCCTTCATCTCGCTCTCTCTCTCTCTCTCTTTCGCTCTCTCTCTCTCTCTAAGTCTGTCTCATTTTGGAGTTTTATCACTAGTTCAAGTAAAGGTCCAAAACAGCCTTTGCTTTGCCTGCATTTGGTCACGTTCCCGTGCACACTCTGGAGGTACCAATTTAATTCTGTCATTATAGATGGCAATCCTGTTCTTTATTTTTGTCCCTGTCAGAGTGGTAGATAGAAGATATTTCAAGTGGCTCACCCAATACTTTGCAAAAATTCACTCATCATATTGCCAGAGGATCATACACAGAACCACTTCTTAAAAATACCCCCGTCATTTCCTCTCTTTTATCAAGTACTTCTTGTGAAATCTTTTGTATTTGTGGATCACATCCATATATATAAGCAACGGAGTGCAAAAATCTTTGCAAAGACTAACGTTGACTTAAGGATTATGGTGGCAAGGTCAATTAAAGTGCACCCAACTGCAGTTTCTTTTTTTGTCTTTCTGAAAGGCGTTGCACAGTGTTTCAGAACAGTGGAATAAAAGTCAAACGGGCACAGCTATTTTTACCTTTTCAGTCACTCACAATCCTTGTCTCGTGTCATTTTTAACAGCAGTGTCAATTACAGCAGCGTGAGCGGGATGTTTGTCACAAGTCTCAGAATGGCGAGATGCAAATGCATTGCATGACAAATAAGCTGCGGTATCACGGAGAGGTGAAGAGTTGAAACTGTGTGCGGGGAAATGCTATTGTTGTGGCTATAAAAGCACTCTCTCGTCAGAGCATGCAATGAAAGGCTTCAGTTACCGTTTTAACTGCTGTTTTCTAATTGCTGTGTATTTTTGCACAGTATAGCCGGTCATGGGACTCATCGTGTTAATAGCGACGACCAGTTGAACAGAAATGGATCCTGTTTTTCAGCAAAATGTAAGCACATTACCGGCATTTTTTGGGAGATGAACATCTTTTTTGTTGCTTGTTGTGTTGTGTTGGTGTGGAGAAAAATTCTCATTTTATCATGCCGCTTTAGCCAAACGTCCATGGAAATCAACTCTTTATAGTTGAGATGTATCATATGAGATATGCATTTGGCAATACATTATAATTTCAATTTGCATATTCTTGACATCTTGAAATGTATTCATATTCCTGGGGTGATTTCCTACACATTAACATGCATTTTAATGAACATTTTGCAGCTTGTTCTGCCGAGGGCGGCACACTGAAGGGTCATATTCCTGCCTTTTTTTCTGCATATTGACTCTGACCTCTGTAACTTCCCCCTGACAAGCTATGCAGTTATACTTGGCTTTTGACCGGGTGTAATGACATGCCTTGTTCAATGGTCCAGTTGGGATATAAGGCCACCATGTGTCAAGGCTAACATATTCAGATTGGGTCCCCCTGCTGTTGACCTTCAGTGCACGTGGGTTATCGCACGTCATGCAAAGCCTCAGAATGAGTGTTTATTGAAGGGTGGAGGCAGAAATGCCAGTTACAGAATGCATGGCTCAAAATGTAAAGTTAAAATGTATTAATTAATTTTACTTTTTTTCTTTTCAAACTGCGTGTGCCAGGTTTTCTCCTGTGACGCAAACAATGGGTGTAACAGTTTACACATTTCCACTCATGTATGAAGATTTACTAAACATTTCAAACCGAAACCTGATCTCAAGCAGATATTGTCATATTACTAAGTGTTGACAAAAAGTGCGAGCCGATCATGCAAGAAGCAAAATATTATAATTTTATCAGAAACAATGTTCTTCTCACAGCAATGGGAATAATAGAAAATAAAAACAATGCAGGAATTTAGATCACAAACAATAAAACAAGGGGAAAAAAACATATTCAGCAAATCATCCATTGACGGTTAAAAAGATCATTATCAGTTTAGTGAATCAGACACTTTTCCTGTTCGTCGTGGGTGGTATTGTTTTCCGTGTCAAAACATGCATATTCAGACAAATTAAATTTCACAGCAATTGGAGCAGCAGGGCGATGAGGACGCTTGACAAAGTGGAAAGTGTCAAAGCATCAGAAAACGGCACCTGTAGAAACAAACAGCATGAGCGAGCAGCAGTCTGTCGCCATGAAAAATGCAACTTTCCAGCTGTGATGCAACACAGGGTGAAATAAGCAGACAGCTCACCACCTGTCCAACTGGTGTTTCCCCAACCTTTATGTACCATTTCCCCAAGGGGAAACCCTACCCGGGTCACCTCACAGTACGACTCCTGTTGGTGTTTTGCTGCCGTGGGCATCTTCAAGGAGCCAAGGTGAAACGATAAATTCATAACTACATTTTTTTATAATAAATGTAAAAGCAATAACTGTGTTAATATTTGATCACGAATGAAAGGTTGTTAATTCAAGATATTTGAAATGCATGCTATTTCAGTTATTTGTGACTACAACCAATGGTTTAGTGATACACACTTGCATAATCCCCAGATTATTAATTTATTTACTGCACTATCTTTGTCCATCAGTCACTACAGGCCAGTGCTCGGTACGGCCTGGAGAGATCACCAGTCGCCAGTCACAGGACACACACACACACATAGACAGACCACGGAACACACTCACATTTAGCATCACTAATCAGCCTGCATGGGAGGAAACCGGAGCACCCGGAAGAAATCTGCGCACACACGGGGAGGACATGCAAACTCCACACAGAAGGGCCCAGCGCTGTACTTGAAGAACCTTCGAGAGCGCTAACCACTGCGCCACCGTACGGCCCACAAGCTTTGTTTGTGCTGACATTAAACTCTTGTCATTCATTGTTCAGTTTGAGATCAACACTGCTCACACTTTCACTCTGTGGAGCATGGAGGTAGGCGCCTCTCGCTGTGGGTGCTGTTTTCTCCAGTGGAAGGACAGAGGACTTGTGGGGTTTGAGGATGAATAAGCAGAGCCAAAAGGAAGGCCATATGTCATGATGTCAGTCCATGTTACCACAGGGTGCAAAAACGGCCAGGACACTATGTTTTTGAATTTAAGAGTACCACTGTTTAAATGAATATTAGTTCTTTGGCTTTTGCTTTAGAGATAATGCACAATTATAGAAAATAACTGCATAATTGGTCTGACCTCCGGCTTGTGTTTATGCTGGTGCCTGTTGGGAAGGTCACTATTGGTAAACACAAGACATTGTAGTGCTGGACGAGGGATAAACGACACAGTGATTAATATATGTGTAGTTTTTTGAAGCCGGTTATATGGTCTGAAGGATATGCAGCACTAGGGATTTTTTTTCTTTAAAAAAAAACAAAAAACAGAACAGTCACAGTCTTGTCATATCAATGCACTGGTGTCAGTACAAACAAGTGGCCACCCTTGTCTGATCCAGTGAAAGTCAGGCCTTTGAATCCATCTGAAGTTCCTCAGTATCACTGCTCACAAACACTTGACATTCAGTTTGGCTGACTTGTGACTCCCTGCTTGAAAAAACCTGATAAAAATCAAATGTTCTCTGCTGAAGGTGTCATCATAGCCAAAGTTAATGTTGACAGGGATGGATGTGGATTTTGTTCCCAGATTTTAAATACTCTGAAAAAAAATTTTTAAGTCTGTAAAGTTGTGAGAAAAAGAGATTATGTCAGAATACCATAAAAGGTGGGAAAAGTCCGGCTGAAATTAAATGAACTGTATCTCTTTTCAGCTTACCAGTCACATTTCGCTGCAAGTTACAGTAGGGGGAAAAAAATGCTCACATGGTGCTTCAGCTGTACCTAAATCCAAACAGAAATTGGTTAAAAGTGTGGGATTGCAGGAATGGGAAAAGCGACACAGCACCAGGCCATATCTCTCCCTCAGCCAAATGAAAACTGGGAGTGATGCGTCAATCACAGGACTAGTCAGAGTGACAGAGACAGTGAGTGAGGGAGTCCAGCAGCCAAAAGAGCCAGCTGCCTGGAGGCATTTCACCTTGTCAAGGTCAAGGCTCGTAATACTGAGTGACTTGACTTGAAAATCCTGTAACAGTGTTGCTACAGTACAGGGGGAGTCCTCGCACCGTGACTGTTTACAAGTTGCCTCAACCACCTTTTCTGAGGATTGAAACATATTTTCATTTGGCACCGCACACTCACTGGACTCACTCAGCACACTTTCACACTCCTGTTACACAATTAACATGAGTCTGCGCACCAGCGTACACTCCCGAGAGAGCTAATCTGGGACAAGGTCTTACCAGTAATCACAAGCTCATCAAAAATATTGCCTTGTTGGATCGGCTATTTAATTCATGCTTGTGAAAACTCATACGGGCTGTTTGATCAGAGTCTTCACATAAGATTGGAAAATTATTCAAGTTTTGGTGTTTCTTGAGCACACAGGCAACAAACAATGAACCCACCAAAGTGTTTGAAGCCACAGTTTCGTTCAGAGTCCATGGTTTCATTCAGGATGAATCAAAAAGACCGGTCAAATTTTTAAGAAGGAACATATTTAAAGATTATATTATTCCAGTTTACTTTGGAAGGAAATTTGTCATTTACTTATGATAAAAAAAAACCAACAACAATATTTTTTGTAACACATGCGTTTAGATCTTGTTTCAGATGCCCAAGCAGCTTAAAAACTCACTTCATACACAATTTCTTCCAGTTTAACAATGATTGTAATTTCAATAGAATATTTCATGCTGAAAGTGTGATGAGCTACTTTGATCAGCGAATGCGCCAACATACCTCAGACTAATCAGATTTACTTAGACTCAGCTGTGTGTGGGCACATTTTAGATGTGTAAGCCAAAGGAGTTGAGCTTCTGTATCTTGTGGAAGGCAATTTGTCAGATTTGCAGCAGAGTACAGCGTGACAACAAAAAAAGACAATTAAATCATTAACTGCATTTATGTGTATCACAATTAATTGTCAGTGAGGATTTCATGATCGTGACAGCCCCGGGGAGGGAGTTGGCTGCCAGGCTGTGAACAAAGTGGAGGATTTAGCTGCTAAAGAGTCAGACGGATATTTCCCTGAGGACTTGGTGGAGACTGGTGCGAAAAAATATTGAATTTATATGGAAAATGATAGAAACCAAAGCCCTTGCTACATGTTCAACTCCAGCAGCATCTCAGTCTACTGACTTAAAATGACAACGTGGTTAAATTGACTATTGGAGGCAGTTTTTACAGAAATGTAATACTATTGTCATCTCCTGCAAAACGATTATATTGGACAATGACAGGTTCACCTGTGCACTTCATAAAGGAAGACAGATAATTGATTATCCAAAGGGAAACAAAATGTGACTTGATTTATTGGTTAGTCCAATGGTGGAATGGTTGGTTGGTTGGTTGTTTGGTTGGTTGGTTGAGAGAACAGTGACACAACCCGTCAAATGGAAAATAAATTTATTTCCAAATAATTAACCAGTATTGTTCATAAAATGAAGAGCAGATATCTAAAAGGTGGAGGTTGTTAGATAGAGCAACATATCACATATTTGAATGCATATTCTACTTTTGTTGAATGCCCAATTTTTTACCAATAAAAAGGACATTTACTAATTAACTACTTCTAGTATTAACAAAACCATGCACTGCCCACTCTATTCGGTTACTTGCATTCAAACATCAAGCTTTCCACCAGCTTCGACACAGATATTTGCAGTAAAGGCATTTGCGCAAGGGAAAAAATTCCACGAGTGCCTTTCGAAATACGTTCTAGCTTTCAATAAAGTGTCCTCCGCCTCAAGGTCCTCACAAAGATAGATATGCCAGAGCACACACACGTATACTGTAAAGCTTTTAAGCAGCCATGAGATCATGTGACAACAGTAGGTGCACCTAATTCTCTATCGAGGGCATCTGAATGACAGATACAAAAGGGCAAAACTTAATTAATAGCCACACGTGATCTCTGGCAGGAGAATGGCTGGCATGTTCTATGTGAGATAACAGGCTGCCGAGCTGATCAGTCTTGTGCCTCTAATGCTCAGGTGAGACTTGACAGATCCGTGGTGCAGGTCGGTGGAGTGTGTCTGATACTGGCCGCCCAAACATGGGTGCAAAAATGAAATTGCCTCTTGCACTGCTATGACTGTGAAACGCGCTTAGTTCCCATCTGACATGCACTAAATGCATCTTATCATCAGTGACAGGGTGTTGTCACATCTGGAAAACTGAACCCAGACTTGTCATTAGGCCTCATAATATGGTGTTTACCACTATACATGGAGCCCATTTCACTGATGTGTAAGTGACAGCTGTGAAAATGCTTTGTGGCTACATGTTAGGATTTCCCACCCATCATCGTGACAGGCCCTTCAACGGTCACCAAAGCTAAAACGCCAAGGTGTGCATAATGCAAAAAAGCCTGAGGCGCAAAGTAACGTGTGTGTACATACACTTTCAGCTTGTTCCTACTGAATTCAAAACAGAATATTTGCTTATTTGTCTCCGCTGAGTGTAAATTATGTATTGCACTTTAAGAAATATGACAATCAGAGAAGTGTGTTTCCCAACGATTTCCCCGTTCAATGTAGTTCCAAAGAATATATTAGTACGCCCTAGATTACTGCTCAGCCTGTAAATCATGTCCTCTCATGATGCTCATTGTCGAGCCCTTGCTTCCAATTAGAAACATGCATTATTTAGCGACAGGGACCATGCTTTCTTTCATTATTCATCAACATCAAAAGGTGACGGTGGAATGCAGGTCGAGGTTCACGCACGCTAAATCATGAGGGGAAACCGCCGAACGCCTTCACACGTATGCATACATTCACACAAACAATACAGAATTTCCAGCTACATATTTTTCCTCAAACATCCAGCCTTGAGGCCCTCCCCCTGTGGCTTATATAACAAAGTCGCAACAGAAACAAATGGATGTCTCTAATGGGTTCTTGTTGGTGCTTTTGCATGTTTTAGCATATTTACAAATAAAGCATAGCCTACTTAAATTACTGCCAGCTATTTCCCAGAGCGTATCGCGTTTTTTGTTTGTTTGTTTTACCGGACTGACAGCAGCGTTTACTTTTCTTTTATTGTCAGTGCACCGTAGACCTTGATCGAGATTTTCACACAGGCCTTCTGCAGTGGAATATCTGCCGCTATGGAGAGATAAGAGTCCTTACTTCAGTGTTTTGAAGATGAGAAACCATTCTTAGTTATTTTATGGAAATAGTGACTGATTACTTATCCCCTCTGGGCAATATAATGCAATTATTTTGTTCAAAAGGTTACTTTTACCTACATTCAAGTTTTATTTGTTGTTCTTGTTGTTTTTCCACGTCCATAAAATGTTTTAATAGAAATCTGAGAAACTTGGCAGAACATGCAAACCCCACATATAAGAGTCCCCAAACACAGCTCATCATTAAACCACAGTGCAACCTGATTTCATTACTTATGAAATGAGAAAATACACTTCGAGACTTTGGTTTTAATTGTGATTAATTTGGCTTGATCTGAAAATATGATATTATATCACAAGATCCTTCAAAAAAAAAAAAAGCGTCTATATTGCAGAAAGGTCAGGTTGACCCTCACTACTTAGTTTAACACTCCAATTGCATCAACCACACGATCACTGTTGTGAGGAGGGATTGAAGCACAGGTGTTTTTGATAGCAACCTTCAGTCCATGTGTATTGTGACTCTGATGTCTGTCATCTTCCTTTTTCACAATAGGTCGTTTAGCACGGCTCATCGTAGAGGTGTCAGTGGGCCAATTACAGCCCAGCAATACCACTATTAGTGGATCATTTCAGAGAAGTTGCGTAAAATCCTGCTGGAAAAGGATCACAAAGAATCTTCATGACATTTGCAGTTGAAACCAACAGAAGAAAAAGCGCTCTTTAATTTTCTGATTCTCTGTTGGTTTCGAATATGATAACTAAAATATAATTTAAAAAAAGCTAAACAGTGTTCAGAACAGTAGCAGAAGACATAGGATCGAGCGTCGACACAAACCAGAGTTGAACCAGATTGAATTTGTAGACTTTCCACTCTCTGGGACTCTGTCTTAGTCTAAGTTCATGCTGCAGGTCTTGATGCTCAATTCAGATTTGAATTTAAAAGGTGACCTCTATCAGACTTCCTGAACGTTATGGGACCCCAGAGCAAGCACTTGCTTGCACTTGGCGTGATGTCCCGCCTAGACCGGTGTTTACGGAGGTAAAAACGGATGCCACTCCGGTCAACGCCAGGGTTCCCAGGCCTGACTCACTGTTTCAAGCCCAAACGAAACGGAAAAACCCAATCACCTCAATAAAAACCCGCTGAAATCTCAGCCTGTGTAGGAATCACATTATAATCGTAGAGCTAAGTAAAACAAGTCAGAGAATTTGGTGACCCAATTGGGGGAATACCTGCCCAATCTGTCAACACTGGTCACGACATGTACATCCATTTTCAAGTGGTTGTGCGACAGGGGTCAACACAATCTAGACAAAATGAGGAGCGAAAGAAGAAGGAGATTAAGAAAAAAAAAAAAAAAAGAGCACAGCTTTTAACATTTTAGCGACAGCGCTTCCTTTGGCGCTTCCTTTGTGACGCCAGTCACATGTCAATGACGTGGCAGCAGCATATTTGCGACTGGATCGCTCAGACGGTGGTGAAAGACTTTAGATACATATCAGAACTGATCAATAAATACAATAAATGATCAAGGACTGGGTCTTGTGTGAAAAAATATTTTATTTCAGCATTCACACAAAAACAGGTCAAATATGGGCCGCTTGTGAGCAGAAAAACATAATTGGGTTGCATTTCCCTGCAGTGTGAACGAGCCCTTTGTTCACTTGTGGAGCTCTGACAAATTGTGGAAAATGAATCCTTTTATCAATTATCTTCTGTGCCTGATCTCTACCTGAGCAGGGTGTCAGTAAGACTTTTATTCATAGTAGATAAATGCAGTTGATAATCTTCTCTCATGATTGCCGTGGTTTGCACTGAACCTGACCTAAACATTAATTTTAGTTTTTGGAATTAAAGATTTACTGCTTTTATTCTCTGAAACAAGTGACAATAGATTATTCGTTATTAGATGCATCTGTTTCTGATAACATAACCCAAACCCTCTATACATAGATAGAAAACACAGCTATAAAACAATATATAATTTCCATAGCGTAAAGTCTCACTATTTCAGCCCAAAACTATTTTGATGCCTTCGCTTGACACCGGCTAATGGCCAGAGGCCCTGTTACTTTCTAATTCGCTGTTCATCCATCCATCCCATTTACATTAATGTGATATCTCTCCAACAGCTTTAGATGTGGCAGACATGATCACTTCTTAATAATCTAACAAGGTTTAAACCGCTGAAGGTCAAAAGAAAAACATCACTGTGACTTAATTTATGTACCTTTTTCATAAACTCTAGTAAGAGTAAGCTCATCATTTTATATCATATTATTAGTTTTTATTGCTTACATGACTTGAGTATGGACTAACCATGGTGTCTACTCATAAAGACACAGCGTGCAGCTTTGTTTCTATAGTGAGACACTTGATATTGGAATATTTTCTTGCTCCAAAATAAATCATGAATGTATTATTATCAGGACCACAACATTTGCAATATACATCATGCAAAGGAAATACATTTTTGGGTTTCGTTCAGAAACAGTATATGGCTATTCAGTGTGTGTGCGTGTGTTTGCATGCTCACATATTGTTTCTCCTGACTTATCATTTTCGGTGCATTGAGATTACTTGACAACACATTTACCAGAAACTTTGAAGGTTTTTCACAAATAATCTAAACATGCAGTGTAATCAAAATTTCAGAATGCAAAAAAAAAAAACATTAAAAAAAATTGTTAAAAGATTCATATCAACACAGAAACGCTCCCAATAGAAGTCAAACCCTTTCAGAGGAGGAATAAGACAGGCAATGTGTACTCAGGCTGCTGTCCTACAGACCGTGTGACTTGAAAAAGCAACCTAAAGACAAGAAACCACTTTGTCTTGGTGAAATGTGAACCGCTGTTATCACACAGGTTAGTGCGACACCAGCAGGAGAAACTGTCTCCAGTTAGTCGAGTAATGTTTAGCTGCAAGGACGTATACAACGCTGGGAGTGCTGGATGTGTGGGGGAATCCGAACAACTGAGACAGAGAGCAAAGGGGTTCTAAGCTGGGACGACGAGCGCACAGCACGATCACACTGGCTGCACCAGCTCTCATTGGCCAAGGTTGTCAATGAATAATTGTGTTTGTGCTCCAAAACTCCAACTGACAAAACTTGAACTTTGTTAAAAATAACAAACAAACAAAATACTGTTTTCGGGCTCCTAAAACGCAGCGAAGTGTGGATGATCAGCCACAAATGAGGCGATTATGTGAAATGGTGTTCTCGTGTCTTCAGGCCCCAAGACTGATTGTTTTAAATACGTTTTTACACATATTCTTAAATGGAGTGCACACGGGACTGATATATCCCAAATTTGACTGCAGAGGGCAGAAAACCCCATTTTGGATGTTGTGTGCATTACAATGTTTCTCAAGGTTAACTCAGGTATTGCCAGGTTTAGCCTAATTTATTAATTAAAATATATTTATTGCACATGACTGAATGCTGACCAATTAATTTGTATTAAGTTGTAACATCTTTTTTTTATTTTCTTTCTCCTGTGGCCCTCAGTCCAATGTTGGGTTTCTAAATTGGCCCTCAGTTATCAAAACTGTAAGAACCCTTGGTTTAGTGCATCTGGCTTCATGAATATTCATAAAAAGGTTTGTGTTGTTTACACCTGCGTCTCTGAACACATTTGTCCTGAGATGTGAAAGGGCTCAACCCTGTTGGCAGGCAGTACAGTGTTTCCTCAGTCACTATTTTCTGTGTCGAAAACCTTCTTAGTTCCAGCAATATTTTCTCAATCTGTTGTTCTTGTCTTGTCCCCATCTCCTCCGAAGCGTTTTTCTTATGTTTTTTTTTTTTTTAATCAGTTCTATTTGCTGTAGTGTTTGATAACTGTTTCCACCAACACATCCTAAGTCCACTGTGTACCATTTCTCGATGTGATTGTGGGGGCGCCACGCTCCATCGGATCACTCCACAGCAAACAACAAACAATACCGTAATCAGTAGATCATTTGTGCGTGAACAGGCCTCATTTGAATACTTCAGTTTTTCATGATGTCACAGATGGTATTTTCATTACTTATTCTATGTGGATATAACGATTCAGCGCCACTTCCTCTTTCAGTATTTGTATATGCTCTGCCTCTGTTGACACTGCCTCATGTTCTTCTCGCTGGTGTTTGTTTCATCTGCAGGGAACATCTTTGTCGTGAGCCTGGCAGTGGCGGACCTGGTGGTGGCCATCTACCCGTATCCTCTGGTCCTCACCTCCATCTTCCACAATGGCTGGAACCTGGGCTACGTCCACTGCCAGATCAGCGGCTTCCTCATGGGCGTCAGTGTCATCGGCTCCATCTTCAACATCACCGGCATCGCCATCAACAGATACTGTTACATCTGCCACAGCCTCAAGTACGACAAACTGTACAGCGACAAAAACTCCGTCTGCTATGTGCTGCTCATCTGGGCACTGACCGTGGTGGCCATCGTGCCCAACCTGTTCGTGGGCTCGCTCCAGTACGACCCGCGGGTTTACTCCTGCACCTTCGAGCAGTCGGCCAGCTCGGCGTACACGATCGCTGTGGTTTTCTTTCACTTCATTTTACCCATCATGATTGTCACCTACTGCTACCTGCGCATCTGGATATTGGTCATACAGGTGAGGAGGCGGGTCAAGCCGGACAATCGGCCCAAGCTGACGCCGCACGACGTCAGGAACTTCGTCACCATGTTTGTGGTGTTCGTGCTCTTTGCCGTTTGCTGGGCGCCGCTCAACTTCATCGGGCTGGCGGTGGCGATCAAACCGGAGGTGGTGATTCCCCTCATCCCCGAGTGGTTATTCGTGGCCAGCTACTTCATGGCCTACTTCAACAGCTGCCTTAATGCCATTGTGTACGGCATGCTGAACCAGAATTTCCGGCGTGAGTACAAGCGTATTGTAGTGTCAGTGTGTACCGCTCGCATCTTCTTTCAGGACAGCTCCAACGACGCAGGGGAGAGGCTCAAGAGTAAACCATCTCCACTCATGACCAACAATAACCAAGTGAAGGTGGACTCGGTGTAAAAAAAAAAAAAAGAAAAGAAGAAACATCAAGGACATAAACTGAAATGCTGTGACTGAGAGTTTAAAAAAAAATGGTGATAAAAAATACCAAATATAAATCAAAATCAACGTTGATCCTCTGAGCTGTCTGGACTGTCATACGGTGCTATTTGACCTCTGAACAATCACAGTAAGAGCAGGGGTGCATATTATCTTTGTCTTTTATCAAGCACTTTTGGCTGCAGTATCTGTAGTACCGTAAATATATGATGTACGTTTTGTTTCTATGGTTACGGTGATGATATACATGTATTATGCATTATATAAGTATTTATTTTGTATGCCATGTCATGTAGATATATGGTGAGATATATCAGGTTCCAGTAAAACTGAAAGTAACATTTTATGAGGCCAACAAATAAAAAAAAAAATAAAAAAATTTATACCCAACTTGGTTGAAAATATAACCACAAGTTTATAACGTAAGTTAACCAATTTTAATAACCTCATTTGTGACACTGTATCACTAACTGAGTGCAAGCAATGTGAGTTGCTGCTGTCTTATTATACCCTACAGTATTGTCCCTTACATTAGGTGGAATATATATTTTAGTAAAGAAGATCTATCTCTCTCTATCTCTCTCTCTTTATCTCTATCTATCTCGACCACCTTGTGAGCTCATTATACTGTATGCATGGATATCAGGAATTGTTCATATGCAAAATAAAAGCCGACATTGATGGAAGACGAGCTTTAGCCCTGTTTTTGTACTGTACTGATTTATTACATTTATGCAAATGCATGCCTGTACATTTTGTTTATCACAACTTTGGACCTGTTTGAGCCATTTGCTCTTTTTTTTTTTATCAATTTAAATTGTGGCAAGTTTTAAAATAAGGATGAATGAAAAACTCTTTACAGTAAAGTATATATTTATGATGTGGTATAATTATTTTGGGAAAATTATTCTTTGTGTGTGTTTTTTTTCTTTTTTAAACTGTAGTTTAATCACTGGTGTATTTAAATGTCTCCTTCAGGAGAGGGAACAGGACCTTCAAAACATGTTTGCTGTGTATTCTTATTTGTGGACAGTGCTGCTACAAATCTGCCTGAGTAATGGGATTTTACCAAAAGTGGAACACAGTCGTCTTTAGCCAATAAATATGATAACACACGGTTATACAATATACTGCCTGTCTGTCTCCCCCCCACCGACATTGTCTGATGTGCATTGCATGTGCAGCAGGTCGACACGTAAGCTCTCAGGTTCTGTCTACAAACAAATTTCAAGGTGAGCTCATAAAGTGTTGGTAGGTGCTTGTGTCCTTCACAGTGTGAAGGACTCTGCGGGTGCATGGGAGGCAGCCACTACATAGGCAGCCGTTCATCAGCGCTCGCATGTGTGTGTTGCAACGTGTGCAAACGAACACAAAGACGTCATGCGCCGCGCGAGAGAATGGCTCAACTATGCATTTGAAATCCACTCGGCTTACATAATGGCTGCTGACCATCATCCTCCAAGCAAGAGATGAAAAGCCAGCTCCCGGTGGACTCCCTGCCCCCCTTCTCTATCTGTTTAATCCCAGGAGCTGTGTGTGGCAGGAGAGACTGAATGGGTTGGGGATGAGCAAATGTAAAAATCCCAGGGATTTACACTGCCCTCAGACAGAGTCATACAGTAATCTGGGCCCAACAATTTTTAAAGCCCAGGATGTACAACCAAATGGAAGAGGAAAACTCAGGTGTTACATGACCAATGGCACCGCTTTAGGTTCATCTCCCATCACTGATTTGATACCACGAAAAGAAAATAGAATGTCTCCTCCACTGTGATAAGGCCATTGACCCAGGCTCCAGCAGAGCGTATCCTCCGCAACAGAAAGCCCAGAACAACTCAAATCAGCTTCACTATTTTAGGTTTGGCTAAGACGTTGCTGATGGCAGAAAGATATTAACACACCAGACACACAGGAATGGACAAAAACACGTGAAGCCAAGTTTATTTCTGTTCTGAAATACCAACCCACAAGAGATATCTGCAGAGTGAAACAAAGATGCAAAATACATGTTATTTCTTCATAATGTATTCAACTCTCCCATCTCAACCAAACAATGTTTTTTTTAAAAATAGAAATTCAGTTTATTACATCTTTTTTGAAATATCTATGCAAGTAGAATGAGTATTTATATCAGCTATTTTAGAGTTGGCCTTGTGTACACACATTAATCTTGTTTTACTACAATATTTTACACCCACCTTATTTTCAGCCAAAGGAATACTGATAAACATTCAGTTAAATTTTTCTTTGGTAGTAGAAATGTCAACAATATTACAGCTAAATCAAACATTTTCCAAGAAAATCATCGACCTGAGAGATGATATCTGTGTTTAGATGTACTGTGTGATAGTAGTTGCTATCTTTCTGATATTAAAATAACAGTTTCCAAAATGGCGCTCCATGAAGTCATGAGTTCAATGCACTCTGGAGATATTTTCTGAATCGGTACAATATTAGCTTTTAATAATTTTTTCTACAATTTATTGACCCAGATTTGCTTTGAGGCACTGCTATGCGCTCCAATAAGAATCACTTGAATGTGGTTTCTTGTCCTGACTTGCGTATAGCAGTGTACACATGCATATTGTTGGTACGGACTCAGAGACGACAGCACAAGAAGAAAAACATGTTACGTAAACCTGCATGTAGAGTGTGAATATGGCTGCAGCCACTGAGTATCTCCTGGTAGCTATTGTTAGGTGAAAGTAAAGTTGGACTCACCAACGGTGCACTGTCAAGGTCAAGGTGACTGTGTTGGCACTGTTAAGTTGATTCTTTCTGCAGGAGCCGACTATTCATACTGACACGTTTAAAAACACAGGACACTAAAAGCAGCACAGGGCAAACACATGGACAGGTACTCACAGTCTCACTGACAGGATTAAAACCAACGAAATAAATAAATGAACCACTGAAAGCATAAAAATATGCTGATTCAAAACTTATTATTGCGAATCCCAGCATGGTGTCAAATGTTAAGTTTGTGACCTGTGTCGGTTGTGAGCCATGAAAGTGCTTTTTCCAAAAAGACATCAAAAACCTATTTTTCACCGTAGTGAAGATCAAACCTTTTGGAGAATGTGATATGAAACATCAGGAGTCAAGTCGTTTGGTCAGAGCAACGGCAGACATGTTTGATTCAGGCCAAATATAACATTTATGTTAAAGAACCTTATACCACCTATTAAGATGTGTAAACAGTCATCATCAGGTGTTGGGCAGCATACAGGCTCAGGCATCATGTCAAAGAGAGCTTGAGGAAAATGTGATGCCTTCCGGAGGTCGGATGGAGGTCGAACACAGAGTGAAACCTTTTAGCAGGATGTGCTAACACTATGAACACATAAGCAAATCCACTCAAAAAGCAAAAAAAAAAAACTCGGGAACGGCCTCGTCAATAACCAGATTTCAGTCCCACTGGAGTGTTTGTGGAGGGATTTGAATGGAGCAGTGACAGACACGGTCACCCGTATGGCGTTTTGTAACCAAACGACATTCTATCCAAACAAATGTCAGAAATTTGTGGGAAAAGTTATTTCGACTACTAACAGTAATAACTATAATTTCAACATGAATCAAAGGTTTAAACAAAAAAAAAAGTTTCTAATTTTTACTACCGTTGACTAAAAACAGATTTTTTAAATGTGAATGACATTGGTCTGAAAGTCAACAATGTTCAACTAAAATAAAAAAAATTATTCTTAAGTCTACACTTAAATAGCATAACTTTCATAGCCACTGTCGAGCGCGCGCACACACACACACACGCACACACACACACGCGCACACACACACACACACACACACACACACACACACACACACACACACACACACACACACACACACACACACACACACACACACACACACACACACACTTGGCCGGTGGGACCTTTTTGTTTAGTGCTGTGTGGGTCTGTCTGTCTCTTTGTTTGCCCTGTGACGGACTGGCACCCTGCCTTCACTGTTAGTCAGCTGGGATCGGCTCCATCCATCGGATGGATGGTAACAGCTCTAATCACCAGCTCACCATCTGCAACTAATCATCAAAGCCTTCTATTTAGTAGGGAAAAAAAAAAAAAGTCATGCAGTGTGGTTTGTAACAATCAGTAACATAATAATGGCCAATAATGTAATAACTTGCTGATAGTGTAATTTTCACATCTCAGCTTCACAATGACTTCATAAGATACAGTATTCTATTATTAAGGTAGCATTAAAAACTCCGTTGGAAATTGAATAACTATGGCCAAATATTATGACACTACAAAATTAAGTCAGTATTTCTTGAACAGAAAATATTTTATCACGATTTTTGTGCCGTTAGCTTATCAAAAATACATATCGTGGATGGCATAGTTGTCATATTTGTTCAATGATTATGAATATGCTCAATTGTGGCTGTAAGTTAGTTTTTGGCTTAAGTGGCCAAGATGATTATAGTACTGGCAGATGTTTCTGTATTGCTCATTATTGAATTATTGGCTAAAAGAATCAACAAACACCACAATTAAGTAAAAAAAAAAAAAAAAGGCATTTCAATAATTTCATTTGAGGTGTCTTCCTTTCAACCTTCAATAAAACACATGGTTGTTTTCAAGCATCCTCCCCCAGTAACATAAAAGAGTTCATGCTGGAATATTATTTCTGCTTGGCGCTACTAGTCAGGTTGTTCAAGTGCGCCTCTTTCTGACAACCTAATCTATCAATGTGATCCTTCAACACGGCTGTTTAGGCCTGCCACAATCACATTTTATATCACTTTATATTCAGTAGAGCGACCAGTTGTCCTTTTGCCTGGAAGGTGTCGGCCTGCCTTTGCTGTCCATATTTTTGAGTGGCTTTGAGTGTCACTGAATCTGTTGTTCGATAAAGCTGCTCTGTCCTCTCTTTTATTTATTTATTTTTTCATAGAGACATAATCGACAGATGGATCACTGCTACTGACCCGCCCCTTGAATGTTCCCCAGAACCCCTGTAAGCCCTGGTATAAAGAAACCGCTGCCCTCCGCCATCTGGGAAAGACACCACATGGAGGAGATAAAGAGCAATCGCACCGGCGGTTGAGTTACATACAGTGAAACAACAATGGTAAATCCAACCAAGGCATTTTCACACTGTGCACAATCGTTGACGACATTATCTTCGAAAAAAAATGTTTGACTGTGTGACTGTATATGTTCCTCAGAGAAAATTACAAGAAGGTGCTTTTCGATTGTGTTTGTGCTTCCTGCTTCGTTTGCTCGTTTGTCCATTGCTTTGATCCTAATGGAAATACTTCTTGCATAGCTTTTACCACATATCCCAGCCGCCGTGTCTACCTGACCGCACAAGAATGATCACAGCGTAGGAAGAAACAAAAGGGATGAACTGAAAGAAGCATGCTGAGAAGAAGGAAACAGTTAAAGTATGTGTGTAAGAAAGAAACTGCACAACGTGACCAAAATACTGCCTTGTTCCTTTGTGTACTACTGAACAACAAAAAAAAAAAAAATCAAACAATGTAAAATCTTTCACATTTATCAAGACTCCGTATAAAATGTGCAAAACTGCGAGCTCACGCAAACACATTGTTCTGCGTTTTATGTGCAACTTTCAACAAAAATGTCCTGCTCGTATGAGAACGATCTGATGGAAATGCTATCATTTTCGTTTACTTGCGTTGATCATGGAGTGATGGGATGAGAGGCTGAGTCACCACAACCACAAAACATAATGTCATACTGGAATGCATGTGCTTGTGTGGAGGGGAATTATCAAACATATTAATGCATTACAGCCAAAAATATCATAAAGTCAAAGGAAAAAAAAAAAAAAGATTGGAAGACTAAACAAGGGCAACACAATAATTATCTTATAATAAAGTCCGCAAACACAAGCCGAGGGAAGCCAGCTGAGGAAAAGGAAATACATATGTACATGCATTCCTCGATAGATGGTTAGATAATTTAATATTCTGGTTGTTTTAGCCACATTTTGCTCAAAACCTATATTCTTTGTATTTTTGTTATATTAAAAACTATAATGTGACATATTTTCATCACAGAAGAAAAAAAAAAACCTTAATTATAATCCAGAACAAGTGACATAACGTCACTAGTTTCAGACTGATTGTCAGTACAAGTTTACTTTCGGTTCCATTTTGCAGTGTTTACAAGAGATGAATTGTCTCCACTTTAGAGAAAACACTGTAAGGTTTGATTAAAAATGCATTCATGACACAGTAAAGTGCTCTTGTTTTGACCTGTGAGAGCTTTTCATTAAATTACAGAAATGTAACCGCTCCTTTATAAATATGCACGTTCCAAAAGCATTCTCCTGAATTGCAAAGTAAACAAATGAAAAATCCTGGCATGAAGACAACAGCTTCAATCAAAGACTTGTTTCTGTGTTGGTATGCCATCAGTGGCTGTCTTCTTTCTGGTTAATTTATCACTGTTTGCACTGAACAATCGGGGAGGTTTAAATAAACTGCTTTGACAGTCATAGAGAAATGGCAGCAGAAAATGAAATAGAAATTATACCCGAGGAACAAATGAGTGCAATTCAAACATCTACTGCAATTGCTTCCGATTCCTTTTTTTTACCTGCCACACTGTGTGACACAAAATTCCTAATTTGCCAACCTTCACCAATTCAGAGGTTGCGAGAATCACGATAATAAAACAGTTTGTTCAGAATAAAGCTCTGTCTTCAACTGGGAGCAAGCTGCTTCTTGTTAAAAGTTTTATTTGTACCTTTAAACTAGATTTGATTGAATAAGTGGTGAAGATCACACTGATCAACATTAGTTATTCAGTGCTTATGTGTCATTTTAGATAACACCATTATATTCTAGCTTTTGTAGGCATCACCTGTCAAAACAGAGATAATAGGTGGATAATAGGTCATCTTAAAAGTTGCATACTGTCCTCCTCTTCCTCTTGCCACTTATGTTAATTGGTTCTACAAACAGCGTTTTAATTCGTTTCACAGTATTTTTCACGTCGAACAGCAGACAGTTACAGTTACAGTTACAAACTTGTCCGACCGACCATGATGCCACAATACCAAATGCTCAGAGTTACTGAAATATCTTGTGCTTTTGACATGCCATGCTCAAGAAGGAGCTGCATGCAACACCCTTGAACAGAGTCTGAAGTCCTCGTCTGTCTTAATGGATAGCACTCCAAAAAAATTATGTTTTGTGGTAGTTTTCAGTCCAGATGTCTGTTGTACACATTAGGCATGAGTACCTTTCACATTTGAATTGATACAGTACCAATTTCCAGTACTTTTGTGTGTGTGTTTATGTGGAAATAAATGTAAATTTGTCTGATAATAAAATATCTGAACTTTTTCAATTTAACATATTTATATTTCAATATATAAACTTTAACAAACACATCAAAACAACATCCGACTGTTTGTATTGTAACAACACAGTTGTTTCACAAATCTCTTCGACAAGAAGAACCTCTAACTACAACTATACAGTGTTCTTTTCTTAATAATGCACAAATTAAAACTCATCTCCAGTAACATCTACTCCTTTCCCTTCCCCTCTGGAAACATTGTGATGGCAGATCTGAGGCTGTCAAATTGTGCACTCCTCAGCCTTGAGAGAAATCTAGTGCCAAACCAGGAGCTTCCTCAGATTACCGGTATCCCCGCCGCTGGCCTTGCACTTCGTAGTAATAAATATTGCAACGGCGCAATCTGCGTCGCGTTTTGAAAAGCGGAGCCTCTCAAGCGTTTTCTCTCCGTCATGCTTGCTCCGTTGTCTGAACGGTGACGCTAGTGACCTCATAATGCTCGCGTACAATGTCGTGTTGCAAAATCGCCTACTCTCCCATTGCTTCAGTCACTTCACTACCGAAACATGGTACTGTTTGATTTTACGTGGATCGGTACTCAGTCGAATCGACCAAATTCGGTCGGTTTCTATAAAAATACAGAATTCGGTCTCCATCCTTGTGACGCGTTCATATTTTGCAGTTATGGGTTTTATCTCTTTGGCGACCAAACCCTGCTGTGCATGTTCTCTCTCCTCCAGATGTTCAGACAAAGCAGTCGGGCATTGCAAGATATCTTTTACATCGTATCTGTTGTATTTTACTGCTACATTAACATTCAGGGTTGGATTAGGTCAACAAACTCTTACTCACAACAAAGATATACTGTAAGTTTACATTGGGCACAGAGAAGTTAGCTAGTGTGTCGTCTCAAACCCGAGATACTGTACCGGCCTTGTGCCCAATCTAGATGAATACTTCCTCACGTGTGTGGATCAGATTTGCCTTCCTTTGTTTTGACGAAGAGCGACCTTGCTTTTGTCTTCTTGTCAGCATCTTTGGTTGACTTTTTTTTTTTTTATTTGACACTTGTCTGGTACCTGCAGGAGTCCCAGCTCAACGCAGTGCTCAAACACATATCTCATATTCTGTGCTATATTGGGTGTCTGCCAGACGTGTACGCCCTCTGTACATCCCATCAGTTGCATCTGCTTGCACGTGTATGCGATATCCAATTTTCGTCCATTTCTCCACTCAAATCTTTAGTGGATTAGGTCCACAGTGTTAAATGACATTGAAAACCTGGAAGCTTCACAAACCTGGAACAACACGACAGGAGTCTAACTTAAAACAAAGCACCTTGTTGTATTTCCTATCGACACCTGACTGCCACACCCACCTAACTTACTGCCAGCACTACCATCGGTCCGCTTGCACATGCGTGTCATCTCGCTATTGTTCCCCGCCAGATTGTCACTTGCACACACTCATGTGTCATGCTGTTCCAGATCCTGATTGTCCCCATTTTCTATTACCTGACTGCCTGCCAAGCTCCCAACAAGCCCCTGCTTTGCATTTTGAAAGAAAGCATCTTAAACTCTCTCCGCATGCCTGGACTTATCTGCACGTGGGTCCGGCTTCCTGTTGCCATTGCACGAATGACAGATGGACACAGCTGGGTCTTGTTGTCACGGCAGCAGTACCTGACTGAAGACACTTGGGTTCATCACTGGTGTTGAAACAAAGTTTTTCGGTACATTTAAGTAAACATCTTGTTAATCATTTCTGAAATGTTGTACTGTGTTAGTCCAAGTGGTGTTTTGCTTGTGTCCTCATCGGCGACAACCCTCGATGGTTCGCTGTGAAAATGAACTACAGTTCAAAAAGCATCTGATTGACATGCTGCCCCCGCCTCCACTCCATTTGGGAAGGGAAAAAAACTGACAGATGTTAAAAAAAAAAAAGAAAGAAAGAAAAGAAAAACCCCATCTGTATGGAATTATAAGGAGAGTATAACAAGGGGGGGGGGGGGGGGGGGGAAGGATGCACGAATGTTTATATCCTGCTTTCTGCATTGTTTCTCACAGAAGTTTGTCTGGTGTTTTTTTATTTTATTATTTTGGCATCTTGTTGTGCCCTCTTCTGACTTGCAGAGGCAGCCAACTGGGAAATTACGACCATCAGCTATGTATGTCAAACCACTCTCAACTTCTGTGTAGCTCCTTCATTGAATATACATTGTGGAAGCAAATAAAAAGATACAATAATTTGTGTTTAGGTCACATTCACACAGTATTCACATTGAGACTGGTAAAATGTAATTGGAAACAAAACAGTGAATCTTTGATTGAATTCTTCATCCAGCCATCTGAAAAGATCAGGCAGATGTGGACTCCTTGTTCAGGAGTAACCTGCGGATTTTCACAAGTCTCACGAAATCTTCATATATACAGTATAGCTATTTTTCCAAGTACTTTACGCTAACTGTGAATAGATGGGTTCAATGCAGAGAGGTTATTTCCCCAGGGTGATCAATAAATATGGAGATATTATTGGTGAAAAGGGTTTGAGCACTTGTAAAACTGGATTTGTAGTTGTGTACTGTGAGTTGTATGTCTGTAGAATTGTTTTGTATATCCATAGAATTTTTTTCTCTCCAAAAAAAAGAACACCACATTTACACATTAACAAATTCTTAATTCCAGGAGCACAAATTGTTTTTTTTTTTACAAATCACAGGTTAAAAAAACTTACAGGCTCACATTTTTCCTGCAATTTTTGCAGTAAATTTGGTGAAAAACATATTAGTGCACCTGTATCAATGTTAAGTTCTTCCCCACGAATAACAGATTATGTTTCCTTCAACTGTAAATTAAACATCGCGGCTCCTCTTCTGCTGAGATCTCTGGTGAAAAAGACCTGTGCTTTCACGCAAGGGGGAAAAAGGCAGTGCTTATCTAAGCCTGACGGATCAGCTGAGACAATTTTGTCAGTCATGCCAGTCAGGAGAGAGGAGTTTTCTTCTGATTGGCTGCGAAATCCATCGATCTCAGATATGCACCTTTTTCACCAGATATCTCAGCTGAGCCACGATGTGTGATTTGTAGTTGAAGTAAAACCGAATCTGTGACTCGTGGAGAACAACTTCACATTGATAAAGGTGCACAAATATGTTTTTCACCAAATTTACTGCAACGATTGTAGGAAAAATATGAGCATGTCAGTCAGCTAATCTGTGATTTGTGAAACAAGATTTGTGCACCTGTCATGAAGATCTCTGTGAATGTGTGAGTATGGTGTTGTGTTCGTGGAGAGAAAAACATTCTACAGACATACAACTCACAGTACACAACTACAAATTCCACTTTTACAAGTGCTCAAACCTTTTTCACCAATAATACCTCTATAAGGTTCAAGGTTCAAGGTGTTTTATTTCGTCATATCACCAGTAAAAGCCAGGTTTCATGGAGAATGACATTCTTATTTTGCCATTCACGCTGAAGCCGACCTATATAAATAAGTATATGCACAAGAGAATAAAATATAGAAAATAAAATAAAATAAAATAAAGTAATAAAGTATAAATAAAGTGTGGTTTCTTCTTCAATGTCGATTAGCTGTGTGAAAGCAGTGACTGGCAGAAATATATTCATGTCTATGTCTATCACTGGACACTCCATTTTATTTTGTTGATGCTGTTATCATTGATGGTGCTACAGATGTACTCATAAATTATTGTGCAGACCAAACATGGACAGCCTGTCAATGTTAAACAGACGTTCAGTAAACATAAGACTGCAGCTCTCCTGGACCAGGGGTGTCGATCTCTAACTCAAGGAAAAGAAGAAGGGAAGAGATGTTGCTCATCCACCACAGAGAAAGACAATCATGGAGCACACACTCACCTATATGAGCAATCTAAAACTGTGCCTTTGCAACATGAAATCTCCACACGGAAAGGGCCTTGCAATCAATCAAACCTTCCATAAGGTGACTTGTCAGACCACTGGGCCACAATTCTGGAAAGAAACTTTGAATCAGTATTCTTATGTCAGCGGGACGTCAAGAGCCGAGTATTTCATCAGCGGATGCTTCAAGAAAGACACTGTGATGTTTGGAAAATCCTGGCTTCAAGTGACTCCTGAACCGATCCGACATATAGTTTCCAGTCATTCTTATTTTTGAAAAACAACAACCTGTGCTCTCCACACAGGACATGGAAGCAGCATCTTGTCCGCGATGAAGCACCCGTGTTGCAATCCGCCTTTTGCCGCCCTTGAGAGACTCTTGCCAGGGGAGTTTAATGTCTGAAGATGGAGGTGACACGCATGTGCCCTAATTAGCGTGCGACTACTTTTACTTCATGAGATAATGAGATTTTATTTTAAAAAAATCACTTTGCACATAATGTCTTCATCTTCATAGAGGAGTGGTCAATTAAAATAATGGGAAAGAATATCAGAGCCTGTACTCTATTGAAGGAGAGCAGTGTGCTTGTAGTAGCGCAAACAATACAGCAGTCCTGAGTCTCAGTGTTTTTGGGCTTTTCAGTACGCTGATACTATCAGCATGCCATCAGTATCCGCCGGAAGAAGCTCTGAAGTTATCAGCACTGGCCTGACATGAGCATTCAGCTGATGTGACAGCGAGAGAAACTGATGCTTAAATCATGCATAAACATGTCAGAGTTTTCTAGGGAATGGCTGAGCTTGTCTAATTAGGTTGAAACTTTGTTTTTCAAAGCAGAAGATGTTACATAAATACAAACATAGTCTATAGTTTACCTAACAACAACGGCAGCAGCAGGAGCAACACGCTTTCTACATTCTAACTTTGAAAAAGCAGAGTTTCCAAACCAGTGGTTTCAAACATGACCTTGCAAAATGTATAAATAACACATTTTTAAAATGATCTTTCTACATTCAACCTATCCTATTCATAGTTAACCTTAACTGCACGTGCTAGGAACAGTTGGCATACAGCTGGAGGTAAAAGGCCCCACTACAGGCACTCACAGTTAGCAGTTCGATCCAAACCTACAAATTAGTCCTCTCACCTCTATACCACCTACAAACCTAATAAAAATGACGGCTGCTCCTAATTAGTCCTCCGAGGGCAGATGGTTTGAGTCAGAGGTCATAACTCAACATTGACACTCAGAACTGAAGAACAGAGATCAGTGATGCCACAGTGAAAGACAATGATCTTACTGTTGGGAAAATAGCAATAGAGTCATACGATGAGGGTGAGTTTGTGACTACTAAAGGCCTCAGAAGTCCTACGTTTTTACAATTTGTCTTAGCGTCTGTCTGCAACATTTTCCCCTATGCATCGACATTGTATGTGGTTAATATTGAATTTTTGATATTTTGTAAAAATTGCATTTTTTTATTTTTTATTTCTTTGTTTATATTCATAATTTAATTGTTTCGTGTCAATTGAGATCAAATTTGTGTTGTGTATTGCCCAGGAGTTCAAATAAGTGGGACATCTCTGCACTTAACCATCTCAACCTGGAAGGGACTTGTAGTTTCCTGCAATTCATTAGAGGAAGACATTGTCCAAGTGAATTGGAAATCCTTTGAAATTGAAACCCGGAGAGGAGTTTTGCAAAATACAGCCTCTCTCTATATGTTAAATAATGTCAAGCCCTTCCGGGGCATCCAGAGAAAATTCATTTACACATGGGCCAGATCACCATTTGTCTCTCTCTTTTTTTAATCTTTTATTTTATCTGCAGGCTCATATACACAAAGAACACAAACATAATAGATTATGCAACAAAAGCAAAGGCAAGAAAAATACTTGTTGACGAATCTGATGTAAATGGCTCTTTTCAGCTCAAGGCTGAAAATGATTGTGACTGACATATTTCTGTCTTCACATGCCTTTACAAAGAACAACCACCACAACGCTGGTCCCTCCATTTACAGGAGAAGAGTAGACCAACGTTTCATAAAATACCTGAGTACCAGGGTACAAAAAAATATTAGGCTAATTAGTATCTAGGGGAAACTCATTCATCAACAAATTTATATCCATATGGGATTTAATTGCCTCTGATAATGCCATGCAGTGTCATATGTTTAGCAGAGCTGATCTGAAATGGCATGTTTCTATTAGATAGAGAACTTAAGACAGGAATGCAAGAGACATTTTTCTCAGTTAAAATGAAGAAAAGAGGCATGATGGCATTTTAATGCAATTAATTGTATTTGCTCTGTAGTGAGATCACAGTAATGTGAGATGAAAAAGAGCACATGGTTAGAGATATCTTGAATTACTTTTTTACGCTCTCTCTCTCTCTCTCCCTCTCTCTCTATCCATCTTCAAAATTTGTATTTAGATTGTGTTTTTTTAAATCCTAAAGGTCATCCTGATTGAGCAAAAACATCTGAAACACAACTAAGTGTTTGTTTTTTTTCAAGCAAGGAAATGTCCTGCTGTCCCAAGATTTAAAAACATTCAGTGATCCCAGCTCAAGACATTTATTCTAACGTTCTGTCTTAAAGAGATACACATAGGTGTTTACACTATCTTATGGTCGCAGCAAAAATGGTCTTGTTAAAGCAGAAACAAAACCAATATGGTTGTGTTTGTGTACTACAAGAGTATGCATAGAGTTGAAGTCCTGTGCTGTGAACAAGTAGAAAACTTACAAGCAACCCAAAGACTGTCGGAATAAATCCCACCAGTAACCCAAGTGTGTCACATTAAACGAAACTCAGTCTACTGCTAATTAGTTGTCCAGCTATTCTCTTTATTATGTGTTTGACACATTTGACTAATTTAAGACCAAATATTTAACTCACTAGCAAAGTCAATCAGTTTTGGAGGTTACAGAGTTTCATTAAAGCCACCGACATGTAACAATGTGCAGTCTTGTTCCGTGAACCATTAAATTTAAACACGTGAATACTGATTTTAAAAAAGAAAGAAAAAATATATCTTTTAATTAATCTATAAAACCCACTCAGGTGCAACAGACAGGATCTGAAGAGTGGAAATGTCCAAAAGTTTGGTAGTATGATTCAGTGAGATACAGTGTGCTATTGGTAAATTAATGTGTGAATCATCATTTAATTTACTGGCATTGGCATGTAGGACTGTGAGGCCATGACAGTTCCAGTCTTAGAAGTGGGCTGAGTGGACTGGCAGTGATGAATATTAACTACAAAGTTGGCCACCAGATTTCAGACAGTGATGTATTAAATGAGGTTGCCTCCAGAAAAGCAAGAAAACACAGGTTGGAGTATTGAGGAAAAACAGAGTAAGTCTTCTATTTCTGTCTGGTTTTTGTAGATTTTCATATAATGAGCTACTGTTTACTTAACCATAAATCAAGCAGTTGATATGTTTACAGTAAAGCCTATAACAGTATACAATATATCAGTTAAATAAGTCACTTTAAATAATAAGTGTAAATCAATCCGAGGCCACACTAAGGTGAATTTTTCATATTGTGAACTGTAGATGAGTGAAAACATACCTGCTCTATAAAAGGATGCTGTATACAACACTGCTGCTACTGTGCAGCTCTTTGAGGTTTTATATATTGCATCTTTATGCTTATATAATTGCTTATATAATAAGTATTAGTACAGTAGTTTATAGTAGGTGTATGGATGATCATTAATTACTATTATCGACACTATTGGAGCACTCCAAAAATCAGGGTTTGCTCCTCCTGGTCTCTGCATTCTCCCTATGGTGCTTTCTGAGCTGGGGTGTAGCTCTCTGAGGGGGCTTGCTGGGGCCTCCCTGGGTCTGGGGATGTTCAAAATCATGTACTTCTTTTGTTGTTACTCCTTTGTTAATTCATATTCCGGCTTGAAAATAATATTACTATCTAATGCAAGGGTATTGTCTGTCCACCCCCCCAACCCCGCCTCTCTCCCCTCAATCTTCTCTCTTCTCTCACTCTCTTTGAGCGTTCACCCCCGGTCGTGTACGGCAACCTTGCCAGCTTCCAATAAAGGCAGCAACAAGAGGAGCCTCCAAGTCTCTTCCTGTTGCAAGAGCAAAAACTGTTCTGACACCGGAAGGCTCTCAATCACATAATATTGTTTGTCCAAGCTGCCAAACAGGACAAGGGCAAAAAAGAAAAGTTTTGATCAATACTTTGCATTTCACCTTTGGGAAATGGCCACTCCTTTTAAAATAAATGGCTTTGTCTTTTGGACAGTAAAAACTGATTGTTCTGAATGGCTCAAAGAGAGGAAATGGCCTCAAAACTTTGAAAAATACGAAACCTGAGGCTTGGTCCACTAAGCTGGATTAATAACATACCTGGTCGATTCAATATCTTGGGGCTTTCAAATCTTTTAACAACTGAAGTTGCACTTTTTGTCATTACACTGTGAAAACTTTCCTCTTTTTGCTTAAAGACTTAAAATTGAGTTCCTGCCTTGTTTCTCAAATGTTGAATTTTTTTAGCATGTTTTTTTTATGCAGCCCATAAGACATTGCCAATCAGTTTGTTAGTTTTTTTTGTTCATGGTCCTGGTTTCATCACCCACGTTGCAGTTGGAGTTCATGTTTTCTGTTGTGGAAGGTGGTGCTCTCCAGTAATTCCCTGATGACTCCATAAGTGTTATCAGCTGTGTCTCATTATTCACCCACGTCTGCCAAATATACATGTGGCAACCACAGGCCACGTTTCCACATACAAAATGGCTATTTCCTCCTCTATGTTTATATAAAAAAAAAAAGTTTCAGAAGTCATTGTTTGTGGTGACTTGTGGTTGAGTTTTAATGTAAGTGCATGGCCAAAGTGTAAAACATTTGAACTTTTTTTTTTTTTAACAAAATCTAAACATGGCCTCAGTCAGCTGCAGTCAGTTTGCTCTTTGGTTTTCATCTTGTTGACAACTGCTTGAGCACAACCTGGCCTTGCACTATACATGTTTGTAACTTTCTTCCATTGGATTAATTCTTCATCAACCAAATGTTTTGTTTTTTTTATTCTTGGAGTTGAATTGATGATGAAGAATTTTGATTTAGGTCCTGGGTTTCACCATGTCACTACAACTCTGTCAATGGTCTGAGTCAGAGTGGGGGGTTTTGCTTGCCTATGTTGATTGGTATATGTCTTTAATTCCCTTGGCTGGTTAGGTTATTGGTTAATTTGTTGGCTGGCTGGTTGGTTGGTTGGTTGGTTTGTCTGTTGGCTGGTTGGTTGGTTGGTTTGTTGGTTAGATTGTTGGCTGGTTGGTTAGTTGACTGATGGTGCAAAGAAGAACTAATGTAAGAGGGAAACAAAAGCCCTATTGGTTTTGGTGGTGTTGTTTGGTGATATCATGGGGCACAAAACAGAAAAAAATTACAGTTAGTTCACGCGAGCGTGAGCAGCCGCTTATAATGAATTGCAAAAACAGATGAACAACAAAACAATATACTTTATTTTAAAACTGTACTTTTAAACACAGACATATTGGAAGTAAAGCATTCTCAGAAGCCACAAATGTACAAACAGAGCTGTAGTGTGGATATCTGTCTTTAACCACACATTGCATTATTTACATGAAACTGCAGTCATATTTCATTCAATGCTAGAGGCTATTTTTAGAGTTGTGGAGAAAAAAAAAAAAGCACAGGCACGAAAGGTTATCTGGGTCACATGTGATACCAAGACCATGTATGTGTGACGATGATGAGCGCCGCTGCTTTTGTGAGGCTAATCGACTGTTTTAGCTGCGCACAGCTTGGTTGACGGTTCAGAAACAAACCGAGCTACATATAAAAAGACCTGCCATCTCATTTTGTCTTCTCATGACACTGCCAATGTCACAGGGATTTCCGGCGCTGAATTACAGCCTTTATGAATGTATGGATCAAGCACTAGATTGCGTGTGGAAACAGCAGGTTATTTTAAAATTGCTCTGTCTCAGCAGTTTCGGTTTCTTTCATATGTACAGGCTGTGTCCTAAAAAGGAGGCTCAATCCTCTCAGGTCCTTGAGACCACATATATCACAATTGTATGACTTCTTGTGTCCCATTTCAAAGCAGAACTCTGCAGAGACACAAATGCTTACTATGCACATCTATTACAGCTCCCAGTTTCCCATAATCCAGTGTACACATGCATATTATTTTACCAACAGTGAGCAAACCATTTATGGTCACATCATATCAAAGAATGTAATTTGGTCAGGCCGGATATAAAAAAAATATTGAAATTCAGGTCCCATCAGTCATTGATATTATAGCCAATGTAATGCAAGGGGAATAGTGTGAACAATAAATATGGTTTCATGGCTGTATCATGTGTGAATCTGAAAAACAATTGAGCCCTTGTTGTATTTCAAAGGCTCGATATTGACTGTTTTAACAGCGAACGTGCCTGAAGTTTCGCTTCAGCTGGGTGCAGATGGGCCTTTGCTGCCTGGATGGGATTTTTATTGGCCGGGTGCATCCAGGAGTATGTTTCTGTGACGGTTGGTTAGCGCTGACACTGTCCTACCACGGTGCAAGTCATTGAACGAGAGAGTACAGTCGCTCTGATTAAACAGGTCAGTGATCATCAACCGAGGGGCACGCAGACTCGAATGAGCGCTAAACCAGAATTACCTTGCCGCAGTTGTATGCTCCCACCAACCAGACAAGCTGATCCCCGCAGCCCCGTCAGTCCATATTCATACGGCACGCTTCAACATGAGAACATTGGGAGGAAAAAAATAGATTAAAACAGAGATGTTTTACACTCGGTTTCAGCCAAACAACACATTACATTTACGCTCTGCACAGCGACGAGGCAGGCGGGTAAGGTTAGTGCTGCCAAAACTGAATCAAATATGCTTGAGTGATTGAAACATTTGGATTTTAACCAAACGGTGGGATTTAAAAATCAATCTGTTCTGTCTGGTTCAGCTTTTAGTTCCTACGCTCCTCACCTGTGGAACAAACTTCCTGAACAAGTGAAGACTGCCGACACACTCACTTCTTTTAAATCAGGACTTAATACATTCTTATTTGTACAGGCTTTTGAATAAACAATAGATTTTGCTTACTTGATTACATTTATTTTAATAAAGCCTCTTGCCTTACTTATTCTAATTTTTATGCTGTTTTTAAAAGTTTTATTCTGTTTTGGTCTTTCATTTCTTTTAAAACTTTAATATATTTCTTTTGTCAAGATATTTATTATGTCTTTGTGAAGTTTTTCTCTATTTCTTTAATTTTAAAAAAAGCACTGTAAATTGCCCTGTGTTTGAATGGTGCTTGATAATTAATTTTTCCTGGCCTTACCTTGCATTGTTCAGCACAAAATGTGATCAGCATTCACCTCATCCCATTTGACGTGTGTGACCTCTGACTATTAGCTCATGCTTTAGGTTGAAATTACCATTTTGAATCAAATGCATAATCTAAATGATATCATGCATGTACCTGAAGTCATATGTTACATACTGTAGTTTACAGCTTGCCAACCCATTATGGACATATAGATGTGTTTTCATATGAAGACTTGTATAGTGTCCCTTTGGTGAATGTACAAATTGAATTCATAGGATTCATTCCCTTCCTTTCAGCCTGAGGAGATCACTTGGCATCGTCTTCACTCCCATCAAAAAGACTGTGGACACTGGAGGGTAAAATTGACGTAAGCAAGACTTGGATTAAATTGCTCTTTGACACAGCCAATATGGATATATTCTGGAGGAGCCAGTCTGATAATGAAAGTAACAATATAAACCAAAAACCCGTGGAACAGCTTAAATCTGTCAGTTAAAGTGTACAGCTGCTCTGCTGAATATTTATATGTTACTATGTAACCTACAGGTTGAGTGACTGACATATTTCCAAATAAAATCAGGTTCCTGATTGGATAATAACACATGTAGAAACTGTCTGCTTTGCATGGTAATATAGCAATATTACCTTTGCTCTTGTCATCAGCCTCCTCATTTTATAAATGGAAGTAAATAAGCATATTTCCCAAATGCTGTACGCATTATTTTTAAATTAAAGCCAAATAACATCACATTGCTCAGCTGAGTCATTGCAGATGGCAAATCAGGCTCACAGATTCATTACAGATCCAGTATGCTAAATGCAGGTTTGATTATTAGAGGCTCATGGTAAAACGTCTTTTACCACCAATTACTACCCCATCTGAAATGCAGCAGTGGTATGGATACTGTTAAAACCCACAATCTAAAGAAGCTGGCGGTTGTGATGCTATCTTATATTTGAATAACAACGTAAACTGGACTGAAAGATGGACATTTCTACAGACCTCACATTAAACACATAGAGTGCAAGTGCATTGACATCTGAAAGAGAACTAACGAAGTCTTAATGGGTTTTCAGAAGGATCAATCACTGTATTAAAAATGTGTAGTTAGTTATTTTTAGCTACTCATTATAAAGTGACATATTCAGAGCAAACCAATCCATTCTTTCAACAGTCAAACGATGGCATCTGAATGTGGAATTAGCCAGAGTCTCCACTGCGTCTTTAGTGAGATTCCTTTTCTCTTTTCTTTTCTTTTTCTTTTTTAACTTTTAATGACCATGCTAATTATGAAGTCCTCCTCGGGTTCAGGATAAAAGAGGAAAGGCAATGATGGATGGCTTAAGACACAAAGAAAAGAGGAAGTCCAGAAAGCTGGAGATCCGCAGTCAGAGATGGTAGTCTTGCTCTGTGTTTTAGTTCACAGTTGGGGTCCCTTTTAGCAACGGTCCAGGCGGTGATACTGTCTCCTAATGAGCCAACGAGAAGGCTTTGGGACATGCTGGGAAACCATTAATAGTGTTAACTGGGCTTGCTGGAGGTGAATATATCCTCCATGACTAAACATGTCTTTCTTTGTGGCAAGCATTCAGAATGGATGAGCACGTGTGCACACACACACACACACACACACACACACACACACACACACACACACACACACACACACACACACACACACACACACACACACACGCCTCTTTCAACTTGAAAAAAAAATAAAAATCACACCTCTGCAGATAAGATGAACAGATGTATAGTCATACCTTCACCTTGACTCCACACACAAAACATCCGGACACGGAAAACGATCAATGATCAGAGGCCAGTATTCAGACGTGGAATTACAATCTGTCAAAGACCGTGGCTGAATTAAAGGCACTCATTAAAGGTCATTATGCCTCCATTGTCCGTCATTAGAGGCAATCATGTAGCTGTTAAATTAAGTAAGAGTGGGAGCCACAAAGTGTAAATGTAAATGTGTATATCGTCGACTGAAAATGTTTAAACTGTATGTAGAACTGTGATGATGTTTTTACATAATATACACATCTGTGTGTGTGTTACACAATAGAGCGCCATTGTGATTGATGTTATCAATACTATCAGAGGAAAGGTTAAGGGGGCTGTTTTGAGACACAGTAGAGAAATGAAACACAGCACACAGATACAATAGAAAAGCAGGATTCCTTTTCAAACTTAGATGTAAGTTGAGAAGAATTTTACAGAATATAATAAGAAGGCAACAGAAGACTAATTTCTAACAGGGGATAGAGTGGAAACAAAGACTTAATATCACCAACTAGCTGATGGGAGGGAAACTGAAAACTGAAAACTCAACATTAACAGAACCACGATTATAACGAAGACATCAACCAGAACTCAAAAATAACAAACTAAGAAAACACTGGAAGGTCCTAAACTAGAAAAAAAAAAAGAAAAAACAAACGTATGAACGAACATATACAGAACCGATGGCACGTAAAACAAAATTACTAACCTGTGCTGAACAAATAAACACACAGGCTGGATTGACTTCTACCATGAGTGAAGCCAGGTTGAGTTGCTTGCTGCAGGTGAGTCCAATCAGCTGACTGCTGTGAGCTGCAGCTGCACTGCCATTTTATTTATGCACTTATAAACCTGTGATTCCCACAAGGAAAGAGAGAAGAAAAACATTGCCGCTTTGATGACAGCTTTCTATACCTGGATATTCTTTAGAAGGTATTGTTCATTAACAATGTTTATCCGGAATACTGGTTGCGACAAGGCCAAGCTCTACAAATAGTTGCATTTAAGCTATAGGGGGTATTATTTATTTATTTATTTATTTATAATCCTGCAGAGAAGGATGAGTTGTGGCTTATAATTCAACACCAGCCTGATCGAAAACCAGAGATGGATCTAGGCCCTCATGGGATGCACCGTGGAAATGGCTCTTTTAAACATCTTTCCTTTAGTGATTACAAATATATCAAGGCATAATACTAGAACCAGAATGAAACTTTTACTTTGAATTACAAAAATTATGAAAACTTTAATCCTGCTTGTTAATGACAGAAATATCTTCTAACCTCTGCCGACATTTGGTTGTAGTCTCAATATGTCTCTGGTCAACCATCATCTCCTCTGTATTCTATATCAGAAATACCTAATATTATCTTATATAACCACACAGAATTTCAGATAGGCTTTATTATGCCTACAATATTCTGTCTTTGACAATCAATGGTAAAAGATAATCTTAAAACCTCTGCTCTGAAATATTGAAAGAAATAATCCCTCCAGAATACAACAACATGACAGCCCTCTTCTCACTTCTTAAATGACAGACAATTTATAATTTAGCTCTGAATTACGCCTCGCTTCTCAATGAATTTGCTAATGCAAAATTTATCTCAATATTTCTTTCAAAGCAGTAATTTTACAAAGTTACTCGTTGAACAAATCATTTATTTGCCATCAGACACCGACACACACTGGAAGTACCCGCCTTGCGTACAATGACTCCATCACCCATTTGTCTCCATCTGGACAATAAATCTGGGAGTTTTTACTTCAATTCCTCTGAAGTGCCGCACTTGTGTTTTGACATTTTGTGAGAAGATTAGAGAAAATACCGCTTGAGCCTCATCTGTGGCAAAACATTTGAGCGTTTATCCAATACCCTTGAATGCTCAACCGGCTCGGCGTAAGCCTGCGACGTCTGTTCCCCGTGTATTTGACGGTAGCCGAGCTGCTCACAAGGCGGCCGCGAGGGGATTACGCCACACGGAAAAAAACGTACCGTAATATTCTGGGAAACGCACCACTCAATTTAAATACAGTCGATATAAAAACTCGCGATTTATGAAGCTCCCTTGACGCTCCACACAGGACGTGACAGGAGGATGTTTGGTTACCCTTGACTCTGGGTCATCATACTGTCGGGCTGCTTAGTTGTTTCTTGTCCCGCTGCTATTATCGAAGATAAAAACATGCTGGGGACCGTGGGGGCGGCGCCGCTTCCCTCGCATGGGTATCCCCCTCCGGAGAAGGGGTGCATTACAAACAGTTAATTTGCATTCGATCAGACGAGGGTTTCGTGTCTCAGGGTGGATTTGATAATGTCCAGATTCGTCATTTGTTTTTTTTGGCACAAAGCCACAGGCAATGCCAGCTTGGTGGTGCTGTAGCCCTCCATGGGACAGCCACAGCTCCCACAAGGAAAAAGTTTTAAAGTGGTTTATTTCAATTTGTTTATGTGTGAATATTGTAGCGGCCGCTGTGGTCCGAGGGGCCTGAGGGATTGTGGGATTTGCTTCCCGGGACTTTGTTTATGTGTTGTCATGGTTACATGTCGTGGTTCCTCCTTGCAGTTGTTCTGTTATTGTTGGATACCGCTCCTTAACTATTCTTATGTCCCCCGGCTCTTGAGCAGTAATCCTGAGCTGTCATTCATCTGTGCCCACCGCCAGCGCTACGGCATTATAAATCGGTACAAGTACTAAATACATCAATAAAACTTGAATTTATTTCATTAATAATATTATTTCTAAAAACAATGCAGCTTGATTCAGCCTGTAGGTACAGCACATGTATTAACCTTTGAAAATACCACTTCCTGTGAATGAGAGAGCATTATTCCTGGTGACTTACTCATAGTAATAAAACCTGAACAGCTTTTATCTTAAACGTCTCACTGCAAATGAGAGTAGCTCCTGGTCAGTGACCTAATCGTGTTAACGTTGACTTCCAGAGGTGTGTTTAAGAGGCAGGCTTGTAAACCTTTCCTCTTTATCACTTTGGGTAAACATCTTGTGTATTGTGTCGTATAATAACTCTTTAAATCGCGGAGCTTTTACTGTATGTGTGTGACCGTTACGTGCAGGGTGCGGTACGTACATATTGTCTGCGCTCCAGGAGAAAATAAACTCGAGATCCCTAAGTTGCCCAGCGCCGTCACTGAAAGATCGAGCTCCCCCATAGCGCCAGCAAAAGTTAAATAAAACAGTACAGAAGACTAATGAAATAGATACGATGAAGAAGAAAGAATTGTGGTGCCATTAATCTTTGACCATCAAAATTTGATGAGTTACATTTTTGAGTTCATGAGCCTGATTTGAGAAATTGAGAAAGTTCCAGCCAAAAAAAACGGCCTGGAAATATAATGCCTCCAGCGACTGTCTCAAGAGATGCAACAGCTTTCCACCTGCATTGAAGAAATGGAACTGCAATAAATTTGATATAAATGAAAAAAACATTTGGACATTTAAATATTTTTCAACATTTCAGTTCCTCAATGGATTTGACATGGAACTAATGTGGTCTGATTTCAGTACAGACTTGTTAAGGGTATGAAGCAGAAGTGTCTTACACATTTTTAAGCGACTTGTCGTAACTGAACACCTGGTCAGCTGTTCCATATTCTGTCATTATTTCAGTTACAAGAAAATACAAAATAAAAGATATTTTTTTCTATTTTGAAGTGTTTGTATTTGGTATCTGGTGAAGGTAGATGCCTGCATTTAAAATACATCTTGGTTTCATTTAAACTCCATGGTGGAGGTGTGCAGAGCCAGAAGGCTGAAAATTGTGTCCAAAAGTTAATGGATTCCACTCAGCAGAATCATTTCTTTTCAACTCTTACTTCTTTTCTGGGTGGGTTTTCAGTTTTAAAAAGAAAATCTTTTGAAACTTTTTTTGCACTGTGAACTATTTGTTTTCTTCTTTTTTTTTTTTTACAATACGGAGAGAAAAAAATCAGAGCTACCAAACTTAATAAGTGTGCCACATCAAGCTAATTTCTCATCACGGCATGGTGCGACCTCGTCTCAGTTACTCGGGAGACCACGCGGCGCAAATATCTTCTCTGATCAATTATAGGACAATTAAGGATACCGAGCCGTTCAGTTGAGGTAAGTGAAGACAAATAGCCTTAATCGCATGGTAAAAAAGGGACCAAAAAAATGTCACAAAGATGAATAAGCATGTTGTTCCCCTGCCAGGCCTACTACACACACACACACACACACACACACCCATGAGTCATTTCTCATGGCGGTAGAGTTGCCAAATCTTCCTTCACCTTCAACTCTGCTGAATGTGATATGATGCACTGTGAAGCGCCTTCTTCAAATACCTTGAGCGCCATGTCTCCACCGTCATATCCGCCGTAAAACTGTCACCCAATTATCCGTCACGCTCAAGGAGAAGATTATTCTCAGCCATTTTTCCTCCTCTCTCGATTAGGATAATATCTCAGCGCGAGGTCTCCGTTGGTCATTCAATTACCTGACATGGATCTTAATGGGAATAATACGCCTTAAAGAGCTCATCTTTAAGTTTCTGCCAAAGCTAACCAAGCTCTACATTTGTCACTTCAAGATCTCCTTGCAGCTTTCTCGGTTCATCCCCGAGCAAATCATGATGGCATTTCACCCGGCTTTGCTTGTCACAATCTTTAACAACTTTTTTTTTCTTTCAAAACCATGCAAATGTTAGTTCCCCAAATCCCATTTTAATAAACAGTCAGCTCCAGAATCCCCAGATTTAAAAGGGGATCTGATTCTTGTCATTTTAGCAGGAATGATGTTTAGTAATGCGTATGCTCAAATCAAAAACCTCTTTCTCAACTTTGTTGTCAAAAGATAACAAAAATTAAAAGTTTTGCTTTGCTTAAGCATAATATGATAGGCAGGTGGAGGACAAAAATGTTTGGGGTTATAACTTCAATGAAAATTTCAATGATACTTTAATGTGAAATACAATTTTATTGTCACTCTTATTCAGCAATAAAGTAAAACGCCATTTAAGAAGCAGTTTTCAAGGACTACTGAGAAACATTTCCTGAAGTAGTGTTGTAGTCAAGACTATATAACCCACGGCCGAGTCAATACCAAGAATGGAGCTTTTTGTGACCTTTTATATTTGGATCACCTTCATCTGTTATCTTTGTCACAATAACTGCATATGTATGTACCGGCCTCTGCCTGCCGTTGACTAGAAATAGATTGCATAATACAATTTAAATTTTTACTTAAATAAAGTTATACCTCCTGCAAATACCGAGCATGTAGACACAAAAATCAAAATATTAAAGTTGTGTCTGACTTTTCTTTACATGAGAAAATGATATAGATTTTATGAGATGCCAAAAAAAAAACTACTCTCAACAGAACAATCAATAAATTGATCTTTTTTATTTTCTTTTTAAGGCGTGAGTGCATACCCTCCACTCTCCCTGCTAGTGGCTTCTGTAACTGGCACATAGTCACACATCAAACGTCATTGAGTGCACCTTCAAAATGCTGGAAAGGCGGTTCTATTATTTGGACCACTCTGCAGGAGCACTTACGGACAGAGCAGAAAAACAGCGCCTCAGGTTGTGATTGTCTGCTGCATTCTGCACATCGTCAAACTTCACGGTTTGGTACAAAAAAAAAAGAAAACCATGGATGTGGACGGGCGAAATACGAAGTGATGCTTTGTCTCCGTACATCGGATGCCATGTTTGCTGTCCCCTATCTTCACTCCCCGTCTGCTCTGTTATGGAACCGCTTGGCAACCTCACTATTGCCCTTAAACCCTCTTCAAGCGGTGCCGTTCCAGCCATCATTACAGTCAGTCCAAACACAGAGCTGACCGGCTGCCGGTCGTGCGTTACAATGGCCCGAGTGTCTAAGTGCATGTACCACAGAGGACAGAGTTCTCACCTCCGAGGTAATGGAGGTCAATCCATCCTGAAAAACTGGAGTCTGTTATTCTTTTTTTTAATTTTTTAATTTTTTTTATTTTCCTCCAATAATTCTTGCTAAATGTGTTCAGACGACTTTCGAGGTTTTGCAGGGCTGTGTGCTGACTGGAGCTGAGTTGCAAAGAATCGTGATTGATGAAGCACTGTGGAATGTGTTGCACTTTTTAAGTTAATCAAAACACATTAACTTTTGATTCAGTGAATAAATGAATCCTTGTGGGCGGGGGAAGTGTTTTTGCCCAACTGTGTGCATGCATGCATGCCGTGTTCATGAAGTGGCTGCAGGGTGTCGTACCCTTCCATTATGTGCTCATCACAGAAAGTGAGGTCTGCACTCCTCTATTGGGCTGCGAGACATTTCCTCATCATAGTGCACAGCACAGTGTCTATGATAAGATCATTTTTCTTTTATTATTATTCTTGTGCCTTCTATTTGTACCCCATTTTTTCCCATTACATATATTTCCATAATCATGTCATTAATCACAAATTATTCTCAGACCAAATAAGCTGTGGAACAGTCGAGGTGTAGTGGAGCTGCAAATACATGAAGGAAACCTATAGGTAAGTGAGTGGATTTTCAATTATTGTCAAACTGAAAGTCACAAGGGTGTTTTGAACTGAAATGTCACATAATGGTGATAAAAAATGCATGCAGGAATGGTCTCATGCCTGTTGTAAAGCAGGCCATATAGTTCCCCATCACCACCTAGATAATTAAGCTGGTAACATATTGCTTGATAACAAGGTCAAATGATCCTTCATTGTCCCGTTAAGAAGGATGACCTCACAGCTACGCACATGTGGAATAGAGGAGAGGACAGATATGTGTATGGAGTCACTCTTTAACTGCAGCCCTCCCATCGAGTCACTAAGCAGAATACAGAACAGCTGCAAAACCTGTGTCACACCCACATCTTACACCACTGAAACTCCTCTTGAATGTAGCTGCATTCTGATGTGGAATAAACTTTAGGCACCGGACATCACAGTGTAAAAAATATATATATTAGAAGCAATCTGTGCAATCATTGTTATCACAGATTTTTCGTCTGAAATGTCAGTTTGACATCAGCCTTGAACCATCACATAAAGTAAATAATTCTGTGCAATAGAACAAAAATGAAATCACATTTTACCAGCTGGTTTGTTTTTGCTGGGACACGACTTTGCTCTTCAACTGTACTGTGCAGTGCGAGGAGGTGGTATATTGTGCCAATGGAAGCATATGGGGTTAATGAACTGTGATGTACAGGACATATGTCTTTTCCGTGAAACAGAACAGATCTTTTTTTTTTTTCCAGGTGGCTTTTCCAACCATGATGCCAGCTTGTAATAGCCCGCTGTGACTGGTGACACGCTGAAGGTCAGCCTATTGTGCTTTTCATGCGTTTTTCGATAATGATACATGGATGAGCGGCTTAATCTCAGAATTTAAAAGTTGTAATGTGTCTTGCTGTCAGTCTGAGGCCCACCCTATACAAAATGAAGGAAATAATTGGTTGATAAAGAAAGGTAGATTACATGCTGTCTAGAAGTGCTTCTCTGCTATTGCTTATCTTTGAACCATACAACTACTGCATAGAATGCAATTTCATTCCCCAGAATGTAAATGAAATTCTCAGTGGGAGGCAAGCAGGTTGAGTAGATCAGTAGATAATCTTTCTTCCAGAATTCCACTGGGCTGCAAGTATGAAATGACAACAAACAGTGAGAACTGAACTACTCAAAAGTATATAGAGTGAGATATGGTGCAGCAGGCAGAATATGGACACTTTCAAAATGTCATCCCTCAAAGGGGTCATAATATACAGCTTTTCAATACTTTCACAGCTTTTAAACACTTTTACAGCTTTTAAACACTTTCCCATGATTTTCCTCCATTTGAATATTGGATCATAGGCGCTACATTCAGAATCTGCTGTGTCTGTGTGAGCTGGACTGGCTCCGCCCACACATGCCCATCTTGTGAAGAGGAGGAAGTACTTCCTCTTGTGGTGCCATGTGCCAGAGTAGAGCTGTGTAATTGTGGGAGGAGTCAAAGGGAGGAGCCTACCTTGATTGTAATTGGCTAAACCCCCGATGACACTATATAGGGTTTGATTTCTGATTGGCTGGTTGGAGCAACACACTTTTTAAAAACTCGGAACAAGCAAGGGAAAGAGAAGACACATTTTCTTTATTTCTGGGGTGTCTTTCTCTAACATGGGGGCACATATTACTCTTGGAAAACCGTTAGAAAGTGAATTTTGAATAATATGACCCCTTTAAGTTGTAAACCAGTCACACTGTTCCATGTGGTTCTCACGCAAACTTAGAATACTTGCTACTTTAATTTGATTACAATGCAACCTTCACCATTTCACAAAAGTGACAGTCTCGGCTGAGCTTCACGTAGGGGAAGGTGACATTAGTGTTAATCTGCCAGGATGCGACAGATATTCTGCAGTCAATGAAAGGACATAATGGAGTGGCCAGAGTCGGTGTATTAATGATCCTAGGCTTTTGCAGCCTGGGAGACTGAATGAGAAATTAAATATCAATCATGCTTTATCGGTAGGATTCATTCATTTTCTTGGAGTTCTATCACTGTGAAGAGTGTTTAGTGGCAGCAGTGATGATCCTCAACAAGGTCAGATTTGTTCGAAATGAACCTCAGTTACACACAGTTCCTTTCAGAGTATGTGGGCAACTCACTGGAAAAAAGATGGTTTTGAGAGATTTAGAGTCGATGGCATGTCACCATACGGATTTCACAGTATTCACACACCAGCACCACTTTAATGCTTTTTCCCATGTATTAAAGTTACCAGCAAACTCAACTCAACCACTATACCGTTGTTGCAATAGTAATGAATTACAAATCAGGTAGAAATTAGACACAAAAAAACAAGTATGCATTTTAAAACTTTTTTTTTTCTGTCTATACTTAAGTGTGTGATACAATACTTCCTTGACTGGATGATTCATAGACTATTTCATGATAAAATGCTCGCAGTCACATCCTGTGGTCTCTGGTGAACAGTTTGCACTGCAGTCAGATAAATAGTCCAATGTTAAATGACCTGCGCTTACATTCACACTTTCTTTTTCACTTGAGTTGTTTTGGACACTGAAACATTTTATTCATGATGGGAGGGTCTGATCATGAATCGAATTAATCTCAAAGTCATTAATCTCACAGTGGCTAGGGGCCTGTGTAAAGACACATGGGGGACATGCTGTGCAGAGCAAATCTGTTTGGCCTGCAGGTGGAGTCACTCTGGAGGAGAGTGTGTTCAATGCAAATTATCCCACCATTTATGAAACAGTGGGATAGTTTACTGAGTAGTACAGCTGTGTACGCTTTCAAATCATGACCTTTCCCCAATATGTCCTCTTCAAAAAGTAGTTTTTCAAACTGTAAAAAAGACAAAACAAAATACAACGAAGACAGTGTATCAGAAGGGATTACAGACTAGAAATTAGATGATAGAGGATGCCACACAAATGCAACACTAAACCCATCTACCTTTATCTTTCATGTCCTCAGAGGAAGAGCATGGTGTGAATATGACATTTTATGGACTGGGATGTGTAAAGTGTATTGTTCATCTCATGGCTCTGAAATATTGTTGGTTTAATTTCATTATTCAGTAATGCATTACCGTCTATCACCTATTGCTAATACCTGAGACATTAACCATGTGACACAATAGTTTATAGGGTTTGACAGCACCCATTTTTCCAGTCATAATATGTGAAAGCAGCACTCTTGATGTAATGATGTGGGAAGGTCTGCTGTAATGGAAGCGGTTATTGCTTCCTCCATATTTAGCTTTTACATTAACACCGCTGTCAAAAAGCACAGCCTCGTTGGGACTTAAAAGATTTAAGTAGCAGTCCAGGTCCTGTAGCTTTAACAAGTGTTTGAATGTGATGATGTTAGACGCAGCAAATTAATTTGATATTTCAGCTGCTTGTGAGATCACAGGGTGAGCTAAATAATATTACACAGTTTTGGTGAATAGCTTGTAAAATCACAAAAGTGCATTAATTTTACAGAGAAAAGATTCTAAAAAGTAGATTTTTATAGACTTAATCTCTCCTGTATTGGTTTTGTAACTAGGCACATGTCAGCACTGTTGTGTTGATGCTTATTGGTCATGATGAGAAATGTAAAAATAATGTGTATATTTTTATGTTATATTGCAGATGTAAGCTGTGATATGACCTCTTGTTTATTGTTCTGTGCATTGTGTGTTTTGGCCTGTGTCTTTGCTTGATTAAAAAGCCCCACTTAGACGTTCATTATACGCTTAATCCAGAAAGTATTCACAGCACTTCTCTTTTTCCATACTTTGTTATGTTACAGCTTTATTTTTAAAGGAATCACATCATTTAGTTTTTTAATGAAATTCATACTTTGTTGTTGGTTTGTAAAATAGTGCATAGCTTATAAGATATTGTTTTCTTTCCAGCTTGAACCAACAATTCCAGGTTGTTACTTTACATTTCTGCCAAACTGTGTTACTGTCAATCAGTAACCCAGTTCGACAACATGTTGTCAACCCATGTGTTGGATGATGTACACAAAGCAATAAAACAAAAAAAAGCATCGCTCCATGATGCAGCTCGTGGTGGGAAATTCATCCAGAAAATGCTTATAAGCTGTCTACTTCTTGAAAAGTTTTACTTTTAGAAGCGTATGAATTGTGGAGTCCCCAGACTTACTGGGGGGGTTTAACGGGCATTAATAAATAAAAGAGTGATGTTCTGTGTGGGCTAGTGCAGCGGCTCTGACCCAACTGCTTCCAAATGTGCAGCTATTCAACTGATACCAGTCAGGTAGCAGAAATCAAACACATTCCCTAAAGAAACGTTTCAGTTTTACTTTTTCAGTATTTTCCATCTGGCTCAGATTCAGTGTGGAGTTTCCATATTTTTGTGTGACTTATCAGAGCATCCTCGCGGTTGGAGTTTTTGCCCTAAAGCAAGAGGATTGTGATCCACAAAGCCCACCGAAGTATATTATGTAAGGTTTTCCACTTCAGTTAATACAGTAAACAGTATTTTTTTTCCCTCCCAATTGTGCCTCTCCCTGTTCAGGAATTTGAATGAACCAAGGAGTTCTCAGTGATGTGTTATTTCTATTCGTGTATCTTTGCTGTGTAAATACAGAGTCTATATTGCCCATAATGAACCGTCAAAAGATCTGGCTCAAGAGGACTGTGATATGTAAATGATCATTTACAACTTGACTTTTATAGGTTTCTTTTCACCATATCCAAACATGGAGTTTTCAGCAGGGGAGCGACTACAGGGCATCAAAACTGAAGAAACCCAACTGAAAACATTTATCAATGTTTAACCTCATGTGATTGAATGCCTTACAGCATTTGTTTGAATTAATAAAAAAAAACAAAAAAAAAAACATGTGTAACCACAAAGATTTTGTCAAATGGGGGGGGGGTTCTGTTCATACAACAGGGGTGCTCAGTCACTTTTTCAATCTGGCTGCCAATGTGGAACTTTTGTTTCACGATTTCGCCCTATGCATTCCATGCTATCCGAATGTATTGTCTTTCTTTATAAATATCCATGTTCTCGCCATTGTTTATAGTCTATTGTTCTCTATGGTTGTCTGTGTGGGGCTTCATCAATAAAATAAAGAGTAGCACCCACTAGTGGCCCAACATGAAAACTACATTGTTTTCTATGTTTCTGTGTAAAGCGACATTGTTTTCAAAACATTGCTGTGCAAACACAAAACTTCATTGAAACAAAAACGCAAAACATGATGCCTTTTCACTCGAAACATATGAATGGTGTCTAAAAAACATTCTGAATTTTAGTCACTTTTAGGTTATTATCCTGTTTTATTGATCCCACCTACACCCCTGCTATACATCCATAAAAGCATTGAACATAGTTATACCTCAGAAACATGTTCCTTCTTCCAAATCACAGACATTCGGTAGCAGTTAACACAGTCCTTTTTCTTTTAAAGTTATGTTTGATTTAACCAAACAGTTATTACGCTGTCTATATATTTCTCTTTCTTGCACTTCTGAATCACACAAACACAGTGAGGGTTTTGACACATAAACTTGTGAGAGCAATCAAGCAGGAAAGCCTGGTTATTTACAAATTAAGGTAAGGTGATGCGGAAAATATCAACTGAGATGAGAGATGAGGGCAGAGTGATAAGGAGTGCGGGAGCATGCCTGCGTGTGTGCATTTGGCTTCCTTGCTGCATGGTTGGCATATTCTCAGTTGGATGAGAGGACATTTATGTGATGTCAGCACGCATTAACCTCTCTGAAAAAACATTGGAAACAAACAGGGACACATGTGCCCAGATCCCACCAGCTCTAAGTAACAAGCCTGTGGAAGGAAAGGCTATGCTGGACAACACAGAACAGCTCCAAAAATAGAAACAGCAAGATGAAAGAAGAAGGCTTCTTGGCTGAAGAGGAAACACATGCTTTCTGAGGCCCCGGACAAACAGTAGATCAGATTCTACATTTGTTATCATGCTCCAGGTTAATTGATGCAGCTGCTGTGGTGTAAAAGCCAATTAACAAATATGGTCTACAAACTCGCACACCGTGGACTGTATATCAAGTGACATGTTAGTTGGCCCTTGGCTAATTGGTCTAAGAAGCTAATGCCCCCTGAGTACACAAGTGAACCAACATGTCTTGCATATATTAAACATGCTCATGACTGTGAAGGGGACAATGCATTGCGACAACAGCACTTTAACTGTTTGCATTTGGAAAGCTGAATTAAATACAAATTCTCGTCACACAGACACCACACATCCATGTCTTTATCTTAATGGAGAAGCGGCAGCACAGATATTGATGATTCATAATTTGATGCTTGCTAATCAAACACTCTTCTATTGATTTCAAAACCGTCAACACCAAATTGAATTGGTTTGAATGTATGTCAATGATCCATTGAAAGTGTTGCCTCTGTCTCGTTGTCGTCTGCTCAGTAGAGGCTTCCTGTCAACAACCTTTTCAAAGGTTACACGGTACTAGTGAGCACCAGAATCTGTCCAGTCATCTTCCACTCACTTCATCCACCATAAGGTTGTAGGAAGCTGGAGCTTGTCCCAGCAGACACGCCACAAAAGACAGGCGCCCCGAAAGGTTGAAGCCGCATAACAGTGCCGACAGAGAGAGAATAACACAGACCTGCTGCAGTACAAGTAACTCAGAGACACCACACAAACTTAATGCACACTGTGGTCTGTGAAGTGAGGCTGGATATCTCAAAAAGAAAATCATGCACATGTAAATACACACATTTAACACAGAAAGCTTCCAAAATTTAATCTAGGGCATTCTGAAAGCAAATTGTAATGTTATGGCTGATCAGTGTGTATTTTATATGTTCTACATGCAGTTGGTCTGTTGAGATTGTAATATTACTGGATACTGGACACGTAACATGAGATAACTATTATCCCTTTATCCATTTATTCATGTTTACTGTCTTATTCCAGTCTTAGATATTGGACATGTCCTCGATATATTTGCACAAGATTTTATAATACATAGTACAAGGTTTCTCTCTTTTAATGAGATGCTTCACATGTTTATTTTATGGTAGATAAACCTCCATAGACACAAGGATATTAGAATATAAGAACAAGCTCCAGATAACAAAGGTGTTAGAATTACCTCAGTTTTAGTAATTCAGGAGGTAATTTAGACAAGTTATCTGGTGTTCACTGAAAACAGGTAAGAGCCGTTGAAATGTGCTCCAAAAGTTACTGGAAGGATGTAAAAATAATAATACAGGATCACCACTGAATGAAAAAAAAATTCCGCCACAGGTTTTCTGATGAATAACAAAAGTTGATTTTATCTGTTCAAACCATTGGTGGATGAACGTGAAGTCTGTTTATTTGGTTTGTAATTCATTGGCTTTCAATTTACCGCTAAACTGTTCCAGGGGAAACACCAGGGAACCCCATCATACTATAATAGCTCCCAAGCCCCTTTTCCTATTTTCTGATCAACTCATTCAATCATTCGCTTGCATAATTGATGATGCTGATGTGAACGTGCATAATTAGAAAGCCAGGCTTGTGAATAATTGACATGACCTCTTGCACGTTCGGTGGATGCGATTAGATTTTGATCCGGTCCTCCTTTTGTTTCTCATCCAGTCTCAACTGCATTCAAGGCATGTCCGTGCCTGGGAGTCAGTGTGTGGGTTTGAATGGCTGCCAGAGTGCTTTTGTGTGCTTTTTCTCACATTAAGTAATTGACTCTGCTCTTCTTTAATTGTCACAGCCACCCTCCAGAACTATTAAGGATAAAACCCTGCTACTTTTTTTTCTTCTTTTTTCTTTTTTAACACACTGATGGAACTGTCCACCTACTCCGTCTCTCTCCCACTCGCTCTCTAAAACCTCACACCAAAGGCAGTGAGGGCTGCGCTGGCCCTCTGGGCTTTGTCAGCCAGCTCCTGGCTCCCACATTTCAGACAGTCCAGTGTTTCCCTAGTACTGCCCTGTGGGCAGAGATGCTAATTTGAAGTGTTCCTGGATGAGACAGCTCTGTGAGAATATAAGTCGGAGTCCTCAGAGAGGAACATATAATGCCTCTGTGGTTTAATACTCTTGAATCACAAGCAACGAACGTGAGAGCTGATTTCAGAAAACATTAAAAAAAATTTTTTAAACAAATCTTCTGGTAGCCGACGCTACCCGGTGAAAAGTAGTGTTGGCACAGCGATTGTCTACCAATCGGAATGTTGCAGGTGCGATTCCCATCTCTGCTTGCCTACATGCCGAAGTGTCCTGGGGCAAGACACTGAACCCCAAACTGCTCCCACAGGAGCGACAGTGACTTGCGTGGCTGCAGCCGCCATTGGCGTGTGGATGTTTGTGTGGATGGGTGAATGTGATGGAACATGTAAAGCTCTCAGTGAAAAGGCACCAAATAAATGAGTTCCAGAATAAATATGAAATAACAAATGGTGTGTCAGGTAGCAAACTGTTTGAGCTGCGGGATTTATGAAGACGTTGAGCTGGACCTCTGACTTAAGACAGACTTTATTTGGATTTACAAGAAAGTGAAATTCCAATGTAATGTTTCAGTGCACAGTGGAAAAACTGACAGAAACAAACAGGGGGGGGGGGGGGGGGTGTTATAATGACTTAAGCAGTCTCATGGCGTGTGGGAAGAAACTATTGTTGAGCCTGGCTGTTCTGGTCCGTAGGCTACAGAACCTCCCTCCAGAGGCCAGCAGCGACAACAGTCCACCGTGGGAGTGGGAGGGGTCTGTGGTGACATTTTGAGCTCTTGTCAGAGAGCATTTTCTTTGCAACGTCCTGGATGGGAGGAAGTGAAATCCGGGCCCTGAGTGCGGCTGTGCTGGCTCCTCCTGAACATCCTGAACATTGTTTGTCACACCAGTCCTCCAGCTGTTTCTCCTCCTCTCTGTAAGCTTGATCATCGCTGTTGACGAGGCCTTCCACTGTTGTGGACTCTGCATAGTTTACGATGTGGTTCATAGTGAACCTGGCACAGCAGTCGCGAGTCATCAATGTAAACAGAAACGTGGAATCGCACAGGGAGATGACACTGGAGACCGTTTTTTTTCCCCACCCGCACATGCTGAGGTCTGTTGTTGAGGAAGTCGAGCAGCAGGTTGCACAGGTGGGGACTGTGCTTGTGTGAAGAGGCTTCATGTTAACATGTGTGGTAACCCTAAGAATACAAGAACTCAGATTAATGTTTGTATATCAAACTTCAATTGTGAACAATATGTCGTGTACAAAGTCACTCACTGATTTATAGCTCTCTTCCCAAAAGACATGGACTTCTACTGAAAGACTATTTAATATGTATTAATAAAAGACTTGTTATCACTGTTTATGGCTGTTGAGTACTTTGAGTTTTCCTTTGTGCACAATACATCTTTAGACAATTCATAAGTTCAACTCTGCTTGTTCGATTGTGCTGAACAGTGGTGGGCCATCAAGTCCTGCAAGGCTTACTCTGCTGACTTAAACATTTTTTCAACTAGAATTTTGGATATAGCCGCACAAAGGCATTAAAAAGGATTTTCAGTCAAATGTGACGTTACAGTCTACAAGGTCAAATGAAGAAGTATGATGGAACAGAAAGCACAATCTTCAGACTGAATTTATTTGTACTGATTTTTTTTAGCTTTATTCATTTATTTTATCATCTAATCCAAATTCAACAAATTTTGTGTGAAGTGAATGCCAGGAAGTTGATGAGGCTGGTGTCGAATTACAAGCACAGGGCGTCACTGCTCAGTGTTGTCGATAGAAAAGCGTATTGGAAGCTGTTTAATCAGCAGATCTCGAGAAAGTGGACTTACAGACACTGATAAAAAGGTAAACTAACTGGGTGAGCATAAGACATTTAAATAAACGTTTTTCTTCAAACTGAATCATTATAAGAATGTCCAGTCGACGATATTAAAGCACACGGAAATTAACATAATATCCCTGTTTTAACAAATCCGTAGCCCATTCCTGAGTTAAAACAATACATTTTAATAGAATAACTAACTTTTTTAATGTATGCTAACAGAGATAAAAAGATTGAATTATGGATTCATCAAAAGCAATGCTCTTGCCTATTTCTTAGGTGCAGCCAGTTCCTGTGCTCCTGTCTTCACTCTGATGCTATTAAACGACCCACATAAACTCCGGGGAGAATTCATGCTTTAACCTGCCAGTAATGGACATGTTTAATGGAGGAATGGCAGAGTGGTATTGATTCTCTCGTCTAACTCCACCTTCAAAAAAGAAAAGTGTGAATATGTGGAACTTGCGGTGAGACTCAAAAGAGCAAGGTTATGAGAATGATTTATCCCAGTGTCATTTCCCTGTTACCAGTATTTTGTTTTAACAGTGCTGAACCTGTTAGTCTGTATTGACACCACTGCATTCACTGCATGGATGGTTCAGGGAACATATTCTTCCTTGTCTGGCTGAGGGCAGTGCTTTGAGTAAAGTGGGGCAAAAGGGCACGCCATTACTCATTCTCTGCAGATAGAACAGTCACAGTTTCTCCTGTTTGTGTGTTCATGTCAATTTTGATCAAATATGAATAAGATTGATGTTTGTTTAAATATTACACAGCGTGTCTGATAAAACAGGCACATTGCATGGATGTATGCACTGAAATAGTATTCTTGACGTCCCAGTTGAGGATTCAATGTGAATGGGACATCTGAAGGCACTACCTTGTTTGGCTGCGTTTAGCTCCCTGCTCAGCATCACTCTGAAGAGAAAAAGCAGCTATTTTTCCTTTGTAGTGTAACAATGAGGGAAGGAACTGCATTGTGTCTATAACTTATAGAAACAAGACAGGGGAGAAGAAACTGAAGAATTCTTTGAACAAGCTGCTTTCTGCTAACTGGGTGTTGGACATTTCTCAGTAACATCAGATGCTCTGAAGACCTGATGGAAAACATGCTTTTTCTTTTTAATTTGGAGTCAAGTATTTCACTATACTATGTCAGATATCACTGGGACATCCCTGATGTTGTTTAGTTAAGTCAATGGATCTTTGGAGAATATATGCTTTTTCAAACTAACCCAACGGACTTGTCTTTCAAATTTAAATATCTCCAAGTTATCAAGAGATGTATTATAAAAGCTTTCATATCATATTGTCTCACCCTAACCACCACATGCTCCTAGTGCCCTGTGTAAAATGTGTTTTTCCCAGAAATGTGATGTAACAATATTATTTGTGTTTCGCAAATTTTACAGTTATTGAATAACTGTAACAAACGAATACCTGTCATTCCTCCCTGAGCATGAGCTCCATGGTTCCGACCAAGGAAAAGCAACCTTTGTGACTAAAAGAGCTCTTCTCACTCATTTTCCACCAAATTAAATCTGTTTGGTGCAGCAAAACACATATGAGCTTTAAAACAAAGATATTTTTCTAAAATGTATATTTGCAGTTTTGTCACAGTAAACGTAACTAAGTTGCATTTTTTCGTTTCTTTTCATAAATGTTTTTTTTTTTTTAACACTTTTTAGCTATTTACGTCACACCACGCATGTGCAGCCTCAAAGGTTCAATTGGATCAGGGTTGAGCACAAAAACTCAAAGAAATACTTGGGTTGTTATAAGATTCAAAGTTTATAACACAATAGTTATAGCAATAAAAAACTGGTCCCACCTCCTCTTTGAAAATGCTAAACTTTTGTCTTATTTCGGTTGCGGGGGTTATATTTACATTACATGGCTCAGAGTGACTGAAAATGCAAAATTTTAAAATTGCTCCCCAGGGAGAATTTCAGAACTTCAAAATGGTCTGACTCCGTCTCCTTGAAAGAATATTTATCAGCCTTTTCAGCTGTGTATTGCAGTAATCCCAGTTTTGTTATTTGGTCATTTCTTTGCACATGTTCAGCCTACAGGTACACCACAATCATTTTCAGTAAAAAGAAATTGCCTTTTCAACGTTGAAGAAAACTCTATCTTCTGTCAAGGTTCTTCTTTATTTGGACATTTCCAGAATTTGTTTTCAGGCAAGTGTGTTTCGAAATTTAACATCTTTCACCTGCAGCAAAAATCAGTGAGAAAATGGTACTTATGTGCACACTATTGAACTGGCTGACTTACTGTAAGTGCCTTATTGCACTGTGAAATAAGTCCCTTTAAAAATAAGCTTTTCTGGATCATAATTAATATTAAATATTCTTTTCTTATTTGCAAAGAATGTTGTGAAAGCTGGAGAGAATCTAAGGTTGCAGATCTTTAGTCCAGAATAAAGTTGATGGGGAAATGGGGGGGGAAAAAAGTCTGCTTTTCTTAGTGCTCACGCTGATTAAAAACTAAACAATGTGCACAACATTTGCTGCAACAATGCTGCGTATCATGGTGATTATGCTGGATTGTCGTGGTGTTTGTTCTTTTAAAAGATAAGAGGCGATTTTTGCTCTTCATAGGAGCAAAAACATGTAGGTGCACCAAGAAAAAGAGTATAGTTCTTTTTTTGGGAGAAGAAGAAAGAAATGAATTGTTACTATGATGGTGATGGCAGGAGGTCACACGACTGTTGGTTTTGAACAGGAGGGAGAATCTGAGGCAGCACTTTGGTGATGGTCATTGTGGGCATTAAAACCCCTCAAGGTGTTAGACAGCAGCTCTTTGAGGACTTCTGACATGTATTCATTTCGAACCTCAACAGTATGGATGACATTATTGCAGAGTAAATAAACCTGCGTCTCTTCTCGCGTCTGTTTATCAATATCTTAATGTGGAGCATGAATGAGCCTTAAGAACACACCAACCGCTATCCTATCACGCACAGGAATCCACTTAAACCGAGAGGATACAACATTTCTACAACCGCCGGCAACAATTATGGCATCACCAGTCTTGCAGGTTGTTCATTCAGTTGTTTCATTTTGTAGAAATAAAGCAGATCACAGATGTGCCACAAAACTAAAGTCATTTAAAATGGCAACTTTCTGGCTTTAAGCAACACTAAAATATATCAAGATTTAGATCAACAGAGGAAAAAAAAAAAATGGAATCACTCAATTGTGAGGAAAAAATTATGGAATCATAGAAAAACAAAAAAACATTACAACACACCACTAGTACGTTGTTGCATCACCTCCGGCTTTTCTACCAGCGTACAGTCTCTGAGGCATGGACCTAACAAGTGACAAACAGCACCCTGCATCAATCTTCCGCCAACTTTCTCTGACTGCTGTTGCCAGATCAGCTTTGCAGGTTGGAGCCTTGTCATGGACCATTTTCTTCAATTTCCACCACAGATTTTCAATTGGATTGAGATCTGGACTATTTTCAGGCCATGACATTGACCTTATGTGTCTTTCTTCAAGGAAAGTTTTCACAGTTTTTGCTTCATGGCAAGATGCATTATCATCTCGAAAAATGATGTCATATTCCTCAAACGTCCTTTCAATTGATGGAATAAGAAAAGTGCCCAAAATGTCCACATAAAACTTGTGCATATATTGAAGATGTAATGACTGCCATCTCCCCAGTGCCTTTCCCTGACATGCAGCCCCAGATCAACAATGACTATGGAAATGTGCATGTTTTCTTCAGGCAGTCATTTTCATGAATCTCATTGGAACGGCACCAAACAAAAGTTCCAGTATCGTCACCTTGCCCAGTGCAGATTGGCCATTCATCACTGAATCTGACTTTCATCCACAGTCCATCATTGCTTTTCCTCAGCCCATTTTAACCTGTTTTTTTTTCCTTTCTGTTTTGGTGTTAATGATGGCTTTCGTTAAATTTTTCTCTATGCAAATCCCATTTCTTTTAGGCGGTTTCTTACAGTTCGGTCACAGACGTTGACTCCAGTTCCTGGCCATTTGTTTTGCTGTGCATTTTCTTTTTCCAAGACTTATTGCATTACGTTTTCTGTCTTGCCTTTTCCAACCTTCCCATGTTGTTTGTACTTGGTCCAGATTTTAGACACAGCTGACTGTGAACAACCAACATCTTTTCCAACATTCCGTGATGATTTACCTTCTTTAAGCAGTTTAATAATCCTCTCCTTTGTTTCAACTGACACCTCTGGTGTTGGAGGCATGATTCATGTCAATCCAGTTGGTGCAACAGCTCTTCAAGGTGTGAGCTCTCCTTTTTAAGTGCAGACTAGTGAACAGATTTAATCTGATGCAGGTGTTGGTTTTGGCAATGGAAATGTACAGGGTGATTCCATAATTTTTTCCTCAAAATTTTGTGATTCCATACATTTTTCCCTCTACTTGATCTAAAAAAGCAATTGTTATTGACTACCACAATTTTTTTCTTGATTTCTAGGAAGCCAGGAAGTTGCCATTCTAAATGACGTTAGTTTTGTGGCATGTCTGTGATCTGCTTTTTCTACAAAATTAAACAACTGAACAAACATCCTCCAAGACTGGTGATTCCATAATTTCTGACAGGGGTTGCAAAATACTTCCTGAGCATGGTTGCTTTGGTTGAGTTGCTTTGTCATGTTATCTTTCATTTTCAGTGGAAGTTTAACCTATACAAGCGAGTGAATTCCTTTTTATCCTTTCTGCTTGTTTGGTGTGCAGCAAGGCAAGATGGCAGCGTTCACACTGCTGTAAACCAAATCCAGACAGAAGTGACAGTGTGCCGTGCCCTCATATGTACAGGCTTGCTTCTCCCTCTGCTTATAGGTTTTATGCTAAATAAAGCAACAGTTTAATATTTCAGAAAACACAACATATGAGTTCATGTTTCAGTAATCACTCATAAGTTGTGTTTTCTGAAATATTAAAATCCTGTTTCCATTGCCATAGTTTACTATTAGAGGTGACTTAACCTTGCCATTTCACGAGTGGTAGCTTTTTAAGATTAGCTCTCAGAGCAGTAGATAACAACCAGTCAACAAATATGTGTGCATGGATTAAGGAATTAAGCTCTATCTGCAAAAACACACTGTAGCTGTCAGCAGGACTAAGTGATCTGGATCGATTTCTCCTACTCCTCGGGTCTTTAGAGGTCAGGAGTTACTGAGAATGCTGGTCGTCAGTCTGACTCCTACTTCCTCACACATGCAGGGAAAGTTTGTCAGGTCTTCCTCTTTAGTGTTGCTGCTTTTCACTTGTACCGTTCAGTCGCTCTATTATTAGCCTTATCTAAAGCTTGCAGAGCGATGAGACCACCATGCACTGTTGGTCCACAACTCCTTCAGTAAGTTTTCCGCTGCTTGATTCAAGGTCAGTTCACACCGACTGTGCGGTACCTTCTCCGTCTTCGACTACCTTTTGAAGCACTCAGAGGCTTCTGATGTTGTTGTTTTTTTTTTATTTACTTTCGTCCACCCAAGCAGCACAGAAGGCTGAATGCCTGGACTGCTCCTTAAGGACATATATGGCACAGACTTTTTTTTGTTTGTTTATTTTATATATTTTTTTTAAACTCAAGTAATCAGTTGTGTGTAAGCTTTGCTAGCTCAGCTCAGTGCAAGCTGTTGTCATAGCAACACCTGTCCCTTCAGATTTAAGAGCTGGCCATTGCAGCCAATTCAGCAAAAGGATTCCAGCTGCCTGGTAACAATTGCACCTATTTTACCATAGAAATGGCATTTTCTTAGAGAAAAAAAAAATCATTGCAAGAAAAAAAATGGTCTGAAAACTGATAGTTGGTCATTGTCAAATCCACCGTAAGAGTCGGGGAAGATCGGTCAGCAGTTACTGTCAGCATCCACTGTGGCATATGCTGCCCAGTCTGTGGGGTCATGAGTGATGACCCATGTTTGAATTAATGGCACCCTCACAGAGGTATATGCCGACAGATTAATGAGAAAAGGCAGCACAGCAGCATTTTCCTTCCGCTCCAAGCTCCACGCTGAGCAGATATAAGTAGGCAAACCGGTGCATCTACATACCCTGTGGGATGAGTGTGTGACCTTTGACAGTCAGTATCACTCAAATCGTGATTAAAATGTTTAACAGTCAATGTCAGAAAGCTGTGAAGACAGAAGCTGCACATTCTGTGTGCGTGCGTGCGTGCGTGCGTGCGTGCGTGCGTGTGTGTGTGCCCACTTCATCAAATGCATCCGATAAGCCACGAGGCAAAATTGCAAGTTGTGATATTTATGAATAAAAGAAGTGGTAATGGAAAATGCTCGACTCGAATGTGCATTCATAATTACGGTGGTGTGTTCAGCACACCCGAACTATTTCGGTTCCATTCACGTGTCACTCAGTCGGGCATTATTCTCGCCAAGCTGGACGACCGCAAATTTGTGTGGTGGATGCAGGGAGTGGATGAATATCAATACAATGCTTGTCACTCAATAAACAGTGGAGTCTGGAGTACTTAATCTCATGCATATTGAATGAGGAGATATTAAAAACGTGCTCACTCATATTGGGCACAGTGAGCTGCGTGCTGCTGCTATTTTTAGACCCTCCTTCGACTGTTTCTGACTCTGCACGTGAGGCTTTGGGAATGTCAACAGAAGGCTGCAGATAACAAGATGGAAAATGGGAAATGTCAGAGATGACAGAGCTGCTGTGAGTATCTCTGTGCATTTTTTTTTCTCTAAATATTGTCACCATGATTAGCGTCAGGCTCAGAGGTGAAACATTGGCCTTTTGGCTGTCAGGCAAAGACATGGTTATTTAGGTTTAACACTCCGTTTCCCCCAGTGAGAAGATGATTTGGGGAAATGCTGCAGCTATTTTTAGTCCGGTATAGTCGTGTGTGGGAGAGGGGAGATAAAAGGAGTGAGACGGAGAGCCAGACAGCGAGGAAGAGAGCGTTAATGATGCTCACGTGTATTGGATGGATCTAAAACTTTGGCTGCTATAAAGGAGGGTCAAATACAAGTCTTCACGTGTCTCTCTTTCACTTAATGGCCAATAATCTGTGTTTTCGGTGAAAGTGCGACAGAACAGTCACTCAGGCTTTTGCTCCTCACAGAAAGTTAAAAGGACGAATATCGTTTGATGGCGATTTCCATATTTTCACCTTGAGAAGTGCAAAGAAGTTTAGAAAAGTTAAGTTTGACACAACACCATGCACCTGTTCCTTCATAATGAGCTTGCCCCACCTGTCGCCTTCTCACGTGCCTCCTTACTCCATTAACTCCTCGCCATGCATACCTGTGGATCACGGCCACCTCAAGGCAGGTTGCCTTTGTCATCCAGCTTTTTGTTTATTGCTGCTTTCTCCCGTAAACGACCTTTCATAGATTGTGAGGGGATGGATCAATGACGGCTCAACTGTCATGTGCAATTCACTTCGATCATCCCTTGGCCACGAGTGTTTCTGAAAAGCCCCACAATTTGATGAGGTGGTAGTGACTAAAATAGGCTAAATATAAACCACGTGCACAGCGTGGAATACACACAGTCGCAATAACTTCATTGCTGCTGGTTTGAATATTCTTTCACAAAAACACAACACTTGTACAACCTGTGGGTTTCCATGAAGATAAAACAGCAGCGTATTTCATGATTTGGGTCATTTCACCCTTCAGGATGGTGTTTCCACTTCATCCACTTCATGAGTTGGCTGCGTGAGTCATGCTAAATATTGAATCTCACCTATATGAAAAGGCTGCATGGTGGCGTATTGGTTATCTTTTTTTGTCTTATAAAGTCGAGGTCGGGCCTTTCTTTGAGGAATATGCATGTCCTCCCTGTGTATCGTCCCACTGTCCATGAACATGCATTTTCGGTTCATCGGTCATGCAACATTGCATGTAGACGTGAATGTGTGTGTGGTTGTTTTCTTTCCTGTTTTTGCCTCATGGTGATGACCGGTGGTGACCTGTCCAGGGTGTACTCTGCCTTCCACCATTGTCAGCTGGGATCGGCTCCAGCGACCCTGAACTGGATCAGGTGGTATAGAGGATCGAGGGATGAATAGAGGACCTCTGAGATGAGGGAGGCCTACAAAGCGGCATGCAAACAGCAGGTTTCCATAACTTTTGCATGTGGCTTTTCAAACCTCGACTTTTTCAATAAAAATATAATACTGCCACCTGCAATCGCTATCCCTAAATCACATTAAGGACATGTTCTATGGACAGCTTGCCTGCTGACGCACTCACCTTCATAATCTTCACTGTGCCAGTTCGTTTACATATTTTGACGCAGACCTTCTGGAAGCTTACTTTGTGGATTTCCAAGGCGAACGGTCTCAAGTTGGTCTAATTTGATTGTTATTGGAACCAGAGGACGCTGACTGACAACAAAATGAAAGCAATGTGGCCATAGATGATAACCAAGTCGAGTTGTGAAATTGCTTTTCCAACATTGTTTAAATTACTACAATTGCATGTGCATTAGTTTCATATTTCTAAAATCAACTAGATGAGAAGAGAAAATTCATTAACTATTCTGATATTTTGTGCGCTTGTTATGTCATAAACTTGTGCTCAAGCATAAGGTTATGCCAGTAGCGTTGCCAAGTGGCACTGACCAGTGAACTGATATATTCAAAATCCAGAGAATGCAACACAAAAATAATAAATGAGAAAAAAGCTTTGGCAGTACTTGACAAAATAATTGCTCTGAAGTTTAGAAAAAATGGTTTCAGAGGAAGTTGTTTGGTAACATCACAAGTTGATTTGGTATTGATTTGTATTTATTGCATTTTTTTCATGTTTAGAATTAATTTAAATAAATTAGTAACACAAAATAAAAATGCGTTGCACCGACCTGACACTGTATGTATCCACACTCACAAACAGACCCGTACGCCATCATTAAACCGCCAAGGTGCTAAATGAAGTTGGTGTTTGAACCGACTGCTTCCTTTCAGTCATATTAACGAACCCGCTCAGATCCCTCTCCAGGGTAAACTGCACCAGCTGGGCGTTTCAGGTGTGAGGCATGGCGGTCCGTGGAAAAGACAATCAAAGTTCAAAGTGAATCTTCACATGGGGCCACAGAGGCACTGAATGTTGAAATGAGCTTAAGGAGAACCAACTCGATTGTCATGGGCTTCAAAAATGAAATGAACACAGTTTCTCTGCGCTATTGTGGCCCCTTGTGCCAGTCACCTTGCTTGATTCCCAGCACTCGTCACTTTTGTTGGTGTGACATTAGAGAAAATGCTGCTTATATTGTTGAAAAGTTGGTTTTGAACAATCTGGACAAAATGTATTGGATCAATTGCACTGTGTGACCAATGCCCTGTTTAAATTGTTATTCACCACATAATGTCAATGAGCGCTTAAAAAAAAAATCACCTGTGTTTATTTATTTTTCCTATTTCACATCTTACTGAAGCTTCCAACAAAGCCACGCATTGAGATTCTCCTGGAGACGGTTTGCTTGATGAAATCCCCAGTTAACGGCATGATATGAGTGTTAAATCAGACTCACCAGAATACTTCTACAAGCTGTACTTGCGATGATCACATTCATTCAAAAGATTTTTTTTTTATATTACAAGCTAGTTAGTTAGTTTTTTTCAGAGTTTCATCTGTAAATGCAATGACGAGGCAGTCTGGCTCTTTAGTAAGCTCTTCATTGAGGCTCACCTTTTGAGCAAGATATTATATTTGAGCCTAACCGATTGTGTAAGGATTTGTGTATATATCTAATGTTTTCATGATAAATCTCATGATTGAGGTGTTCCTGTGTTTAGAGAAGTCGCTCTGGGAACAACCATCAGCAGGCCACTGCCAATGTGAATTTCAGCTTTACGATCAATACGATGGGTTAAAAGCAGTAATTTCCCCAGGAGGATCAATAAGGTGTTCTTTCTTTTATTTCTGGAAAACATTTAACAGTTGAAAAAAAAACCCACTTCAAATAATTGTTATTTATCCAGTTTTTTTCCAAGTTTATATTTGGTTTTTTTTTCTATCTATGCAGGATTGTGGTAGAACATGGTCTTGAATTAATTTGAACATGAAGACGTTCTGCTCAGAAGTTTCTAATGTAAATAAAATGTGAGCATATTCGCTATCATTTACACGTATCACTAATCACTAATTTGCGTCACTCCCGCATCAACAAACACCAGCTTTGTAATAACTCCCTGCACAGCAGAGCAGGTGCTGCTCAGTGGAGCATACGGCCCCCCTCCCAGTTTTCACCGAATAGTGTGATCCGCCTCTCTCCTCGCATGGGAAGCCGGTCACTCCATCTTCTGCTTCATCCAGCTCAGAGACCTGGGCCACTGGAAGTCCAATCCATCACAGAAGCAATGCAGACTCACAGTCGTGCCCCTATATTCACACCTACAAGTAATTTAAAGTCAATAATTGCTCCAACACGTCTTAAAATTATGGGAGGAAGTCAGTGGCAAATAATTATCCCGTACTTTTTTGCATCTCTTCATATATTAACTTCCATTTAATTTTTTTTTTCGATTATTAATGTACATCATCTTCTAGAGCATCCGTGTTAATCGACTTCTTATCTTCAAAGCAGGAATTTTAACTCACTTCAGTGCTGCATGCAAATGAAGCCTCAGATTTTTATGTTCGTCTTCATCAAGCTTGCTTTGACTTATATTGAAGTTCAATTTAAGTTATTTACTGAACCCATTGTGAGGCTTGTCCTTACACAAGCACATCTGAGTGTTTGAAATATTCGCAAACAAATAAACAAACAAACAAACAAAGAAACAAAAAAGGATTAATTTGAAAGCCAAAGAGGCCTTTTAAAGAATAAAAATGTATTAAAACAATTACAGGATTTAGATCAGCTGTTGATCGGGAGCTGGATCGTACCACACATACTGTCCACAATGCATTTGAGTATTGAAATTCACTGTAATACATTTTATGTAGTTTCATGTCAAAATGGCGTCATCCTTCAATACTATAACTCCTGAAGGGAGGTGAAAAGATCTTTTTTTTTCCCTTTGGCACACTTTCATTCAAACGAGTTCTATTATTTAAGGTGTTCGGAGCCACTGAAAATGCAACTTTTTGAAAATGACTCGCAAGGTAAAAATGTTGCAAAGTTCAACCTTGGTGTATTGTTCTTCTGCCCACGCGTGGGAAGATGGGCATGAACAAAAATGTTTGCCTCCAGAGTGTCAGGACTCCCAGTCATTACTCTCCATGGACTTGGTAGTTTTAGAGTTGAGCCACCCGCCATGTGTTTTCACTTGTTACGCGTAAAACCGGGTCTGAAAGACATTTTTCGAAACCATCTTGCTGTGAGAAGCAGTTCTAATCACTCAACCACTGTGCTGCCCAGCAAGCATATCTTTCACTGGAATCACAGCAATTTGGTGAAAATGTCCGTTAAAATAATTGTCGACTGTGAATTCTGTGATTGGTGGTTCAGGTAAATAGCAGTAAAATATTTACTCGCGTCCAATTACAAGACGAAGCATCTACAAAGAGCTCTGAAACCAAATGTGGGGAGAAAGATTATGATATAAACAGTGGTTGGCTCATTTTTGCTCTCCTCTTTTTGCCACAACTGATCGTCTATCACTGTGTAAGAGGATCATTTGAGCCATAAATGATACTGACAACATACATTATTTTCTATAGGATATGGAGTCAAAATGTCGTTTGGTCTTTTTCACCCTCCAATCAGGCTGCCGTGATGTGATGTGATATGATGTGATGTGGGATGAAATCGACTGAGCAGTGATGTCATGATTAGTGTGTGGAAATCAGCTCAGGCTGTCAATCATCATGCCATCACGGCACCCATCAAAGCCCCCAGAAATGAAAGCCAAGGGCACACTGATAAGACTGACAGGGGGAAACGTTAAAAAAAAAAAAAAAAAAAAAAAAAAAGATTGAAGAGTGCATGTATGAATCTCTGGAGGAGGGATATTAAAAAAAATAAATTAAAAAAAAGCCTTGGTTGTACATCAAATAAAATATCCCTTGTAAACAAAGCATAGAATGTAAAGAAAAAGAAAGAAAAAAGGGTTTGCTCTAATGGCAGATATAGTGATTAGAATATTCAAAATCTTTGGGGCTTATTACGCTGTCAGTCACAGTGGGGTTTAGCTCCTAATCTGATCCCAAACAGAGTCCTAAATCCAGTCATTTCTATTCCTCTGCTCACTCACTAATGTAGGCCACGAAGGCCTGACGCGCATACTGCCGGCACAAATCTTCAGCGCTGATCACAGACGTCAATTTAAGCTCATTCTTGATCTGGAAACACAATGTACCTGTCAGTGGGTAATTTGAAGGGCATGTGATGAAACAAAGGATCTGCTTTTCCCGTATGTAACACACGTGCTGAGGGTATGTTTTTCTATATACTTTTTTTTCCTCGCCCCCCCCCCCCAGGAGCTATGCGCTTCCCTGGGAGCATGCTGTTTCCAACACGGGCAGTCCCAGCGGGAGACAAACACCTAACTCAGCATCAGCTACATGTTCTGAATGCAAGGTGACACGGGCATCAAGGGGATGACACAATGTGACACTCCACATGCAACTGGCCGACATCACAGGGAGAAATGCTGCGGGAAAGACCGGGCATCTCCACGTATTAATAAATGTGTATTGATTTCGGGCTTCGTTGCACTCTGTTAGTGATTTCTTGTGTTTCACTCATTGACAAACTGAATATCATTGTTGAAAAAGAGAGCGGACAATGATACCACGTGATCGTTTATCAATACAAACATCTTGGGATGCTGAGATATTACCTTATTCTTAACTCACAAATGAGCCAGGTTAAAGGACAACTTGATCCTTTTTACCCATAAAGAAGATGCCAAGACAAACAAAGCCACTGCTCAATCGGTCTTGACCTCAACTCAGTCCTCTCTCACGGGCTTGGCCTTTACTGCGGGGCTTCAGATGTTCGGCTCACGACCGTTCCGCGACATAAGCATGTGACTCTTCCTCTCGGTCTCCCCACTGGGCAATGGTGAGTTGAAAGCCCTGTGCATTTTGACTCCCATTACCCCGGGTGAGAGTAATGGGCAAGTCAAACTGCACTTCTGGCAGGAAACTTTCAGGAATGTATTTTCTGATGCAAGACATGGCTTCGCTTCCCTTAAATTTGTAGAAATAAAAGTCTAACATAGTGCAAACTGCTAACAGTATCATAAATCAGACAGAATCACACACAATCGCCCCTCACCCAGTGGTCTGGGACCTTTTTCATAATGTGCAACAGTGCGAAACAGCAAGGTGTAGGAGTTCATAATATCTCACCGGATTTTCTAACAAAGTGATTTAAACAGGCCACATACTTTTCTACTTAAGCGGCTGGTGGTGTTGTACGGACCGGGACAGGAAGAGACTGAACAGGCTGGTCAGGAGGGCTGGCTCTGTCCTGGGCTGCTCGCTGGACTCGGTGGAGGAGGTGGGACAGAGGAGGACGTTAACCAGAATGTCCTCCGTCATGGACAACACACTCCACCCACTGCACCCGACGGTGGAGGAGCTCAGCAGCTCCTTCAGGCTCCGACACCCGCAGTGTAAAACAGAACGCGACCGGAAGTCATTCATCCCAACAGCTGTTAGGATATTTAACAACTCACTGTAAATGTCCTACATGTACCGTTACACCTGCACTGAGTACAGCTCTTTACCTATCTACACTGTGTGTATAGCAATCCTGGCAATTTACTCTATTTGAGAGGATTTTTCTTTCTTTTTACTGGATTGTTTTATTTTTTTTTTTTATTTTTACATATTCTATTTTTTGTGCTCTTTTTGTGCTCTTGTTTAGATATTTACATATGTTTACATATTTTAATTCCTTAATTTTATAAGTTCTGCACCTTTTACCTTGAGCTGTTGTAAGTTTGTGTTTCCCCCTGGGGAGGAATAAAGCTCTCTACTACTACTACTACTAAGTGGTTGACTTTCATTCCCGCAAAATAAAATACAACCAAGAGAATCTCATTCATCAAGTGTGTACACTGATGACATGGCAAATGAAGTGAAAAACCCTATTTTTACCAGAGTGTTTGTTTATTGGTGGGATCTCATTTGCATTCAATTGCCACTATGAATATTCTGGTGATAGACTCAACAGCACAACCCCAGAAGTCTGATTTAGTCCCCGCCTTGATTGGTTGCTTTGTTTCAATCGGGGGATGACAGCATATTAGACAGATGGTCATAATCATATGATTGTAATGATAAATTGAAGTATCAGCCTAAAAGTGTCAAGACTGAGTTATGTTTGGGAAAACAAACGCGAGTGGCAAGCAGTATTTACAGTTGAGATCAGTGTTTAATGTTGAGGACATATAGATAAGTCAAAGTAAGGGCATTGTCTGAGTATGTGTGTGTGTGTGTCCATTTGTATCGCTCATGAGAGAGTGTGTAAGGTTTCCACAGCATCGACCCCATCACTTTATTGGACATTAAATAAGTTCAGTACATTTTTTGAGCATTTTTTACTTTCAAGATATAGTCTTGTGATTAATGATAGTGCAAAGCCTAATATGTAAATGGTCCGATCACTGCCACTCCCGAGGCTTGTTGATGTACACTCTAAATGCCGTCCTTATCATTTTACCTCATAGCTTTTCTTTGGTGTGCCTTGTTGAATTGCTGACGGCAGGAAGAGCAAGGCTTTTCATGAAATACTGTCGACGTTTACAACTGATGTTCACTGTACAGGAAAGATTGCCAAGAGTGTGCAAAGTAAGAAGAGTGACCCCCGACCACAGTATGTTTCTATGAACAATGACAAAGCTCAATTCCCAGTGCTGAGAAGACCGTCTTGGGCAACTGCAGCAGAATTGCATCCTTGTCAATGTGCTGGAACACCTACAAGTTTTCAAGCGCTGAGAATTAGTGTAGTGGAGCCGCGGATGATGTATTGAGTTCTCTTGCTTTGTGGTGCTGATCAGTCATGGAGAGGACATTTAGATTGCATGTGGATGCTTGGAAGCATTAAGTTGGAACAGTGCCCTATAAGGTTTCTTGACACTCTCTATATTCTTTGTGAAGCATTTAGATGGGTTTGGCTATGCAGCAGGGAATGTGCCTGTGCCTTCTAATGTACAATGGAAATCAAAGACGGACATTTTTTTTATTTTCTTATTTGCGTGAATTGTAGTTATTCGTACTATTCTGAAAGGATTTACATTTTAATGTAATGTGAAAATCTTACATCACAGCATGTCAAAACATTAAAATGTTCTCTTCTCTGACCTTTCATGGTTCACGTGTTTCCATCGTTACAGCTTCTATATAGGGGTTGTGGAAAAAGCTGTGCTGGTATTATGGATGACTTGTGAGAAGGAGGCTGTCCAAGTGAGGGACGCAGCCGGTCGACCGTTCTACCGCCACTACCAGCCTTTTAACTTTTGCACTTATAGTGGCTGTTCCTATGTGCATGACACCATCATCTGATGAGAAAGGTAAAACATTCTTTTCACAGGTCGCGTGTCTGTCCATCATCTCAAGCCTACCTTGCTGGAGGTCATTCTGAGTGTCAGAGCTATTATCCCTGCAGTGTCACAATTTCACCTTCTCTTCCCGTGACTGAAGTGTCACACTGTTTGCTTCCCAAAGGGATAGGATGGATTGTATTCAGGACAATCCATTAAATTCATACCTTGGAAATCAGAACACTTGCTGAAGTTACTGGATCAATATCAGAATGCAAAAAAATATTGTTTTTAAATGTCCTCTAGGATAACAGAGAGATCTGATACTTCTTTTTATGTGCTCCACATAAATGCCAAAAATGGCTTTATGAAAATAATCAATAACGTTAAAATCATGGTCTTCCATTCCCAAGTCCAATGTCATTATAACCCATTTATACATTTAAACTTTCCAAAAGTCTTTTTTTGCACATTTTAAAGTCACCTTAAGTTCTTTGCTACTTTCAATGGATAAGTCAAATGAACTGATGAGTTAATTTGATTAGACTGAGACGGTTTTCCTTAAAGTGGTTGTCATCGTTCTGCTTTTAGTCATGTACTTTGCCAGTATGTTTCCTGGTGCCTAATGTTCCACTTCCTGTGTGACATCCTCCTCGTCCCCCTGATCTCCCAGACCATTACCACCCAGTCCAGTTGAAATTAAGCCATAGAAAGGCAAAATAAAAGTGTATTGCATTATAATATCTTGTGGTACACCTGTACATGTAAGGTTATCAAAAAATACATTCTTATAGCCAATGAGGATTTTTGGTCCCAGTGAGTGACAATAAGACATTGAACTGGAATGAGGAATTGATGGCAGGGAATGTTTGGAAAAAAGCAGCATTAAAAGTATTAATCCCTGCATTGGCTGAGCAAACTGCAGTTGGTAGTCCACTAAGTTTAAGGACATTCTGAAATTCACCTGCTCTCAGTAACTTACAGACAGATCCCTTGGCTATTCATTAATTTAGATATGAGTGAAACATGCAAGGTTTTCAGACTTCTCTTATAGCCTTATAGTGATTGCACATGCATAATAAATGTAAGGGAGTACACCCACAATTTCCTAAAATCTATTAGTATGCAACACTTTAAATGTAATATATTGATTATGGTTTTAATTAGATGTTCTGAGAGAGGTGTATTCATTATTTTTTAGGTGAGATGGTTGTCACCATTTGTTTTATATTAATTTATGTCTTGTGAATGTCAATGACATTCAGTTAATCATCATGTGTATCAGTTTAATTATAAGGCTACTTCTACTATGGAAGTTCAGTCAACGTCTCCCAAGTGAATTATTTATACATTTCAGTACGTTAACAAACTGTTCAATTATATCAGTTTTATCCTTACAAAAATAAAAAAATCTAAAACACTGCAAACTATGCCACAGGCAATCTGGGATCAAGTTGCCCCATCACGTCAATTCTTTCTTTAATTTGGTGAATTCCAATAATACAGAAGATTGTTTCCTGCAAGCTGGTGAGTCTTTCAATGAGAAACACAAAAACTGAACAAAATAGAAGATTGTAATTGACTGTCTAAAAGAAATCATTTGAGGTTTAAAGGCTGTAAATTAAATCTATCAAACTGGTAATTGCAGCAAAAGAACAGTAATTGGTTGTAGATACAAGTCGATAATGAGATGTGCACACATTTAAGCAATCGCACAATACCTGAATTCATTTTTCAAACCATACTCATGACCAAATTGTTATTTTCTATCCATCGTTGACCAGAAAGAAATGTGAAATGTCTAAAGGGGATTGTTACCCAACTTTGCAGTGATAATTTTCCTGATTTAAAACCCATTGCACACTCCCCGCTCAGCTCGGCCAAACAAAACACATGAGGCCAAAATGCAGGTGAAGAAGAGAAACGTTAAGCAGGTAAAGCGGCAGATATTTCCCCCAGGAATCAGTGGAGACGAGAAATGAGATAAGAAAAGAGTGAATTCATCAAGAGGCCTGAAACACAACTTTGCATGATGCTGATGTTTTCTGTCAGTCGGATGTCATCAAAAGCAACATATCGCCACTGTAGTTACAGATCCGTTAAAACTGAGCATAGAATGACATCAATGATAACCACATGTGATTTATTAAAAAAAACAAACCAAAAAAAAAAACAAGTTTCCCATAATCACCCCTCTTTATATCTGTATTCCAGTGGATTTGCCTCACTGGCATTTCGTTGAATCTTTCTGTCGGTCGGTTTGTGTGCATGTGCAGATGAAAAGAGTGTTCAGGGAGGGATAAAGATGTATCAAGGATTTAGATGCATGCCCTCAAATCAGTTTATTATCCCAAATGGCAAAGGCACAAACAAGTGAACATAAATACTGCGATCCACCAACAGTGTTACTGTACTATGCATGTAAAAGTCTGTCAACTTAATGAATTTCTGTGTATCTTTTATATGTACACTAGACCAACATGCATAATTCATTTATTATTTATGTTGGGGTTTTTTTTTTTTTTAATCTTTTTTTAGGTATACTTGCACCTTGTTTTGCTATTGGCATGAAAAACTGTGATCTGAGAGAAAAATAGTGCACTGAAACAAATTCATACGTAAATGATCTTGTGATCTGATTGAAGCTTTGATTCTCGCTTGTCATGAAATGTACGTTAAAAGCAACTCACATTAATTAAAAAAAACAAAACAAAACCACAGCACTCAGTGTAAAATATAGTCTTGTACATAGTTTCATTTGAGTGTTTTTAAGGAGTGTGGTTGAGACAAGAGAGGCTACTTAACCGAGTGCACTTCCAGAGAGTGCGCTCCAGGTGGTTGTTGAAACTACAGTCACACATACGCTGTGATACATGAAAGCTGCCCATTAGCCAAAATGACTACGTTAAACCCTAGATGGCTATGGAAGGAATTAATCGCTTAAAGGCTCTTCATTGGAAATAAAGCCTTTGCATACAGGATGAGTAATGACAAACAATAACTGAGCCATTTTGTTGGTGACAGGCACTCATGCTGAAACAACCAGATCCACAGTAATCTGACCGTTCTGCCAAAATTGCGTCTGCGTGTCTCAGTCAGTCACTCTGACAGGAGTGATGTAAAAAAAGGGAATCAACTTTATTCATATTTGAATTCCACATCACTCACACTCGAGTTAGTAACTGATCACATCAACATTCTGAAAATGATATTGCTTTTGAAAGCTCAAGTTGATGCTCCAGCAGTTTGAAGTGGTTTTGGTTGATCTTTGTCCACAGACTGCTTTCAGCATCAATGGTTGATGTTTAACCCAAATTGCCATCTTTGAACTTTTTGACACTCATGTTTAACTAATCTGCAATAAGCCCCCTGTCCACAATGACATTTATGGCTTACAGTGGTAGAAAAAGGCCACTGAAGAGTATCTGTCAGAAAATGCTGACCCAAGACACACAGCCAGTTTCCTATTAAAGCAATCTTTATTGTTTTGTTAACAGAATCTCTGGCCAACTTGGGAGATGAAAACCAGAAGCAAAATGCAGAGTAGTGACACTGAAGTAAAGGGAAACAAATGGAAGGTCCAAGAAAACTCAGGGACGGACTGACGCCCCGTTGGTGGAGTGGGCCATTTCTCAATTGGAAGGTTACATATTCCATCCTCCGCCTACCCCTGTCTGTATGTTACAGTGTCCTTGAACAAGACACTGAACCTGAAATTGGTTCCAATGGATTGAGTATGTGGCATGGCAGCCAACGCCACTGATGTGTGAACGGGTGAACGTGGAAAAAAGCACTATATAAGAGACATTTATCATTTAAATGCATACACTGGGAGGCGGAGCTTGACAGGACATACCAGGCAAGACTAAGCAGGGAGAGGGCATGGGGCTTGGAGCAAAAAGACACTGGGAGCAGGCAGAGAATAAAAAAATAAAAAAATCAGGAAGCATGAGTAAAATCAAAACGTGAAAATTAGCCATGGCAGAAAACTAGGGAAAGACAACAACAGTACCCCCTCCTTCAAGGAAACGAAAGATGTTCCAAAACAAAAGCTATTTCAAATGCTAGTGGTAGAAGGGATCAAAGTCAGAGGAAACAAAATGTGAATTCTAAGTAGCATTCAGTCCCAGGTTGAGCAGGGCAAATGCTGTGGAGCGGAGGAAAGCAGCAGCAGTGGGTAGTGAATTGGGAGACAGGTTCTCCAGGGCCCTCTCAGGAACAGGAACAGACAGGCCCAGCAGGGCCCCCTTTGGAGATGCGATGACCCCACCTTCAGTCTACAATCTGATGATCATGGCCTGAGGCCTTATCCAGCTCACACTGGAAACAAAACCTCATGAGCTCCATGTCCACCAGCCCTTCCACTGGGTCAAAAGGGAAGTTGGCTGGGTGATGGAGGTGCTCCATTGGGTCTTTGTTTTGTCTGTACTGTCAAAGCGTTTAAAAAAAAAGTGGACCAAAGGGTTTCTGTGTGAGCAGCTTCAAATTGAAGCAACGTGTATTCTTTTAACAACAGAATCACAGAAAAAAAAAACCAAAATGAACAGATGGACCAATAAGACACAGGGACAGACCGAGGGCTTAAACACTCACACTGGGACCCAAGGCTTGCCACACCGGACAATAACCAAGGCTAATCAGTGGAGGAGGGGGCACAGAGAAAGACAACAGGGTGGAGCAAAAAGACATTGAAAGCAGGCAAAAAGTCTCGGGAAAAATGAGGAAATACAAAACGAGGAACAAAACTTGGAGCAGACTGACATAACCCAGGCATACACATCAAGTCAGTAGAGATTAAGGGTTTCTAAAGTGCAATGTGTAAGTCTTTTGTTTGTGTGGGATCTGCCCTGCCTCTGTTTTACTGTGATGCCAGCACTTATGAGTTACACTGACTCCCAACTCCTCTCTTGAATTTATACCAATGAGGTACTGAGAAAAGGCGCCACAAAGGCTTCAATTCCTTCATAGATGTAAATCATGGTGGCGAGCAGAGAGACCGTGACTCTTCATAATCCTCACTGGCCTTCTCTCCTCTCAGTTGTGTTTTTCAACATTGGTCTGTGTGGAGTTTGCATGTCTCTCAAAAACATGTGTATTCAGCAAAGACGCAAAGTCCAGTCAGTTACATTTGCATGTGAAATTATTTACATTGGCTGTATCGTCCACATATTCCTTATTTTATCTTTTTGAAATATATTTGACAATATATGACAATTAAAAACAAATGAAGAGGTTGATGTTGATATGAAATTGGCAAAAGTAGGTGAACATGTCTCTGAATTAAGTGCAGGTGAGAATATCTGTGTGTGGTTGTTGGACTGATGATATGTGGACGGCCCTGTCTTGATGATGATGATGATGATGATGATGATGATGATGATGATGATGATGATGATACCTTTTCAGATGATTTGAATCAAGTGTCTAAAGCATTGTCATTGTCCAGTCCTGGTACTGAAATAAATTATCCACATTGCATGTTTTTAAAAGTCTCCCTGCTCCAGACATTCCTTATTCAAATATCATGTTCGTTATTGGGTGTTTGCACAAGATCGATCCGTCAAAGTTGTGCAGCAGAATTTTTTGTTTGCCAGTAGAAACAGTTTGCTTGGTCATGGTTCAGGAATAACCAGGTGCACACTTAAGGCCAGCCGGCAACATATAATATATTAATTATAAACTGCGAACGGTTACATTAATATTTTTCTTTCTGCTTCATGTTCATCAATCCAACTTGTTCCACTGTCATACCCCACAAACTGAACCACAAAAACCTTCTGGGGTTTAACGAAATATCAGAATTTTATAATTAAATTGTCTTGTAAAGTTCTTACATATGCAGTTTCAGTATATTATGTATGTATGTATGTATGTATGTATTTATTTATTTAATATTTGTGACTGTAGAAATAATGGGTTAGTATGATACTGCTAATCAACATTATAAACTGATGGGTTTTTTCTTTTCCAAAGGATGAAGTGAAGTTGTTTTCCAAATCTCCATACTGTATTATCGGCATGATAAGACAATGTAGCAAAGGACAACCGGCAGAGTGATTAAAAAACATAATCAAATCTTTAGGCTGTTTATCACTGCAATGTCTCTCTAAACATTCATCTTCTCGTCATCATCTATTGTTATCCCCAGAAATGTAGTTTCATGAACATTTTTGTAATTCAACCCAAACTATTCTTAGATTAATTTGAATATTCAAGTGACAATTATAAAACAACATCATTTTGGTTTTGCTCTTTTTTCTATTTGTGTGTAAATACCCTGTGATGATCTCACCCGAGTTATCCTCAGAAGAAAGTTTGTATTCCAGCTGAGACTTTCCTCTATCAAACTTAGCCCTGACCTCGTGCTATGATCCGGCTGTCATGTTTACATCATTTGGGTGAAGGTGCCCTGGGATGATCCACTGGAAGAGACATGCAAGTGGAAGAGCCTCAGGTAGACTGTACCAGTGGCAGACGTCCAATAACGAGGATGGAAGAAGGATGCAGAGGCCACACAGTGACCGTCACTCCCACAACAAAGCTATTAAGAGAGTTGTTAGTGAGAGAATTGCTACAGCTCTGCAGTGAAGAATCCCTCCAAAGAAGACGTTTGTGCAGAGGAAAGATCCCACGTGAGTTCCCAAATAATCCCATGGCAATGAAAAAAAAAAAAAAAAAGAGTCTCTGCTGTACCCACTGAACGTCTCATTTATATTGTTGCTATGAGCAAAACAACATGGGGAGGAGTGGACTCCCTCTTAACCGCAAAGGCGCCTTTCACAAGCTTCTGATCTTCAGTCTCAGCGTCTTAAATATACATATGTAACTTGGGACATCGTTCTCCAATTCTTTGCACAACACAAAGCTGTATTCTTCAAAAGATTGAGTGCACTCAGGCAAGAAATCCGGCTGCCATTACCCTGCTTCTCTGTCTTTTTTCTCACAATATGTGGCACAGTATACATTTCATAAGTTGTGAACGATTGCTGTTCTCTATTTAAGAGTTCCAGTGCATAGCAGCGTGGCTCTGGGACCTAGAATGTCTTCTGTTCCGTTGTTATTAATAAGGCATGATCTTTTATATATGTATTGTAAAGTCTGAAGAAAAAAAAAAATCTATTCTGCAAACAGTCGTGTAATAGATGCCAGGGCATTCGTTCTATGTTCTTATCTATTCTCTTTCGTACAACCCTGAGTACTGGGACACTTAAATATTAGAGTTTGACTGTTACCTGTTTGTCTGCAACACCCACAGTCATAACAACCTTTTGTACTGTATAAAATTAATTAACTCTGACACATTGAGTACATGCAGTCAAAAAAGGTGGTGTTAATTTTCATTCTTACTTTTAGTGGTCTTGACATTGCTCTTAGCAGGATTGCAGAGGTGGACTGCCTGGCCTGTGAATTAATGTCTGAATTTAATTACCCTCCTGTCATTGTTTTAGTATCTCAATGTGAGTAAAGTAAGACACAGACGGACACGCAGAGAGTATTTTCCATCTTGCTCAAAAAAATGAATGTTCCTGTCAGTTTTTTCTTCTTTTTTTTTCTTCCTTGGTTGTCACTGCAATGTTTCTGTGCTGTCAATCAAGAAAACATGGGTGATCACACAAGGGGTATATTCCATAGCAATGCCTGGGACCATGGAAGAGCCAATGACTTTTGGCACGATCTCTTACTTTGTGTCGTCATATGTAAATAGCGTCTCTGATGAAAATGAAGGGGCACTTTAACCCTTACCCTCAGCGTTATTACATTGTGCAAACAAAGTATATTGTGTAAAATATGCATAAAAGCAAGATTTTCTGCACTTTATGTCTTTGTTTATATGTGCAGCTATGCAAACACAGAAAAAGGGGAAAGGTTTTTAAAAACATGGCCAAAGGGGACAGAGTTAGAGCCTTCTTACCGTTGCAATACCGATGTCTGTCAGTGGAATACAGATGAAATATACTTAACATAAAGAGTAAATATTTTAAGCTCTGGAGCTCCCTGCAACTTAACTTTGGCATACTTTTTATAAATAGCACCATGTCTGCAAACTATGAATAATTGAACAACATATTTAAAAGCACACATGCATGTTTTAGCGATCGAGGTCTAATGTAAGTACTCATACAACATTCTGTGGTTCGTTGTGTTAGTCACCGGCTCAAGTCCGTGTATGAGAAGGTAGCTTGTGGTATACTCACGAACACGTGGTACAGGATCATGAAGACGGCGTAAAATCATTCAGACTCTTTCATGTTTTCAGATCTGCTGTGTATCTTTCATACACTGTCTTACAATCAGATGCTTTGTTCTTTGTAATTATTCTAAAACGAGAGCTCCACTCGGTAGAGCGCAATAAAATAAAAAAAAATAGAAAATAAAGTATAAAGTATAACCAACCAGCAAGCTGCTTTGTGTTCTCCTTCAGTTGGCTGTAGGTGTTTCTTATTATGCTGATGATATCACTCTATCACATTACCACTGTTTGTCCTAAAAGGTTGTGCAAACCAAACACATCTTTGTGAGCCTAAAATATCTGTACTTCCCTGTCAAAGGACCTGAACCACACTCTTTCTGGCAGGATGTCTCTTGTAGTTTTAGGAAAGCAGTTTTGCTGGGAAAGCTCAGAATAAAGTGTCAGTATCTTTTAAAGCGCTCCACCTGTGTCTGTGCCTGACAGGTGTGAGGGTATCAAGGTGAGGTGAGATTTGAGCGAAAACTTCTACTTTTGTAACATAAAGATTTTGTAGCAAACAAGTTGACAATTTGCTGACGCGCACTGCATCCAGTTTTGTAATTTCGTACAGCTTAAATCAGAACCGGTGTTCAATGTCAAGTGAAGCACTTGCGAGAAACTGTGGGGAATTTTCCACATATAGCACAGGCACATCCACATTAAATCTCTTCAGTTATCTGAAGGGCTTATGTGTCACAGATCACTTCCTGAGTTCATTTATAACTGTCCACAACCCGTGGCAGGTCATCATAGACAATCAAAATCACAGCGATGGTACTGTGTGTGTACAGTGGTGTATGGGATTCATGTCCCGTCGGGATCAAACTCATGCGCAAACTCAGGACGAAGAAAATTTCATCCCAAGCTCAGTGACTGTGAAAAGACACAAGTGTGTTCCGCTTGACATTGGCACCTCCAAACTTAGCTCATCTTTGCACATTCTCCTTCTGTTCTGTTAAAAAGAAAAGAAAAAGAAATGCCAGTACGTTGCATTCGTCTGCCTCTTGTCTCTCAGGTACAGGACTGACCTCACAGTCGACTTCAGAGCAACTCCTAACCAGAGGATGAAAGCGATACCAGTTCTTCATCTCTGGTGACAATCGCCTCAGGTGAGCTCCTCAGTTATACAGGGGCAGTCGATGTCAGTGGGCCTGGAGCGAATACATACTGAAATTATTTTTCTGTGTCTGCCTCCTGGACTTTGCTACCGACAAAAGTGTAATAATTTGCTCAAAGGCAGACCATATAGCTGAATTATAACAAAGCCAGAGTCTTCGAAAGTTGGAGTGGGTGGACTGAGCACTCAAGTAGCTTTCTTGTTGTTTCGGTTCCATCATAAGCATATTTCAGATTTCTAATCATTGAAGTAATACCATGCTTCTTATATCTGGGCATCGTCCCACAGCCAAGGCATCCTCTCATGCCAACATTTATTTTTCGCTTACTTACGTTTTGCAAAAATGAAAGTGTCCAGATGTATGCACCTATTAATTTAGTTCAACAAATAGATTCACAGGCACATGTGCCACAGAGTCTCCTGTTGTCCAGGCTGGTCCAACAATCCAACACTAAAGCCTCATCTTGCCAGTCCATTTCAACGTCATCTTTCTTTTTTCTGGAGGACAGTCTTTATCGTCTGTGTGCTTCAATTTAATTTTCCTAGATTGAGTTAAATGTCAGTGTCTGATTGTGCTTCGTTTGCCACCTTGATCTTTCTGTTCTTCCGGCACATGCATCTGTATCAGAGATCTATTGATAACTCAATTTTCTAACTTGACTAAAGCGCGTTGTGCTGATGTCCAAAAGTAGAAGTTTGGGTCAAATCTGTCGAGATCACAACCAGAAAACTCCAAAGCCACATACATATCACCTTGGTAAATCAAACTATTGCCCCAGTTTAATAATATGCTGTAAAAATAGTAAGATGTGTGAATAGTAAAGTGCAAGATGTATTCATTTCGTGTTAGTTTGTGATCTCCATGATATACATCAGTGGTTTTTGACTCATCAGTGGTATTCAGGTCCTTACTGAGAGTGGGTTTTATGTATTTACATATCACATCACATTAATGGTTAATAATAAAAAATTAGGTTATAATTTGAAGAAAAATATTGATGTTAATTACTTCTATGATAAAGTACAATAATAAATCTTAAAATATCAATCACTATTCATTTTATAAAAGGAGTAGAATAGCACAATTGAATGTTTTGAGGAATGTGCATTTCTTGAACATCACATTTGTGTTGCAATACAATTACTGTGTACTTGTCAATACTTATTTTCGTGTCTTTTTGTGGGTTTTTTTATTTTACATGTGGACTTATGACTAGGCTCAGATTACTTCCACCTGTTCCTCGTATTCCTCACTTCCCAAGTGTATTTCTTTCCTTCTGCTCCTTTCACCTTTTGTCATTGTGTTATCTGTCTTGTGTGCCATTCTGTTGCATCTGCCTGTAGATTTATTAGCATCATTTCCAGGCCAGCTTGTAAGAGTTTGTTTATGGATTTAGCCCAGATGGCTTCCTTAGTAGTTTCTCATTGTCGTGAACAAGGCCTTTTATTTTTTATTTATTTTTTAATCTCTCGTGTCTTTTTCACACAATTCTGCTTTGTCTTCTACTTCTAAAACAGCCAACATATGGCAAATCAATTCCACCTGTGATTTGAAATGAACCTTATGAAACAAATGTGACACTTTTAAATACTGTTGTTGACTTAGTGATAGCAAATTCATTCTAATTCAATTCATTTTAATGCAAGACAGCTGAATCAATGCACTTGACATAAAGTGGAAGAGTAAACCAGCACTCAAATATTCATCTGGATTAATATAGAATCTGATTGGAGAGACAAGAGTTGCTCGTCCCTGTCAGTGCTGGAGTCACTGGAGTACTCTGGATCAAATTGAGGCTTTTCAAAGACTTGTTGGAATAAGAAATCGCAACAGTCTTGAGTAGAAGTAAGAAATGTAGACTCAGTCTTTTCAGCCTCTGACTGTGAGCCAACATGTTCTTGAGTTTGGCTATTTTACGCCAGTGAATAAAAACGGTTCTGAAGACTTGTTCGGTGCACGAGTAAAGGGGAAAGTCCTGGGTGAGAGATAATGTTGAGGTTCATCACATCCGTACTGAAGGTCAAAGTAAGGCCATATAGTAAAATCTATGATCAGGTAGTTAATCCCAAAAGTGTTTATCACCCTGTTTGATAACCTAAGCTTTGTCTAAATTCAGGAGTAGATAATTGTGGCTTATTAGGTGTTTGCTCATTATGGATTCTTGGAGTTGGCATCATCTCGTCTTATGGATTTGCATCTCATTTGCATTGCAGTGGAAAGAGATGAATCGTCAGATAAATATTAAGCAGCTCAACAGCCTTTATCCCCAGTGCCATGGTTCGGTTTCTGGAGTACTTATTGCTGTACATACATCAGGAAAGGCCTAAACACAGTTTGTGCTGATCTAAGTTCTGTCAGTATCTTAATTTACCGAATCTATTTTTCGCACACTATATTTTCTGTCTATCAACTCTTTATACTTACTCTGTGTAATGTACCACTGCATGACAGTACTAAAGTAAGGGGAAAAAATACTCTTTGATACCCGGGACAAGGATGCTAAACTTTTAACTACTGTCAAAGTATCAAAATAAGAATGTTGGACTCTATTGAAAAGTGTTAGTAGATTAAAAATGCAAAAAACCGAGCAAAGGAAAATGTCTTAATTCAATACTGGTTAACAGAATTGTAGTCGTTTTAAATGTGTGAAATATCCGATGCTTAAATTCTAAATGGTAGAGTTTAAGCTTCCTTAAGTTTGACATATAGCATCTTTAGTGGGAGCAACTTATCCTCTTCCTTCTCGCTGGTTAGCGTACTGCTAGTGTACACACACGCGCGCACCCACACACACACACACACACACTTGTATTTTTAAGTGTAATACAGACACAAACCTCAAATGTGTGGTTATTCTTTGTGTTTTTATTATCTGCCCCACTGACTCCTCGTTTTTTACCCCGTATCCAAATGATATTTTATTCTTCTTCCAGAAGGGACAATAATGAGACAACCTATTGCAACATTATTGCGTTTGCATTTTTTCTCTTCAACATTCAAGAGCTTTGCCCGAGCCATCCTATAATAACATTCTGTGTATTATTTTCCCCCACTTGAATTAAACATGATGAAACTGTTCTTTTCATAGTGCCCATACATTTCAAAAAAAGTGTGGAGAACCCACTTGACATTGGACTTCAGAACATCCACTTCCCACGCGAAAAAAAAAAAAAAAAAAGTGCTACATGAACCTGGATTGTTGTCCCAATCAAATGATTCATACATCTGGGTTTATTCTGACAATCTGAGCTGAAAAGTGGAGAAGTGATGCGACGAACAACCTTGTTGTACCATTCCAAGTATTTAAAAAGCTGTGTCTCGGCTGTTTTCTTTTTGGAAGTTTAGAAGTCATTTCACAGTTTCTCTTGTCAAGTTTCTGTTCAGTGAATTTATGCAGGCCATCTGCAGACAGTCGACGAGTTTCAGAAACAACAAGATATCAGAGCATAATTACATACATTTAGACTGGTATGATTGCTTTGTGTCCAAAGCTGAGCCAAGACAAGGAGCACCATCTCCTTGGTGAGGACTTGCTTGTATTCAAGTGCATCGAGTACATCGAGTACATCCAGTTCCTCGTCTGTGCCCACTCAATGAAAGTGCTGCAAAGAAAAAGAAAACTGTCCCTAAAAAGGGACAGTTCTTTTTCTCCTGTGATGTACTCAACAAAAGGGAATTCCTGACACTCCTGGCTCACGAGCCACCCAGCACCACTTCCAGGAATGGTATTACGTGTTTTGCCGGATCGTAACAAGCTCGGTTCCACTTCACTACAAACACTTCATCTACTGCCGGCCACCCTTCACACTGGCAGTCATGACTAATAATTTGGATGTTCACCTCAACCCTCAGCTTTCACGGATATCCAGTCAAGTTTCCAAATATACCGGCTTCTTTTCTTTTCCTCTACTCATACTCATACTCTTTACTCTATTTGGTAAAATCGCTTTGATTTTGATCCTGGTTGTTATTATGTCCTGATCCTCGAGGGCATGGATTACCCTGCTAAACATGGTGACCTCTGCTTTTATTCAGGCTGACAAGCCAAGACTGTCTCCTCTTTGAGCACCTCAGCCATTAAAGCAGAGAGTGATCTATCCACCGTTTGATAAGAAATGTCAACCTCTGTGGTTGAAATAAGGGTGTCGAGCTTTAAGTTCATCCAGAGTCATACGCAGCCTGTCAGAACTGTGTCAGAACCTTCACTCAGTGTTTGGAGACCAACCAATTGGTAATATGTCATTCCATTCCAGGTTTCTTTGTTGTCATAATTAATTCCATGCTGGTTTACAAGATTGTAAAGCGGTTTTCCACCAACAGACCCTGAAAGACTTGATTCTGCTCACTATCAGTAAGCTGTATTTGTGAGAGATTACTGAGCACTCCTAAAGAGGGCTGTCTTTAGTGTCAAGAAAAAGGCAGATTTTAACCATGTTTCAATTGTACAGGTTTTCTAATGTATGAGACATTTCTACATGTATGTGAAAGGTTTTTGGTTCCTTTTGAGATGATTGTTGGAAGAAAAGAAATGTCCACACTATAATTAAAGTGCTTCATCTCCATCAATCAGAGAGAGGTTTGGTTCATCAACTACGAGCATCCTTTTTTGGTTTGTAGCTATTTTTCATTAAAAACAATCAAGCTGAACTCACCCAGTTTACATTTTGAGCCAGTTTCCTTTTTACACTTACGCTGTATGAAGTCGGTTTTAACCAGCCACAACTTATGTAGATAATTACCAACAAAACCAAACCCACAGGAACTACAGATTCATGCACTTTTATTCCACAGTTTCACAAAATATTTTTCACGTCTGTTATTCAGCATCTTCACACTCTATATGTCACTTGTTTATTTCATTGTATATCTCAAAGCACGAAAATCTGAAAAAATGCACACTTCTTTCTTTCTTTTCTTTCCATAAAAATACCAATTGGACTGTGAACAAAGCATTTTTTTTGTCATCTAATAAAGACCGTAGGCCATCACATGCCAGGTAAAAAAAAAAGTTTTCTGTTTTTACCTGTCGTTTAAAAAGAATCTATACACACAGTTTTTTGTTGTGTTTGCTCTTTGTTTTTGTTTTTTGTTTTGTTTTAAGATTAAAAACTTAAACATAAAAATCAGGATCCTCTGCAATTGTCTCTGCCCTCAAAACACCTTTGTGGCAATAATAACTACAGCCTGCTATGTAAAGATTAATACATCTACATTTTTGGCCCTTTTTGTAAATTAATATACTCAACATGCCTCATTATTCATTCTGACATTTCTGCTCCTTGGGAGTAGAAACCTAAACATCCCCAGCTTTACCACCTCCACTGCATCCTCTTGTCTCTCTGTCAGTTTCATAATGTCATTTCTAATTTAAACAACATAGTGAAAACTTCTCAACCTTCCCTTCCAATCCAGTTGAGGCTCCTCTATCACATCACTCTCCCTTCAATCCACTCTACTCCCTAATCCTCAATAAATGTTTAAAAATGACAGAAGTTTGTATTCTTTAGCTACAATATAAATTGCCCTGTTTGACATCGTAAACATAAATATGAGAGCCAATTGTTCAATTTGAGCAGTATAGAATCACCTTGTTCATTGATTTGACGTACACTCGTAGCTCCATAATAAATCTCAACACAGACACGTTAAATTTGACCCAGAACATCATCAGGATACTCAAATGTCTTTCCCTAGTACACATGCTTCAGCTTTGTACTAAAATAATTAAGGTTACAATAAACTAAATGGTAATTTCTTTAAGGACATTACTGTCATCAAAAATGGCTCCTTTGACATGACATGAAAAATATGCAAGGGATAAATTGTAATATTTAGCAAACAATTGTGAATAAAAAAAAAAAAGTGTTTCAAATAGTATTATCCAATGGGCATATTTAGCCAAGAAAATGTCAGGAAAACGTATCTGGCCTTGTATAAAAAAAATATTACTAAAGCCCAAATCCTTGGGCTATATTTATTATATATATTATTATATTATATTAATTATAATAAAATATTGTTTTCATTCCAAAATAGTCATTAGGATTGCAATGAAATGATTCCAGTGAAAAAAATATGGTAACATATTAGACATACATTAGACAACTTTTAGACATAAATAGGCACTAATTCATAGCCACACGTGAACATCATAAAACAGCCTGTACTGTAATGGAGGGAACAGAATGAGTATTACAAAGTAGATGGAAATGTGAATGTGTACTGTACATAGCAAGGGCTGCAAATAAATATTCAGCATAATTCACGAGCATGACTGTGAATTAATGTGAGACTCCCAGACATGAAGAGGAGCATCTTGAGAAAAGACCTTCAGTAAAGTGTCGTTCAGTATCAAGGATGGATGCGAACATTTGTTCAACAATGCATCGAAACACTATCCACAAGCAGAAACTAATCATTCCTTCTTACATCGTGTGCATGGTCATTATACATGTGCTTATTGGAGCATCCGATTTGTGTGCGGTGGCCACAACTCGTTCAATGCATCTGGCTTTGTTGAAAACAATACAACTGAAGGACAACACCATCAAACCGATAAATGAGCTTTGAAGATAAAGGAACAAAAAGTAGTATGTCGAATAGGTATGTCTGTTTTTATGTTCACAACGTGGAAGGTCTGGTTCATTAAGACCATTTGTGACAAAGCCAGAAAAGAGTTTCAGTAAATTAGACGTACGATTAAGCATTTATTACACCACTATCACGCGTTCACATTTTCACATACAAATGGAAAAACTGGAAATTCAAGAAGCTCAATGGTCAAATTATTGAAACTGTGTTGTCTCCTTTCCCGCCAACCCCCACCAGTCCGTGACCACAACGGGACACTTCATAAATCATGTGATTTACTTATCGATTCCAATACTACGATACCAGTCTTTTGCTTTACCTGCTTCCCCACATCCCAGGAAAACAGTGGGAGGTTACTGGGATAGGGAATACCGAAAGTATAGACTTTCGTTCACACAAATTGCATTTCTCTGTCCCCAGAGAGGATGGATGTGACTCCACCAGATGCTTCAAAGTGGGATGATCACCATGCCGTTAAAAAATGTAATCCACGAGATAACGTTGATTTTCCTCCAGTTACGACGCTCTTCAGACGGTAAAGAAAAGATGTTTCATATAAACAATTCATAGCTGATTGCACCTCAAGCTTCTGTTCAATTATTTAATTAAAAGCAAAAAACAGGCTTGGCAAAGTTCAATGCCGACCGTGTATTCAGGCCGGTATTACAATAACGGTCTCTATTGGAGCCTCTCCGATCATAATGCTAAGTTCAGGCCAGCTTTTTCAAATGCTTGTCCTGGCAAGATACAGCTGTGCATATTTTGAATATGCTTCCTCTCCAACACACTAAATTCACATGAATGGGTCATCAGAGTCTCAACAGAGGTGTCATCATGACCCCAACAACCCATTCATTCAAATTGTGTGTTGGAACAACAGACAACTTGAAACACGCAGCTTGATAATGGAAAATATTTATGCATTTCCCCAGATATACTTTGACACTGAGACTCATGAGGTCAACTGTTCAAAGATAAAATACTGAAATGACATTATTGAAACAATCAAAATGATATAAAGCACCTTATAGAAAGTCAAGCACTAAATTCCTCGACAGTCGTGGCCAAAAAACCACAATAGTCACTTACCTCTCCTGCCAGAAAGAGAGGGGCACATTCCTGCGCTAAAAACTGTTTTCAGCATCCACTAAACAAAATACTGTTGCAGTGGGGGAAGGTTAAGTGGATAATGATGCAGCGAGCACCGCTTCGAGAGCATCGTGTCGCATTTATTTAGAGTAAAAAATAAAGTGCTGTTCAAAAGCTTAAGAAAGTTTATCATGCCTGAAAATGACTTTTTAACAACTTTATCTTTTGACCCTCACAAAACTTTCTGAAATGTTTTGGATAGTTCCCAACAAGCCTCCAACACCCTCCATGCCTTTTTTCCCTTTTCACTGTAAAGTTAACTGAAACTCCGAGTTGTTTTAATTTCAATAAAATGTATATATAAAGGGCCTAAATAGTTCCTGAATGAACCAGAGACTTGCTGTGAATCATTGCCAAAAACTCAATTACCAAGCTCCAACGAATGGTCACAAATAAAATGAACTGAAAAAAAAACATGGTTGCACCATTTTGACCATGACCAAACCTGATCTTTTTCTTTTATGTCTGTCATGCACACTTCACCTCTTCTTCATTTCAATGATTCTCCTTGTTTTTATTCGGCCTTCACATGTTTTTAACAGAGAAATTGTTCATTTTGTTCATGAAATCTTTTGGGATTTCCCCTCTGTTAATGTTGCTTGTGTTTCTTGCCAGGGAACAAAGGCACTGACACAAATTTGATAAGTGCAACAACCTTGACACAAACCTCAACAAGCATAAAGTGGTAAGGAAATATTTGAAGGCAGTGATAATAATTTGCAAATGTTATCTTTCGTACTGTTTGCCTGGCTTTATTTTCATTCTCAAAGCCTCCACGCTCCCGTCAGACAAGGTCCTGCCCTCGTTGTCAGCACCATAACATGGCAGTTTCTCCACAAGAACAACAGGAGCTTTTCAGGAAAGCGCCGCCAACTTTCACATCATTGACTCTAAACTCTCACACGTACCTTTTCTTTTTTTTTTGGTTAATATTTTTATTAGGAGGTAAGGCACAAATTAGAACAGAAACCAATGTTGTAATTACATTGAGTATCGCAACATAACTGTATCACAATTGAAAATGTAAACATATCGATACGGTAGAAATACTGTGCATTCTGATGAAGAGCAAGACATACAGTCTGCCTCCTAGACACGTACCTTTTCTTGTGAAAAGCTGCAGCCATTACCTGAAAGTCGGACTTCCTGTTTCAACCAATAGGCTACAGGTTATCCTGAGAAATAACATTTGTGATGTCAATTTGTCAATAGCACTAAACATATGTTTTCAGAGTGATATCATTCCTTATTTATTGCACAAAACAAAAAATACAATAAAACTGACTATAATTTCCTTTTTTTACACCAACCTTTATTTTTAAGCTATTTAATTGTCCTTGTTACATGTGTTTCATTAAGCACTTGTTTCAAGCAGTTCTATTGAAAATAAATTCTTTCTAATCATATCTCTTTGATAATAAGCAGGATGGCATGCTGGGAAATACCTGTCTCCATTCAATTTTTTTGAAAGAAAATGTAATTTGCACAAACCTTTATCACTGGTCGAGTCTTCGTGCATATTTGCACTCCGGTGCCTTGCTCCATAACAATGTTTGAAATAGAAGCTGGAATTTCATCCGAGAGAAACGGCACAGAACTAAGGAGACGATTTAGCGCCTCACTTTGACTTCTCTGTAACCCCATGCATGGAGCTAGCGAGCCATCTGCAAGCTTCCTGCTTGTGACTCAGCCAGCCAGCTCCAGCTGACCTCTCAGTCTGCCAGCCTGCGGGCTCCCAGCCACCGGCCTTCACGGGAGGTGTTTTAGCTGTTCAAGAGTGACTTCTTATCATATAGGAAACATAAATGTGACAAGGAAATACATAATGGTCTTGTTTGTGGGTGTGTCAAGTACTGGCATAACAAATTGCTGCAGAACTACACCCACCAGAAGCAATCTCCCCAAGTTATTGTGGTAAAGATGTGTTCACTTCTCACTTCAGCAGTGTCAGAACCTCCAGTTGATATCCTTCTGGGACTGTGTAGTTTTATACTTAAGAATCACCGTAATGTCAACACAATTTTGTAGTCTGTCCATATGAATGTAATTTACTCGTCATTGTTAGTGTTTACAGTGTATTGTTCTGTGCGTGTGTGGTGTGGTCATAACAAATAGAAAACTAAAGCACCTACTAGAGGTCCAACATGCAAACTACATCATTTTCAACATTTCTGCCAGACTCCGGACATTGTTTTGAAAACGTTGCTGTGTAAATGTATTACTTTTCTGAAACAAAAAAAAACGTGTTTTCACTTTAAACATTGTCGAGTAAATGGAGCCTATGAGACATCCAACTTGTTTAAGTTGCCCTGAATATAGCTTCATAATTCGCAATCATTGTTATAGATTGTTAGCATCTGCTAAAACTGTAGCCGCTATAAACTATGAAAAAGAGCTTGTGAAAACAGACCTACATTACCCAAATATCACATCTATTTGATAAACACAGAGTTGCTGGAAGTGCATTAGGAGAGCTGGAAAAAACACTTCCACTCAGTCCTGGTGCCAATCTTTCTCTCCACGAGCCATATATCCAATTTTGTATTCCTCGGTTTTTCATCAGTCGAGGCATCGGTGTGAACAAACTGAAGATAAAAGCTTGACACCTGATGGTGGGCATGACGACAGCCTGGCACTACCTGGTTACCCAGCTCCACCACAAGCAGTTGGCAAACACGTTCGCAGCAGCATTAAAGTTAAACCATATGCACACATAAGCAGGCAACAAAGCGTGGGATGGAAAAAAAAAAAAAAGAATAGAAATGAAATAAACAGTGAGCCCGTGGGACATCACATTATAACAGCTTGGCACAGTGGCTATGCAACACACCTGCAGCAGCACATCATCGCTGCCGAGCCAAATGCGCCGCTGCATAAAATTTGCACTCATCTGCACAGGAAGCGCAGAAGACTCAATAAGCCTATTGTTAGCTCTCACATAAGAAAGGTCAGGACTTCGCTGTTTTGAATGATAAAAAAAAAACAGAACTACTATTTCCTGAATGAGCTCTTGGTGACAGTAAGGGGAAAATAAAACTCATGTCTGTCGTGAAGAAACTCGCAACTGACCAGATTCAGGCCGGGTGGCCATCTTCCAAAACTGATTGGTCACGGCAGATGGCCACCCACACTGCCTGAAGCTAAAGCACTTGTGGTCCTTAAAAGGCCTGCAAAATGTTACTGCTGTCATTCAAAAAACAGAATTACTGCTGAATACTGAATAATATCTAATATCAGCATAAGCATTTACTAAATGGCACAAAAAAGTTAATATAACTGTAATATTTTTGTTCTTTGTTCCCACACTCAGCAGTCATTTGAATTGCATCAAAATAATTTTTTATAATTGAAGTGATCACAAAGGAAGAATATCAGATGTTGATGCTGAGAACTATTACTCCTGAATATTTCGACTATCCATCTTCTGACCCGCTTTGTCCAATTCAGTTTCTCAGGAAAAACAACTGCACACACCCAAATGCACAACTATAGGACTCGTTCGGGGCACTAATTCCCCCAAACAAAAGAAAACACACACACACACACACACACACACACACACACACACACACACACACACACACACACACACACACACACACACACACACACACACACACACACACACACACACACACACACACACACACACACACACACACACACACACACACACACACGGAACAGGGATCACAATCTTGAGACAGTGAGATACTGCTACACAGGTCTTTTCGATTAGTTTACAATTTCTTTTTTTCCTAAAAGGTGGAGTTTTTCTAGCTGTATTTTAACAAGTAACTACAGCTCTCTCACACGAAACTATTTTTGGAAGAAAAAAATTGTTTTACATTGTTTCAGAAGAACACATTAAAAGCTTTGATGTCCAGAAAGTGATGTTTTTGCACGATGTGAAACAATAAAAAAAAAAACAACAACATCCAAACCCAACCATGTGCACTTCAGAAGGAACTCATGTATGTTCTCATTCATATCCTGCGCATCTTGTGCGCACGCTCCCACACTCATGCCGAGTTTATTTTCATTCAGAATTTTGATCACATCCACGGGCTCACCGTCACCGGGGAGATGATTGCTTCGGCTCCACAGTAGGCATCACAGTGGGAATCGCAGTTGTGTGTTTGATACACTGCCCCAAGCATACAGTACATGCAATCTACGTGTGCAGATTTATTCATACACTACTGGCTTTTGTAATGATGTCTGACTTCAATGGAACATGCACGTGAACAGATGTGCGAACATATTCAGGCACTTTCCTTTGAATTGCATATGTAACGGAAAACATATGATACATACAGAGAACTCCATTAATGAATCCTTTTTTATCACCTTTATTGTGATTTGTTTATCATTTGTGTACGGTTCTGTTTGCTGTACATTTCCACTGATGTAATGCTGCTGGTGGGACAGAATGTCAGATAACGTTCCCCAATGACAACAGTATTTGACAAAAGCTTTGTGTATATATGCTTTTCAAATGATAACCACCGACAGGTGAATAACACTGTTTTTTATCAAGTCACCTGCCAGTGGGTGGATTATAAATGGCAGCAATTGAACCTTTAATCCTCAAAGTTGTTGTGTACAGCACTTACTTCAATGTGCAACATGACATTTTATTAACTTGGGTCTGCCAGTAGGTTTAACAGCACAATGTTGATGAATTGGTGGAACCTTCTTGGGAATTTGCAAACTATCACTTTGGTGTAGCACATGTAAGGCCTTGATCATGAAATCATTTTCTGCAACAGTTCTGGTAATTGGCAGCCATGATTCATAGCAGCAGTCACACTGTGTGGAGTTCTGAGGAGTTGGTTGTAAAATTTCTGACACTGTCAGAATATTTTTGCAGGTTGCCTGTGGTTGCATGACAGTAACACCATTAATATACAAACTCCTCTCACTGTATTATGGAAGATCACTTTTAAGCCATGATTAATCCTGGTGTTGCCACTGGAAGCAGAAAATAAAGGAAAAAAAAGATTTGAGCAATGTTGGAAATGGTAATGGCAGGACGAGTGGGTGGGAGAATCTCCAAAACTGCACTTTTTTGTGTGGTTTTCTGGGTCTGCAGTGGTTAGTATCTATCAGAAATGGTCCAAGGAATGAGAAGTGGTGAACTGACAACATGGCCATTAGCTGCCAAAGCTTATTGAATCATATGTGGAATGAAGACTGGCTTCATCCAAAAGAAGACAGCCTGAAGCTGAAATTGCTGCAGAAATTCTCGTTGTGATTTAAAGAAAAAAAAGTACATTATAGTTGTTTTGCCTATGGAGCAGCAACATTATTCTGGTGGTCTCAACATGATCGGCAAATGTCACTATAGTACTTTGTGTCAAAGCTGATGAGTTGTGCATCTGTCAACATTTCCAAGTGTCATCCAAGTTGACTCATCACAAGCCTAATAAATGTGTTGTCAGATCTTGTAAATATTATTTTTGGCAAATCCCTTTATAATCAGCAGTCATGTTTCTGAATCCCTGGATTTAACAAAGGGATCAGACTCCTGTCACCTGGGTGTAAAATATGCTTTCTGTATGCATAACAAAACTTCTTACCTCTTGAAACTATTTCTCTTAAATCACTATTTTCTTTCCAGCCAAAAAAGTGAAAAAAAAATCCACTGAATGAACTTGTATGATATGCCTGTGTGAAGACCCCTGTAGACTTAGTTCATTAGTTTCCTTTATTGTCATTGTACGATACAAGGAAATTGTTTTGGCAGTTGGTGCGAAGAGGGGCACCAACCCACCGAGGCAGGCAGTGTGTGCAGTGCCCCATGCATAGAAAAAAATGGAAAACAGGAGGTAAGGAGAGGTAAAAAAAAAAAGCTATGCTCCTTTAGAGAGGCTACAGTGTGGGATTAGGGGGGAAAAAATCTCATAGCACATAGAAGCACCAAATACACAATTACAACAGAGACAATTACAACAAAATTTGGAGGACATAGCACATACAGTATGGGCGGGGGAAGGAGGTGGGGGTGGTTTTGGGGGGGGTGATTTAATCAGCTGCTGGGGGGGAATGCGTGCCACTTCATGGCGCAGCACCTGACCCTCCTGCTGCCACTACATGGGATAGAGGGGGAGCCGGGGCTAAAGAAGGCGGTGAGTCAATCCTGGAGCTTTATCTCTGTCCACTTGAGTCCATCGTCTGATGACGTGAGACAAGCTTGGACAGTTCTGATTCAGAAACAAAGTTCCAGGTGGAGCGGAGGTGAGAAGACAAGGAGGGGGGATGAAGCGTCAGTCTTCACATAAATCCTGGCGAAACAGAAAGATAAACAAGCCTTGGATGACTGGCTGTCTGGCGAGTCAATATTGATAACAATGGTTTTCGATCAGGCTGTGCACAATTTCTCTCGGCCTCTGTGAAGTGTCCTATATATCCAATATCCATATGGTGGCCCTTTTAGCTTCCCAGCCAAGTTGTCAACCTTTAGGCCTCGCTGCCAACTTCTCCAAGTTGGATTACATCCCGCGTAGACGTTCAAAAGTCGCATCCTGCTTACTTTTGAGTTCGTTTATCGCACAAGTCTGAGTGTCAAGAGTTCTGCACAGTCCTTCAGTGATGCCTGGTCGCCTTCCCAGAACAGCTGCCAGTGTCATTCGAACTTTGCGATAGATGAGAAAACTGCCAGCTCCAATCAGTGGCATACCTGTTATCATAATTCCAATTATGGAGATGTCTTCCATGTCCTTGAAGAACAGAATGGACAGGCACACGATCCTCCAACTCACCAAGGAGTCCAACATGTATCCGGCAGTAAACGTTCCGTCCTGACAGGCGGGCTCTCCTTTGTCCATTCTTTTTATAGAAAAGGTTTGGTTGATTGCATTGAGACACCAGCTGATCAAATCCATAATTTCAGTTTGGATAAAGATGCAGAGAGAGGCTCCAATTAGATTCTGATAAAAGACAAGACAAGACGAGGAGCAGCAAGCAGGAAAGATAAGAGGAAGGTGAGGGAGAGAAAAAACATCGTCCTTCGTTGAGAGCAGGAAGAGAAAATATGTAAATCATATCACATCGACATGAATAACGGGTGAAGTTTTTTGAGTGGGTAAAATGAAGGCGTCACACTCTAAATTATAATGTGTCATAATCATTTAAAATCCGAGTTTGAATCCCCCAGCTGACATGTCACCACTGTGTGTCCTTGAGCAAGACCCTTGACTTCCATCAGTTCCCTGGAGTGCTGTAATGCGGCTGCATGTCTGCAACCCAGAAATAGGATTGGTCAATACAGAAAAATATGAACATCCCTAAGGAGATTAATAAAGTGTGATTAGTTTAGTTAGTTATCCCCTTAGCTCCTAAGACGAGCATAAGGCATCCACAAAAATATGCCACTCCGAATGATCTTGAGCTAATCTGGCGATCTCATACCAGTTTGACGCAGTTCCTGTACCACTCACTTTTGACTTGTCACGCATTCCTGATGTTTCCTCAGCATATTCCCGATCCACCTCCAATTCCTTCTGCATATTTGGCCTTTCTTTCCTCGTTGGTCATCTCCCATGGACTTTCATTACAGATTACCAAAGGCCACCGGATCCAAGGATAGAACGCAGGCACCGACCTGTGATATTTTGATTTCCTCTCCAGGTCTCCACATTATAGAATAAGACATCTTTTAAGTTACTATTGAAGATCTTCAGCTTCGACCAAACCAACTTTCTGGAACTCCATATTAGTCTTCGCAAAAAGAGATCTCATCTTGTTTTACCAATCGTCTTTTTCAATGGTATCATCTGCAGTTATCACAATGCCTAGAAAGATAAAGAAAATAATTCACTGAAACGTTCCTGCTCTAGTTGAAGGCTGTTCAGTCAGGGAAGATATTGTAATGCTGGTAAAGTGTGGCATTCAGCTGACAACGACTCGCAGTGGGGGACATTTCTACTACATAGTAGCTTGAATTTTCATATATCTAAAACAACTTTAGAGTCCTTTCCAGTATCACCAAGCAAAATATATAGCTGTGACTACTTAGTAAATAAATGTTTTCAATGTGACTCCTACATAAACAACTAAAAGTCAATTTGTCTCTTTAATATAACCTTCCCTATTGAAAGAGTAATGACGTACGTTCCACTGGACGTAACTGAGGCCTTCATATTAAAATCTTACTTTTATTTGAACAAATATGGGGTAAATTACAACAGTAAATCAGAAGTGTGTGTAGAGTAGTAAACCCTTAAGCAAAGTAAATCACTGCTGAAATGACTTGATTTAAGGCAAAGAAAATTTTGATGCACCATTAATGCAGAACTGGTAATCATCTGCTATCATCTTCCTCCAGCCATGAAAACACTGAACGCGCTGCCATTACCCTCGAGCACAGCGCACATGACTGCACTCTGAAGCCTTGCACATGGCTAATGACATTACTGCCCATAGTGTCACTCTCAAAAAGCAATTCATGCCATATGGTGTAAATTAATAGGAAAATGGATTACAAAATTGCCCTTTCTCCCTCGTTTATTTTTTTTCCTTTTTTCTTTTTAATTTCTAAAATGAAACCCCCTTTGGGAGTTCATTAGTTTGCCTACAATATGGAGCTCATTAGGGCTGAAACATTTCTGACAACTGCAGCTTCCTCATTGATAATGTGAGTGATTTTTTTTCCCCAGCGCTTGCTACTTGAATTGCAAGAATGCTTCAGTAAATACACAAGAGTGAAATATAGTCCTGTTTGTTCTCACCAAAGGAATTCTTTTTTATGAATTAAGCCCAAACTTGTGGGTGGCACAGTTACATATCTGGAAGCAAACCAGTGAGGGTCGAGGTTGTACTACTCTCACATTTCCATATAAAGTATGAGGGAGTTTCAACAGTTGCTCATCCTGATGAGATATTTTTCACATAAAATGTTAACAGCTGCAAGGTGTTATAGTCCAATGTGGCTCCAAATCTGCAATCCCGTGGATAGTCTGGCAACTGTGAAAAATGTCAGACTCAATCTCTGAAAGTCTTTTCTGGCTGTGTTGTACCGACACCTTATCCATCCGATACTTAAATGAAAACATGACAAAATAAAAACAGTCCCATCGGACATTTGGACAAACATCTCCTTACAATCAGCAGCTGCATTTTCATACTGAACATTCCTGCATTTCAGTCCAAATACTAAGTCTTTAAAACAAATGAGAAGTCTTGTAATAAGAAGTGTCACTAAGGCCATTTTAAATGTGATGGACATTAAAAAAGGAAGCGAGTTAATGTTGTTATCAAGCACAAACTGTGAAAAAAGGAAGTAGAGGTTGAATGAATAGGTTGGAATGAATTCGACAGCATTTGTTCTCTGTATCAACCTTATCAGGTGTGTGGTTTTTGTTTTTTTACTTTTTACTTTTTTTTTAACCTTGACTGCTTCCTACACTTGACTGTTTATTATTGAAACCATGAAGACAAAGGGCACAGGAAATACAGGAAGTACTCATTCAAATCATGTTTCATTGTAAAAACACACTTCTCATTACGCTGTCTTTCATTAATCCCACGATACGAGTTCTTTATCTTTACCATATATCCTACTTCACTTGACTTCAACATAAGACCAGGCAAGCAATAAGGTCATTGATCCGGGAGGATTGGTGAGCTTGGATTTACCGGTGCTATTTATAATTTGCCAGCCTGGATAAGATATGATGATCCAATAAAATTGTCATTGAATCCCTTTATGGCTCCTAAAGAAATTGACCCATGCTACCTTTCAAAATTTCAACCTTCAATATGATTAAGAGCGATCAGGGGTTCAAACACACCTGAGCCAGGCTTAGCAGTTTGAAAACATTACAGTAAATGGACTATCAACAGCTGCAATCACAACTACATGCAGCCCCTATAAATGGTGGATCTAGCAATAAGGTCAAGAAAGGCCCTGCCCTCTTTGGTATAAATCAAACAGTTACAATAAACATCCTACAAATAAACCAGGAACGCTGCATCACGGCCATTAACCTTCTCTAATGGTCACCATTTCCTTTAGAAAAAATATATCAGCAAACCAAGTGTAGTCACTCACGTTTGCCTTTTGTGTAGGAGGTTTTCTCGCTCAGTGAAAAAAGATGTCATCGATAGAACTTAATGGTGGGTTACAAAAAAAAAAGAAGACTTACTGCAGCTCGCATGCCATGCATTAAATCAATTTTCTTGCAGCACTTCTGTAAATCATAGAGTAGATTGATCTTCCCTGCCTTCAAAAATTGAAGGAGTTCTCTTCCGCCAGGTCTGCCTTGGCACATACTTTCAAGAATGATTGTCCATGCACTGATTAGACAATGGTTCAATGCATCACCCAGGGATCATGTTTCTTATCCTAAATCATGCACAACCATAGTTGCTGTATGACCTTAAAGATTATTCATGTTCTGACTTAATGGTAACATAGTGCCTGTGAGCCCTTTATGACTTCAATCCTGACTATGAAGACTTGTGTTGTCAAAGAGTTTCTGTTTATATGATTGATAAGTTGATAAGAAAGTACAAGAACCACTTTATTGCCTAAACATGTAGCTGTATTGTGTGCTTACACATTCAAAATATGGCAAGAAATTTTATTTTTGTTTGTCTCCATCTTAAAACAGAAATCAGATTTATAATTTGCACATCCCCAGGATACATTGCCGATGCTTCACTAGCTTGACATTTATTGCTAAGATGTATCACTGGGTATTGACAATGGATTTGTGCAACACTGAATGGCTTGTTGGTAGTCAATTTTGTGGAGTTGTCTGAGCTTTGTCTGGTAACCTCCAGAAAAGCTAGGGTGTGGTGAAGAAGACATATATGCACTTTCTACAGTTGGTTATACACACAAATTGATTTTTAGATTGTTTCGACATCTATCCATCTTATGCCTCTTTTACGGAGCTCAAGGAAGCTCAGAAATCTCTGCCCTCCACAATTTCCTCAAGCTCTTCTGGGGGAAAGCCAAGTCGCTCCCAGAACAATGAGATTAAATTATCTCTCCAACCGTCCCCGGACTGACCTGCAGAAGGACTCAATATCATGCCTACATAAGTATGTTTCCCCTTACTTACTTAAATTATTTTACATGATGTTAAACCAACCATTTTCCAGGATAAATAAAAGCACATTAATCTAATTATATCCTTAAATTGACTGATTATTGTATGAGAGCGAGATGAAGCTAAAGCGCTAAGGTGAGGATTTGTCTGATCAATTCTGAGGAGCCCCGTGACTTTCAAAGTCTTGTCTTCAAGGATTGGCCAGACACGTTTAATTGAAAAGCCCGGCATTTCAAGCAGACCCCTTCTTCTATTAGTGTTGTGAACAGCCTCTCATCGAGTGCTTTTATCGACAAGTTTAGTGTGCTCCTGCTTCTCTGCTATTGTGCATCTATGACCAACACCATAGCGTCATCTTGATAGACTGAGGCACAATTTCTTCTCTTCCTGTTATATAATAGGCTAAATTTGTTGAACCCCATGTTTTTATATGGTGGCGTGCAGCCCCTGAAATGTTTTCTTTCTCCTGATATCCTTATTACCATCATATAGTGTCAAAATACAGATAAACAGTAACTGTTAATCATGATGCAATTTTTTGTCAATATTCAACACAAACTCAATTAAGTGTCCATTTTTAGATAAATGTAGTTATGCGTTTACATCTTAAAATGTCAGATAACTAAATAACATCAAGTGTTTTTTCAAACAATGTACCAGCATTAGCCACGGTGTGATTACTGCGAGCTTTGACGGGTGCAAAACAGATATTTCACTTGAATAAATATACCTCTATCAAGCTGTTATTTCTGGCACATTTCAAATGTGGAGGGTCAAATCATGCTTGGACATAGCGTGTTTTCAGGATGTACTTTTTTTCTGGAGTATGGTGTTTATGTTTGCTCCAGTTGGCTGAAATGGGATTCGGAATGAAAAAGAAGTCATTGTACAAATGGATGAAGTATGATATTGCTCAAAAAAGCCAATAACAGCGGAGTCTTTGAAGCTTTTTCGCTGTAAGATAGCGTTGAACTCAATTATGCACAGAAAATGTGCCCTAGAAATGTGAGCAATAAATAAAGGTGAAGAGGCACATTGCATCGTTCAAGTCCTGCACATCTGTGGAGACAGATAAGCGCACAGCGAGGTGAATCCCGGGCCATTAATTATAAAAACACCTTGACCTGATGGTATTTTGACAGTGAACTTTCAAACTATCCAATGTGATGAAGTGGCTCTAATTAACATCTTCTGGCACTTTTAAGTGTCTATAACAAACAACTCGTTTGAGGTCCAGGCAAAGCACAGAAATCAGAACTTGGCATATCTTTAACTCTTGGATCTTTATAATGACTCCATCCTGTGTTTGGTTTGGAGCAGACAAGCTTCCTCAAAACATTGTGTTGTTTTGCTGGAACTTGTGTCCAAGACTGATTTTGAATTGAGAAGACAATGGTGGAGCTCAAACTGTTGATGTTCTGGAACACTTATGAAATTAAATAAAGACAATTCCCATCAAAGTGTTATTACTCGGGCTGCGATTAAAACAACACACGAAGAAAACACCCTTGCCCTGGCTGTTTTCCCCTCTGGCTTGATGGAAGTGAACTCCTCTGGTGGCTGCTGGAATATGTGAGGTGAGGCGCCTCGTGTGCTCCTGACACCCAGATGGCTTACCAAGCTGCTCTGGCTCCAGTTATCGGTGTTTCTGTCTTGCATGTCTTGGTGATAAAAAATAAAATAAAAAAAAAACAACCTGATATACACAATCCACCAAACTGCTCTTTCAAACAATCTTGAAAGTACAATATGGGATACAAGTATGTTGCTCCAAACACTGATCGTTTCTGATACTTAAGGTTTGGCATATTTTTGGTCTTTTCTCTGCTGAGCTCCTCGGGTGGAGTTTGACCACCTTTAGCCTCATTAGCTTGTGCGCAGCAAATATCACTGGGTCATGTTAAGCTTGTCTCACCTAATTCACTGAGCTTAGTCACGCAGCTATTTTTTGTCCTGTCTGTCCTCTGACATTTCTTTTCTGTTGTTGTTGTTGTTGCAGGAACTGCCATCACATACTCATTATTTATATATGATATACACATCTACATGTGAAACTGAGGTGTCAGTAGACAAAAGAGAAACACATTTAGCCCAAATGCAATGTGTGTAGAAATATTTGATAGCTGTATCAATAAATGTTGTTTTTTTTATTATTATTCATTTGCATGTCGCTATTCGCATATAGACTTCAAACAACATTACTTGAATGGTAAACCTTCAAATGAAGACAGGGTTGCGATGTGTAAAAAGTGAGACCAGAGGGTGTGCTCCAGTTATCTGGACATCACAGCGATCGGTCCCTCTGGGAAAACTTAGGACATGGTTCACTGCTGGAACACAATGGACTTTTCTTTGTGGGTGGGGAGTGACTTCACCGTCACTCCTTTTCATTAGTGACGGTAAACTGGAGCATGACATCAAGAGGAGAAAACTGGTGAAACAAGAGCAATCACTGTACAGGATCCTTGCGGGGATGAAAGGGAGACAAGGTTGGGGTTTTTTCCACACAGTCCAAAAACATTCATGCAAGGCTATTTAATAACTCTGAATATACATTTACGGAAAAGAGAATGGTGACTGCATTCGCCTGTGGTCAAAATTGGAAAAGCAGTTGAGAAAATGTATAATTTTCTGACTGATGATCTTTCTGGGGTTGTATCCTCCCTTCAGCTGTACCCAGCTGGGATTGGCTCAGGCCCAAAGCATCGCTTTTAAATATTGTAAAAATAAATAATTTCAAACATGCACATTACAGTATAGTTGATAAACTAACACAAAATAAACCTACCAACACACCTGTATACTCAAATACATTCCCTTAGTCAGGTTGGTGTATGGACATTTTTACCTGGAGACATGGTAGGCTAAGTTAATTTAAAAAATTGAATTGTCACCAGGGAAATATTCTGATTTTGTCCAGTACAGCTCTGTTGATCTACCGGTACAATTCCCTACCTATTTCCTATGGGCATGTGTGGGCAGAGCCAGTCCAGCTCACACAGACACAGCAGATTCTGAATGATTCTCTTTATGATCCAACATTCAAATGGCTGAAAATCAAGGAAAAGCTGGATTTGGGGAAATAAACTTTGAGTACAACATTTTTGAACCAACGACACCATGGGGAAGTGTTGAAAAGTTGTATATTACCTCTTTTAAAAAAATTTACTCAAACAAAAGATGACTCAGCATTTGTCATTAGAATATTCAGATAAGGTCTAATATTCAACAAGGATTCAATTACCTAAATATGATAAAAAGTGAAAGAATGACTTGAGTGGCAGATGTTTGCAGGACGATGGTTCAACCTCAGTCAATACCTGCCATGTTAAATAACAACTAATCCAAGGAAGAATCCGACACAGAGCATAAAAGACAGATCTCTTAAATTAAATCCTAAACTTGCCAGAACTCACAAAACATCTTAATTTCTTTGTCTGTCGAATCAGTGTTTTGGTTTTTCCTGAATATTACCTCAAATACACCTGCATTTGCTCAATTTACCCCGTATAAAATCAGGGTTTTAATGTTGGGGCTGAAGGGTGTTTTTTTTGTTGTTGTTTTTTTTTTCATATACTGTATCTTATATTGTTCTTTGACCATGCCCTCAGACAAGCACAACAAAGGGGAAAGAGAAAGTTAAGAGTCAAAATGAAGAAACAATTTCAACATGCCCTGTTGCCACAATATCACTCACCCTTTCGGTTACACAATTTCAACTACCTGGCATCACTGATGTAGCAGGCAAGAGTCTCAAAGACAATATAAGATGAAAGGCAGAAATCTCATTATGTAGCCAACGATCCAATTTTGAAATCATTTTGATTAAGATAGATTCTATTGTCGATATGAAATTGATAAGTGTGGGCTATTTCGTCCTTCAGACAGGAAAAAGCTGACCGCTTTCTATTTTTATGCACTCTATTTTTAGCCACAATGGTGCCACAGAAACTGACAAATTGAAAAGCGCCGCACGTGACAGACTTAGCCTCCCACAGTTCACTGCTTCCACTTCCTCGCATGCAGCTCTCTCCCTCGCTCTCTCTCTGTCTCTGTCTCTCTCTCTCTCTCTCATAGCCATCTCATTGAGAAGTTGGTTTTTCCTCTTCCTCCCCCTCTAACATTGTGTCTCACTCATTTTCCTCTTCCCATTCTTCCTTTTACCTGCCGTCTCATTCAAATCCTTTGCGCTCTCTCTCTCTGGCTCTCTCTCTCTCTCTCTCTCTCTTCCTCTCCTGCACTCTCTTCTTTCCATTCAGTCGTGAAACACCGACGACAGTCACGTTTTGCTTCATACTTCGACAAACCCCTGAAGGCAAGCCATTTCAGGATATTTCACAGGCGAGCAACACACCAACTCTGTCACTCTCGGAGACGTGGGCGCACACGCACACACACGCACACACACACACACACACACACGCACACACACACACCAACGTGTGCATTTGCTTGCTTTTTGGTGTTTCTTTTTTCTTTTTTTTTTTACCATGCAAATCCCTCTAACCTGCCACAACTGATAGGGTTTTACCACACCAGGCCTTGTGTGTCGTTCGAAAATAAGCCGAGCAGCAACAAAAGCAACTGCTGGGAATCGCTGAGGGCAAGAAACAGCACAATTCATATAGATTCATAAATGTATGAATGCGTCGAAGCTAAAAATAATGGCAGCCTTATTTATTTATTTTCCTTTCCCGCCCCCTTCAGTGCCGCTCTCTTCACCCAGAATCATTCAGCTCATGCTTCTGCTTTGCTCTCCGAGGAGATGTGCTAAAAATAGAGGTGTTTCCCGTGCACGTTCCAGAATTATTTCCCTCAGTCTCCAGCCCGTCCTCCCCCCATCTCTCCCTCCCTCACTCATCCCTTCCCCTGTCTCCTCCTCCTTGCACGCACTGCCTTCATTTGCTTGCAGCCTCCTCTCAGACAGATACGCACGTAGTCATTGAAGTTGGCCACTTAATTTATTCTGCCACGTGTGCATGCACATGCACACACACACACACACACACAAATATACACACATAGTTTGTGGGGGTTTTTTGTGTTCTCAGGGTAACAGAGACTCATTTAACATGGCAACCTGCTGGAGAGCGTTGCTCATTTGTGAGCAAGATAAGCAGAAGTCTCTCACATGCAGAGAGGGAAAACATCAACACTGTGCCCTTGGAGCTTATTTGATGAAAGCCTTTTGTGTCGATCTGACTATATTATTTTGCAACCTTTTATTTTCTTAAATAAATGAGAGGTTACATTTTGGAGTGATTTAAAATGGACGTTAGCTATGTGAAAGGGTTTTCAGCTCTGGAGTAGCTCTTGAGTCTGTTTGTAGAAGGTTCTGCAAAGCTTTCACGAAATTCTATGCATTATTTAAACACACATCTTAAACATTATTTACTCATCAGGGTATATTTCAAAAAGGACCAAACTGTTCAAGGTAACGTTCAGCTAAGACAGACTCATTTGTTTTTTTCTGTCAAAACAGCTTAAGGCCCCATTTATGCCACAACATTTTCAATTGAAAACGGACAACTTTCTATTTTTAATTGTTTTAAATGTCCGTGTGAATTGTCAGATGCCATCTCCTGCAACTGCAAAAAGAATCCACCTATACAGTTACCAATAGTCACCTTGACCGTGACCTTGGCTTGACTGCTAGATTTTGGGGGTCTGTTTCTATGACAACAGTGGTTGGAGAAACTGAACTTTTTTCAAAACAAACAATGGAAGGTTTTGAAAATGCTCCGACTCTCTCTCAATAAAGTCACCTTGATTGACTTTATTGAGATAGTAAAGGGGAAAATGCAACTTTTTTTCTGAAATGCTGCTACTATGGCCATAGTAAATAGCTCTTCTGCACACGCTTGAGAAGGTGGATAACAACAATGGCGGCCTGCAGAGTGTCATGACTCCCAAGTATGTATTCTCCTGGGACTTGATAGTTTTATGGATGACAGTCACCTGGAGTAGCAATCCAACTTTGCCCTTCGTCTACTTGTTATAGCTAATTGTGCTCACATGCACGTGTGGGGTTTCATCACAAAAACAACCAGCAGCGCCCACTAGTGACTCCATATAAAAACGCTGTCATTTTCAGGATTTCCGTTTATTTCCGTGTCAAAATGTTTCTGGAACAAAAATGCAAAAAACATTTTCATATAGCGGGTCTTAATCTGCTAGAAATGGCACAGAGACAGGGTCAAACAGCTAAAACAACAGAAATAGCTAAAATGTCTTACACTCTATATGATTAAAACAGCAAATATTCTAAAAATGTAATAAAATATCTACTATAGCTTAGTTGATGCATGATTGTACATTGAACTTTATGAGTTATGTCATCATCATTTTGAATGCTATATATGTTTTGTGGCTCCAGACAAATTATTTATGTGGTGGCAAAAAAATCGTTCGTTAGATTATAAAGGTTGCAGGTCCCAGCAAATTTTGTCTTCACCTGTTTGACTTTTTCCCAGTGCTGTGTTGTTTTGCGAAAGAGACAAAGCCGCCACAAGATTCCGTGTCTTTTTTCTCAAGTTCTCTTATTGCAGAATGATATTCTATTTGCTATATTAACCAAAGATGTAATATTGGATTCATGACATTTGAACATATTAAAAAATAAGCAATAAACATGAGAATCTTATTTCCCTCATCTATCGCCCCCTCTTCTCCTCCCACGCTCCCTGTCTTCTTCCTGCACCTACTCTCTTAATTCTCTTGCAGCCGAGTGTGTCAGATGTGAACTCACACACACACACACACACACACACACACACACACACACACACACACACACACACACACACACACACACACACGCACACACGCACGCACGCACGCACGCACGCACGCGCAGTCATTTAAGTTGGCCACTTAATTCAGTCTGCCGCATGGATAGAGAGCAGTCTTCCACATTTGAACACAAAAACAAGTAGATAAATAAGGTCAAGTTAAACTGTCATTTCTTTAAGTTTAGAACAAAGTAATGACATTTGAATGTTTTATTAAGTGTGGGGAAAAAGTGAGCAGCAGAGTAAATATCACAATCAACTCATTAAATTACAAGACGCATAAATATTGGTCCTGTTATCACAATGGTGAACTGTGGTTACTGGTTTTTTGAAGTGCACAGTTATGAAAAATAACTTTGAAAGGGTTAGGTAAGCTAAAAATACTTTAGTTGGAACTGACCCTGGTGGGTGGTCAAAAAAACATTTCCTCACTCCAGTATTGTTGTCATTATTGTAGACTGTCATACTAAAGTTGAATCCATGACTGCCTTAACTTTGACAGTTCTATTTATATTTGATGAATAGGAAGAACTAAGACCATAGATAGATTAATAAACTATTCAACAACAACAAAAAGAAGCTGTAATCAGCTGACAGGTTGTCAATACAGAGACTTCAAATTGGGTGTAATGTTTGGTCCCTTTCTGCTCCACGTCAGCACAGGATCAGTGGCAGCTGTGATATGTTGTTATCTGTATGACCATAAAACAGAGCATTACAGTAATTGATCCTAATAAATGCATTAATAATGTCTCTGCATTGGCTTTTAATAGAAACAGTCACACTTTGTTATCTAGGTAATAAAAGGCAGGATTGGTTATGTTTATGTGCCGAGTCAAATGTTGACCTTCTTACATGGGTTCAATATCAGCAATGCTTTTGTAATGTCATGTGACAGTATTGGACTCTTTTGTCCTGGTTGGGCTGTAAAAAAGCATGGATTAGATTTTTTTTTTTTTAAATGAAAGTGTTAGTGGTGTGTCATCAGCATAGCAGTAGAAGTTGAAGCTGTGTCCTCATCTTCAAGTGCTAGGTAAATGTTCAAAAATGTATGTAACTGATTAGAAACAAGCTTTACTTGAAAAAAATAATGCTTTCCCATAGTTCTCAATTACTGGCTAACTTATTTCTCTTCAGATGTGGCTTAACTGTCTGTTTTAAAAGCACGAGGAAGAAACCCAACTGAAGGCAATACTTGACAATAGTTGGTAAATCTTCAATGATGAAAGTTTTAAAAAGTGATGTAGGAAGGTGAGCTAAATGGTGGGCTTTAGTTTGGTAATAACCTTGCCAAGCATTTCAACCAAGATAAGATTAGATTATCTCATTTTGATTAAATATCTAATCTATTATGGTCAACTGGAGTGGGCTGCAAAAGTCCTCACGTTTGGAGTTTGAGGCTAAACTACTTAACCTACTCACAGGGTTTATTATCAATCACAAGTCGAGAAGAGTAACCTTGGGCCGTTTTGTACCTTTGGGCTTGAAGTCCAGAAAACTGGGACTGTTCCAAAATAAATAGGAATTGCGGTTACAAGCAAGGCCACATTTTCCGCAGGCAGCCTTAAGCCAAGTTTGGAGAGAGAGTAATGGTTAAAGTACATCCCTCGATCGAGTATTGAAATAGGATAAAAACAGCCTTTCGGGGGGGGGTGGGGGTTTCTCTGACAAGACCGGAACAGTAGCTCCAAGAAAACACTGTGTCTACATTAAAATATTAGTATTTAATTATTTAGTGTTTTATTATGGACTTCCAGGCAGGAAGCCCTGCGATGACGCAGTAGCCAAGTGAAGTCTCACCCAGTGATTAATTCGGCGCTGGCAAGGTGATTGTCGGATTGTTCTTTTTAGTTTCTGTAATTTTGCACTAAAACATAAAATTAGGGGTTGGGTCATTAAATGTCTATGATATTACTCGTCCGACTCAATGGAGGTTTGCTTTTGGCTGTATGTGCACCGCTACACTAAAATGACTTTGACATCCCTGCTATAAACTTTCAGGCGTGAGCAGTTTCTGAAAGGAAAATGATTCATTAACTGATGACGACAAGAAAACTGACATGATGCCGGCAGAGTGGAAATCTAACCTTCATTTGAGGCTCCCAGTGTATCGCAGGTAAACTATGGACACAGGCTGATGCTATTTACATTCTGATGTCTTTCATGTTGCTGTACCAGGACTTAGTTCAAGATTAATGACACTCTCTTCCTCCAATAAACATTTTAGGTAAACAATAACATAGTTGTTTTTTTCCACTGAGGACAATATAATTCCAGCTCTCAGGACATGACCCAACTTAAACTTTATAATTGTTGCTCGTTTTATCCTAGACCTGAGGAAAAGCTGAAGCAGGCTGCTGGGAATAGCTGAGTTTATAGTTTAACTCTGTTGGGGTTAAGCATGTAAGTAAATGGCAAAGTAAATTACCATTAATGTTGCTTCGAACTGTGCTAGTTTAGGGGTAATGCCAATGAGCTTTTCTTTGTCTGTGAGACTATTTTTACAGATTGGTAAGATAACTTTAAATTGCCCATTTAAATGTCTGTACATATTGTCATTTGTCCAATTTGGCTTATTGAATCAGGTGAACTGGATTTGGTCGTGTGGAAGTTTTTTCACCCATGATCCAAAGGTCTTCATGAGTTCAGTCGACTGCAAGGTGAGACAGTCGGATAACAGAGTAGAGGACACTCAACACGGAGAGACAAATTGACAATCTGGGGGTGGAGGTGGTGAAAGGTGACAGAAAGGGGTTTTGGAGTGATAAGATTAGGCTGCAAACACTCAAGATATAATTGTTGGTAAATGTGAGCCATTAAACAACTCATGAAGACTTATCAAAAGACACGATACACAAAACATCTACAACATTGCAGCTTATTTCTGTATAGAATGTGCATCTTCAACCAAGTCACTTCGAGTCATTAATCAGATGGATAATATTAAAAGAAGTGTATGAAAGTGCATTAAGGATTATATAATTGCAATTATAAGTCACCGTAGTGTCATGGCTGCAGTACATTATTAGCAGATCAGTGAGGGCAAAGATTAAAGTTCGTCTACCAGAAGCCACAAGAGAAAAATGTAAGGTTTCGGAGCCAGTTTTAGTTGTTGGTGTTCATCTGTAATACATTGTCAATACCTTTCTAAATGAAATTCATCAATACACTCAGACAAACACGTATTTTCAACCTTACAATAGAAAACAAGGTTTGTTGAAATCTCAGGCCCCAAGATTCCCGAAGCAAGATCCCATTTGTATACTTGATCTTGCAAGATCCTTTCTTTTAGAAAGTCAGGATTTTGAGGGGGGGTCAAATCCGTCAAATGTTGATATTTTCGCCTGGAGCTGCTCTGACTCCATCTTGGATATTCCAGAAACCCTTTGGGCAGGTTTCCCAACGATGACGTCAGTTAAAGAAAGATAAACACAGTTTGATGGCTACAAATTCCGGATTGTTTGTGAACATGTTGACATTGGTGCGATCGTGAAATCGTGTGAAATAATTTTTTCTGGTAGAATATCATTAAACTCCATGCCCAGAGGACCACTGCTCCATTTTTACTCTTTGATGAGTGGCATGAAATATACTTTTTATATCTTTACTACTAATAGTTTCCTATTGTGTTTTCTAATGGGCCGATAAATTATATTTGAAGTTAAGCAGTGAGGACCTCTTACACACTTTTCTTTCTGTGATGCACTCCACTTTTATTTCCCCCTGCTGTCATGGTGATTTGCATTGAAAAGGTTAATTGAATTTTCTCATTCCCACCACAACCGTCTTTTAATATGCCTCCGCAAATATGTAGTCTTACACCAACAAATTTCTCCATGCACAACTGACCCTTTTAAATTGCGCGAACTTTAGTAAATTGCCCAGACGAGCAGAATGCTCACATGACGCCTAATCTGTGTTTGACATGATCTCTTATGTGAATGGAATACAGAGTGAGGTGTAAACAACTGATTACTCACCATGCAAAATGTATCCGTGAGGAGGTACTGAGCCATGCTGTTGTACTGTTATTATGCAGTGACTACCTGATTCAGTACACCTGAGGTCAGGCAGGTGATTACAAGGCTCTATTTTTAATGGTACCTGAAATTATTTATTTTCTTATATCGGAAGTATGCCAAAGATGTTAGTAACATGGCTACATAATGCAGTAATCACGAAGAGGCACCAATTATATATCTCAATTTGAAATATATCTAATCATTGTATTTATTTATTTATTTATTGTGCAATTCCATCGTTCACAACACCTACTTTCTCCCCATGGGTTTGAGCCTGGCAATGACACAGACTTTACATTTGCTCCAAGTTAACACTGTTGTCAGTTTACTGTGCTGCTGCTTTACTACCAGCACCAAATGTGCTCCAGCACACTTACAGAGAGCACTGAGGGCAAGATGTGGCTTCCCCTGCAAGCTATCGAAGGTCTAACGGGAATCATAAAAACTTGACTTTTATGGCATCGTAACATTTTATTCCAGTGCAATATGCTTTTATCACAGCACGGATCCTTTTTAAACAAGGATGTGTTGCATTACGAGATGTGTAATTTTCTGTCACACCTTTGCTTACCTATTGCTCATTAATAACGTTTTTATCGATTGAACATATTCTAACAGCTTCGGGGTAAAAACCTTGAAGTGCCATTCAAAAAGCCAACACCGCAAAAAGACGGAAGCATAAAGAACTCTGTTCAGCTGTGTCAGAAAATATTCTCACTTCATCACACTTTATTGCCCAACAAATGCATTTTTACATAATAAAGCTCTCTCTTACCTCTTTCTGAGACTGTGCCTGAGGGAAACAAAAATCTGAGTAGCGTTGTGTTTTACAGTCATACATTAGTGGGGACAAACTGCTGACGTCCAACTATAAAACTACCAAGTCCCTGGACTCATGTGCCGTAGCAGTGTTTTCAAAAGGTTGCATTTTCCCCTGTTTACATGGAGACAGAGTCGGAGCATTTTCATAAAGTTCAGAACATTTATCTGGGCTAATTATAATTTCAATCAAACCAGTTTGTTCAACAGAGAACAGTCTGTCACTTCCGTTTAGCACTTCCGTTAGCTCCTTATATTATGCATCACTTTCTAACTGTCATATCTCTAAATTGGAGAAATGGAGCTTTTCTTGACGTACAACCAACACGTCTCTGTTGTGGATGCTGGTGGTGCCCTGCCTCGACCCTCTGTGGAGATACATGAGCACCTGGCTCAGATTTCATGCCATTAGTTGGCATTCTGTGCAGCTTTTACTGCACAAATCGTCTCTTGCTCTTTCAACCAACAGGATGTTGAAAACAGCAGTCCTTGCAAGTGAATTACATCTTTGGCATGAAAAAAGAAAAAATCCGGAAAACAACAGAAACATGGTAAAGCAATCGACAAAGTATAGCTTCACCAAACATGAGGATTTTTGCTTCAGACCCAAGAAAGCTAATGTGTGTGTGTGTTGTTGTCCAGCATGTTGGAAGGAGCTTTTGTCATTCCACCAGAGGGCACTGCTCTAAATTAAGACACTGGTGAAATAGCAAGAAGATGAGAAAGTTGACAATATGTGGCCATGTTGATACAGAGAAGGAGGCCCAATCCGAGGCAGGTTTTCAGACGTCGATGGTTTGCGAGGCCATTAATCACCTCGAGGCGTCACACAGCTGCTCTTCGGACACCATTTGGAATTCGCCTTTTATCTCAACACTGCACTAATATTCAGTGTTAGAATATGAGCATGAAAAGAAGAGGCCAGTCCGTTGACTATTTAAAGGCCAAATCGGGGGGAAAATACAAACATTTGTACTCACCGGGACATTAAGAGATCATTCCTCTCCCCAGCAGACCTGGAGATAGTGATACATACCTTCATATGATCCAGGCTGGATTACTGTAATGCCCTTTATACGGGCATCAGTGAGCGCAATATTCAAAAGCTGCAGCTTGTAGAGAATGCTGCTGCCAGGATTTTAACAGGCACTGAGAGGAGTGACCACATTTCTACTATCCTCTCTGCACTTCACTGGCTGCCTGTCAGTTTTAGAATAGATTTTATTGGTACTGCTTGTCTTTAAAGCCTTGAATGTTCTGACTCCTCCATATATCAGGGACTTGCTAACTCCATATAAGCCAGACTGTTGCCTGAGATTCTCTAGCAGGGGCCAACTAAAGCCCCATTTTCACTGCACCAAAAGTGCGGGAATGGACTAGTATAGTCCTTTAAGGCTTGGGTTTCCACCGCAAGAATTTTGGATTTCCAGAAACAAAGGCTGTCGCTTTTCCGCCACCCTTTCCGTCGGGGTACTCAGGACCATAGAACGGGTCTGGTTTTGAGGAGCCGTCTGCTGATTACCGGACGCCCTCAACATTTCAATATGTTGGCTGTATCAATACTCTGCTGTTAACATATTCAGCTTTAGACTGGTTGCTTTTTTTTTTTTGCTGCGCAACTTTCATGTTGGTCCCGAAAGAGCAGACGCGAGGCAGGGACAGAGTCACTGGCCGGTGCTCCATGTGCAATGGAGCACCAGTGCGACGTGATGTAATGCCGGCCGGTGTTTGCTCCCTCGTAACCAATGCGGGAGTTGTGACGCAGCACTACAGCTGAACGGCAAGCCTCCGTAGCGCACTCCGATGCAGGGAGACGTAACCGGAGCCGACCGGCGTTCGCTGTCTCGGAACCAACAAGAGCAGACGCAATGCAGGGACGGAGACCGGGACTCGGGACTAGATCGCTCATCGCATCGTGTCAATAGAGCTGACTGGCTAGCTGCCAGAGCGCGCTCCGAGGCAAGGAGAAAAAAAACAAAACAACAAGCACTAAGCGGAGGATGTAAACAACAACAGAGGATTCATAAGGTCCAGATCTGCCGCACTGGCTGAGATTACTGTTGCAATGTCACATTTCTATGGATCTCTAAACCCCGCCTACAAATTACCTGAACTTTCTGCAGAGGAAACGTGGACCAGATTTGACTCCGGTTAGGCTTGCTTGACTGCTCCATACCGCTCCGCTCCGTCCCTGCACTCTTTGTGCGGTGGAATCGTGGCTTAATGGTACCAGAAACAAGGCTCATGACCAAGGGCGTCAGAGCGTTTGCTGTCGGGCCTCTCGGCTCTGGAACTTCCTGCCAGAGGATCGCAGGCATGCAAAGTCAATATCCTATTTTAAGTCCAGTCTGAAAACTAATTTCTATCGCTTGTCTTTTTTAAACTGAAGTTCTTTTGTTGTCAATGTTTCTTTTCTCAACTTTATTTTTTGTCTGTATCTGTATTTTACTGTTGTAAATTGTACTATGGTTTTAATGTAAAAGCACGTTGTAACTATGCTTGTAAAAGTGCTATACAAATAAAGTTATTATAAAAAAGTTATTATCATTAAATGAAGGGATACATAACAGTTAGTGGTGGAGATGGCTGGTTTCACCATATACTATACCAATAGACTGTATAACTGTTATCAACAGTGTTATAACAATGAAGGAAGCATGATTGTCAGTGAATCTCAAATCAGTTGTGATGGATAAAAGAGATGTGCATAAATCCTGCAGCTGATATCTGCAGGGTGACGAGGATTTGACAAGTAAAGTAGGAAGGTATGCTCTAAAACCATTACAGGAAAAGATCATTTATTTTGTCAGTGATGACATCAAACAAACAGCACAATCGACATTAACTCCACGAGTTTGTCAAGCATTGCATTTTAAACCATGACCTTTTTGAGGTGACTCATGTTTTAGTCCAACACCCTTAACTTTTCACTTTCAAAGTTTTTAATTAGAAAGGCTTGGAGTGTGTTTTTCTATCACCCACAGGTAAGTTTGTGCATAAATTGAATTTGTGTCATTTATACCAATAAGTGACACTTAAGCAGTCCAACTCTCCGCCTGCAGGTTTTCTTATTAGCATGTGATTTAGTTTGAGTGTGCACGACCACCAGGTTAATCTGTTCTCTGTTATAAGCAGCAATAACCACCCGAAGGCAAGATTCTGTGGTTATAGCGCCGAGCCACATTATTCAATTTCATATTGTTTCCTCATTAGTGTCAGACAATAAGATGAAGTGTGGACAAACTATGGACAAAATTCACGATTCTGAGACAGTCTAACTGATCCCCTTATATTAGCCTACAAATTAGTTTTGTGTTTTATGTGCCCCACTTGTTTGATGTTGCGTGTCTATTGAGTCTCCTGCATGAATTGGAAGTTTACTTAGATAAATTGCTATGACCCACAAAAAAATGGAGCATCAACAATGAAAAATTAGATTTGGAATACATTTCATACATCATAAGTATTTGGTGTAGTGGCCATATGTGACACTAGAATTGATTAATTCTAGCCTTCCTTGAAGGTCAGCTTGTACTATTGGAATGCCATCTCAGTCAACATTAACTCCTTCATGCAAATTCCCACAAAATAAACACCAGGTTTTGAGAGATCACCGAAAGTCAGACCAGAGTAATTGAGCTCATTTATCACAGTAGGGAAAGGTGAACAAATATGTTGAATTTATATTTATATTGGTGATATTATATTGGTTGTCCAAAATGATTCAACACTTTATATCAAAAATAGGCCAAGAACTACAAATTTCCTTTCTGGTAAACTCTAGTTAGCATAATGATTGGAAATTACTACTTTAGTTCCACAGTTTGAAAAAAAAAAAAAATGTTTTCACTTAAAATAGCATGTAAATTAAAAACGTATTGCAATCCAGTGGATGTCTTTCAAACCCCACTGCTGCTCAATCACCTGAAACATCTGACTTCTTGAAAAAAAAAAAAAATGTTTTTTACATTGAGGTGGTTGAATGTGTTTGCCTCTGTTTACTTCAATAGACTGACAACATGTAGGTGCTGTATTCCCTCTTTAGATTTGACCTGTGGTCACCCAAGATCTCATCGACTTAGAAAAAGTGCTATAGAAGACAGATAACAGATGGATTCACTTCAATATCATTAAGTGTGCCTAAACATATCAATGGACACTGTCATTGTCCAGGACTCAGCAGACTAATATCTTAATCTTGTTTTTGATTAAGCTATCATTTAATTATTTGCGATCATTCAATGGTGTATATATTTCTGGATGTGTGCGCGTGTGTGTATAGAGGGATTATTGGTTATGTACTGTATGTTAGGTGAACTGTATGTCTGCAATTGGACGCCTTGCCAGGGCCAGATATATCTCTGTGTAACTTTGGTAAAGCATACACCCGAAAATGGTCTTCAGTCCATTCAATGGCAAATACAACAAAACAATCCCACACAAACATGGGTACATTTTGAGTTACTAATTAATCTAACAGCATAGTCTCTGGACTGTTGGAGAAAACAGGAGTGCTTGTAGGAAAACCCTGGCATGCAGTACACAAACTCCACCCAGAAATCCCACACTCTAATAAAAATATAACAGCTAGAACATTTTTCTTGCTTGTTTCTTGTTTATGCTAAACTAGGCTTATTAGCCTACTGTCACGTTTTACACCCACACTCAGTGCTGAGACAACAGTAGCAGAAAAAAAAAGGTTTTTTAACCAAAATGTTGAACCACAGTTTCAAAGAGAGACATATTTACCAGCCAAGATAACTGTAATTGCAAAAATGCAAATGCAGCGTGTACTTCCTATACTCCCTTTGTTGTTCTTTTTAGCTTCCCTAAATTTATCTTCTTTTTCCTCTGGCTTAATAACAATTCTACGGTAATACGCCGACCAGCAGTTATACTTTTATGAGACTGGTGGGAAAAAAAGGGTTTCTATCAGACTATTTAAGAAGAAAGAATAGATTTGGATCGAGCTGCAGCCCGGGCCAAATGGAAGCCATTTGCTATTGTTGGAACAAGTTTATCTTCTTGTGCGCACGTGCACAGAAACGCACGTACCATGACCCAGATATCCTCTGATGGAGGTAAACGTGGGATTAAGAATAAATTACCCTGACTGACAATGTTCAGCAGAGTGATAAAGAAATCCTCAAGCCACTGTCGGATTAAGGAAGCCACCTGTCTTTGTCTTCTTTGAACTTTTTGTAAACCTGCCATGTTGAGCGCACCTGTCTGCTGGAGTAATCTCATTGCAATCACTTAGTCACAATGATTGGCTGCCCCTTGTAAAACTATACCCCCCCAGAAAATTGCACTACACAATATCACACGCATTCAATGCTGAAATACGAATTTAATATGAACTTAGTATCACTGATGGCCAGTAACACTGTAATCCGCTTACTTTCTTCAAGTAACGAGTAAGGCAAAGGATTACTTTTGCAAAAACAGTAACTAGATTGTTACCTTCCCACTGAATAGATGTAAATGTTAATCATTTGGAATATTGTCAGGAGAACTTCAATTATGTTATTGCTGAATCTTATTCACATCTATTTGAATGAAGGAGAACATACAGAAAAAGGTTTTTTTTTATTTTGTATGCTGGAGTATGAAAAACATAACAGAAGAAACACTTGCTTTATGTCATTAAGAGTTGGTGCAATGTGCAGGAAATGGGTTTAAATGTTTAACAATTTCCTTCACGCCAGGAACAGTTGCATTTAATTAAACTTTTTCTTGGCGCAACTTGCATAAAGTTAAAAGTTTGAAATAAATAAAAAGAGGTTTGAAAAAAAAGGTGTTTTATTTGATTCAGTTTTATATGATGGAATCTGCAGAAATACTTTACAATCTTTAAATCTTTACAGCATATTCAAGTTGTGCATCATATTTTTGAAACGTAACTCATATAAAGTGGTTACCTGGATTACTTTCTCAGGGGAAGTAATCAGTGATCAGTAACTAATTACTATTTCCAAGTAAATTGGCCAACGCTACTCAGTATATGTGTACAGGGGCACTGGTGTCAAGTGAAATCTTATAGAAGACCCAAGTTCTCAGAATCATCATTTATTAAGAAAGAGAAAATCTTTAGGGTGAAACTCCAGGAAAGCCAGCTCAAAACAAAAGTGTCAGGAGAGGAGAAAGAAAAACTTGAAAACTGAGCCGACATACGATGCAATGACAACACTCGTGCAAGATTTGGTCTTTACATGTACCTTGTTCAAAGCATGTGATTGTCAGAGTCCTGTGGGGAGAGTGGATGAAGGAGGCCCAGGGGTGTATAGGACCAGATGTCTAGACGGAGCAGGGGAATGTGGAAAGCAGAGATGTCTGTATCTACATCAGACACTCAACCACCTTGTGAAACAAATAAGGGACATCATCAAACTGTGGAAAAAAACATCAGGGTGGCTGTGGACATAAGGCCGGGATGTCTCCAGCTGTCTCCAAATAACTGAGGGTCACTTGAAACATCCTCTGAGCCTATGATGATATGTCCAAGTTGTATCATCTAAGATTTCAAGAAAACCAAACTAAACTTCAATTGGTAAATGGATTTCACTGATATAGCACTTTTCCACTGCGTAAGCACTCCCCAAAACACTTCACACCATTAATCACATTCACACACACATCAATGGAGGCGGCTGCCATGCAAAGAACTGGCAACCGTCCAATTGGGAGGTGACTATTCCACCAACCAAGCCACAGATGCCCCATTTAATTCCACAAGTGACTAAAGACCCCTCCATACTCTCCGCTTGACGTTAAAATCGTTATCCGCTCCTGTGCGGCCGACTGCGCGCAAACCAAATCTTGTGACTACGCAGACTGTGTGTTCCGACTGTGCATGCACCGGAGCCGACTGGGCGCTTGTGTGAGGGGATCCTCCATCTTCCCTTCTGTACAATTACAATTTAAAAGGAAATAAAGAGCCAGGTGGCTCGGAACTCTTTAGGAAAGACGGAGAACACCGCAAAGAGAAGTGGAGATATTTTCGGGATCGTTATGTTACGTTGTGGAACGCACATGGAAGTGTGCCCAGAGTAGAGTATGAACACAAGCGTGTGGGCACCCACGCTCCGCGCACCGTCTGCAGACACGCAATGCAGAAAGTATGGAGGGGCCTTAAAATACAAAAAGAAAGAAAAATGTACACAAACATTTAATTTTTGTTTTAACAATTTCATCACCTGTTATGTCTTGTACACGAACTGTAAATCTGAATAACTCTTCAAATTTAATGTGGACTGTTTCAGAGGTTGTTTTTGCACAGAAATGTAAAGAAAAACATCTCAATTACCACCAAGAGCCAGTGAATGATGCTGTATTCTTTGGATCACGGCAATTACCAATGCGAAGTGATTACTTTCAACCCATCAAAAAAAAAAAAAAAAAAAAAATGACTAGGATGTTTTGGTCACGAAACTGGTCGCTCTGAGCCTTTTTCAATAAGAAAATGAAAAAAAATGGGTATACATTTGCATGTACACAGCAGAGAATGCACAATGACTTTGGAGCGAGTGAATGTATTGCCATTGTTTTCCAGATTGCATTTCTCCGCCTGGATGTCTTGGGAGAAATCCAGCGCTCATCTCATCCATTTCCCAGCAAGAGGCCTTTGAGAGTTTCTATTGTGAGCTGCGCAAGACAAAAATGAAGCCGTTATCTGTAAATAGAGTCTGCGAATCACCAAAGGCCGAGCAGAGCAGCGATCAAAAGACAATTTTCTTTCTGGTATTGTCAGTATTTTAAATAAATAAAACTGGCAAGGAAAGGCGTGGAATCTAGTAAGGTTGGTATTTGAACATTTGCTGGTGCAAAAGAATTGACTTTTACCTACAATGTTCTGCAGAGTTGTATCTCTTTTAGCGAAGCAGTCCAGTGTGTTATTGTGATGGACAAGGCCAGACAATAAGAGTCTGAAGGCCTCCGCATACTCTGATTAGAACCCATAAGAAGAAGGACAGCTGTCGAAAAAGATGCAGGAGAGTTCATACCACAAGAAGAGGCTGTTAAAGTTGTGGGCCACGCCCCCCTCGTGGCAGGAACCCTTCTGTGAAGTATTTAACTTTTCAATTGTGTAGCTTATTTCTCGCTACAAATGTTTTCAGAAATACATTTCGCTGAATTTTTTCAGTGATAAAAGAGAAAGTTTGTGTCGGGGATGCCATGTTGGTCTGGTTTTCACTGCAGGGGCTGGCAACTTTGAGTGGTGGCAGACAGCCACGCCCCAAACATTTCACATCCATGCCACACAAGTTAATTGATTAATAATTGTATTTATTTTTCCTCGTCTTACACTGTTTAAATGGAGTGCACACATTTTCACACTGGAAGACTGTCATTACCACATTTTCTGTTGTACTAATTATGTTTTTCTACTCGAGTTGCCATGCGGGTGGGAGTTCTCATCCTGGAGTGGCAATGGATCAGAGGGTGCTTCTAAATAGTCCCTCCTATCCACTTTTCCTTAACTCCCATTAAGTGTCCTCACGCCGTCCCTTAGCCAGGTGACATCATCCACAGGGTTAAGGAAAGGCGTTAGGAGACTTCCTAGAGTAGTTTGGGAAAGGCAATCACGTTCTTTTGACAATCCGACCGCACTTCCACTCGGTTACGTAATAATCTGATGGTGGTGAAGGTTAGTGACGTCGACTGTGGTGAAAAAACTACAAATTTCTGAAAATAGACTACAAAAAGCCCATTTCTACCACTTTCCCCCGTGGCTCTAACCACTGCCATAATCTCAAATATCACAAGGGTTGAATTGAAATCAAAGGAAAAGAGGCTACCAGGCTATGAGGAACAAAAGTGAAATGGCTGCCAGGTGAATAAATAACCAATGCCAAAAAAAGGTTTTCTTTACTGTGTTCGTTTTACAACATCCACATAAGATTCATAGTTGGGATCTGGGTTTTAGATTATTTAAAGTTGTTCAAGGCAGATTATTGCTTTGGTAACTTAACATGATCTGCTCTCTTTTCAGTCATTGTGAGTTTTCCTGAATGCTCTGATGAGCGGGTCCCTTTAAATGTTGTTACCTCAAGGAATCATTCGCGCATCTCCTTTGGTAAAGAATGGATCAGTGTTTCCTAGGCTAAAGGAGGTTCTAAAGGAAGAATTGAGCCTCCTTTCCTTCAATTATTCAGAATTTGAATGGTCCTTATCATGGCTTCAACACTTCCAGGGGTTAAGGAAAAGTGGATAGGAAAGGAGGAGGGACTATTCAGATGCACCCTGAGACTCTTTAATGCTGATGCCCACACAATCAGCCATGTCAGAGGGGGGTTTTGACTTTAGGTACTTTTCACTCTGATTATTTTTTGTGTAGTGTCATTTGTGTTTCCCCCTTGTGTCCTGTCAGGTCAGTTTTTTATTGTGTTAACAGCTCAGTTTGTTAGTTATTTAGAATTTCTTTTGCTGGCCTCATTTATTAGCAAGGGAAACCTGTTTGCACTCACATTTTTGGGCTTAATAAAAACGTATTTTTCAATAATCTCGCATTTTCCTCATTGCGTAACTGCTTGGTCCCCAACAGCTAAACACGACTCAGTCACACTCGTTTACCACATCTGAAGACACTTTATGTAGTAAGATTACAACCTTGAAAAATTACTGAGTGAAACCTAGCAAATTACTCTAAAGGTGAAATTTGCTCCCACTCAGTAAGTGGAAGGACACATAATTACGTGTCACCAGAGGTACACTCCTTTGGTTACTTTTGTCTTTGCTGGGTCGTCATGGCAACATTATGGTGTGGATGTTGTTTCAGCATTGAAGAAATAAAGTATACATCTGTTAAGGAATTGCTTCTAAAGACTACATTCATAAATCCTAGTCTCCCTGTATTTATTTATTATATTTTACTTTCTTTACTGGCAGGCCACAGGATGTGTGCCGGCAGGACTGTGTGTCGGGAAGAGTGGTCAGCAACACCGGGGTCCCTCAGGGGATCGTCCTCTCTCCTTATCCCTTCACTCCCGACACCACAGACTCAAGCTTGTGCGCCGAGACCTGTCATCTCCAGAAGTTGTCAGATGACTCTGCAGCTGTTGGATGTATCGGCAGAGGGGGGGGGGGGGGGTGATGAGTACAGAGCGACTGTGGACAAATATGTGAACAAGATTAATGAGCTGCTGGTGAAGCTGAGGGAGATCAAGATGTGGGTATATTTCTATTCTATTTTATTACATTATTATTTTAAATTCTAACTAAAACTTATCAAATGACTGCTCATTTAAAAAAAAAAAAAAAAAAGAGAGAGAGACTTAAACATGATATTGTTTTAGTCACTATGGGTCTGGAGCCAGTTTTTGTAATAAAGGCTCTGCACAAAAAGAAACACCTGAATTAAACTATCCTGACTATTTAATTCAAAACTTTTACATTTTGTGAAAAAACAGTTGAAAAGAAGATACCAGTAACTGAAGTTAAGTTGTGTCAGTTTAACCTGTGAGCATCTCTTTGGAGTATATTACCTCAAATCCCCATCAGCATTTCACATTTACACATGAGGAAACAGGAACATAATGTTTTCTTTCAGGAACAGAACTGGTCAAGAGCTGAAGACAAATGATATTGTCTATTTTTGTTCATGTCTGAAAGGTGATGTTGATTATCTACACAGCAGATGTCTTTATTCCAAAGTGACAGATGTCACAAACTGCTTGGCAAATCAGTCCTCATAATATGTGGGAGGGTTTTAGTGCATTAAAGTTCATAGCAATCGGACATACTGTGAATAATAAAGAAGGAATGCCATGATCTTGGTGTTGTGTTTTGTATTCTGTCCTAATTTAGGCTTTGTCTTTCTGTTCACTTTGTATCTCATAACCTCATGGTGTTCGTGTGGTAGCGTGTCATATCTTATGTTGTTTACCTGTCGTTTCTTCACTGATCTTGTCACTTATCTTTTTATCTAATTTTTCTTCTGAACCCAGTTTCAAATTCAAAGTTAAATCCAAAAGCAATGAAAGCGATCGTTATTTGGATCCTTTCTTCGTGAGAACATGATAAGTGTGTGGGGACGATGGAGGACAAGACAGTTTGGTGAAAGAATAGCGTGCACGTACATCAGAGATGACAAAGAAAAATACAAAACACTCAAATGCGAATAGTCGTCGGAAATGTGTGGAAGCCTCGCCGATAGAAAGTAGTCCAGAATGGGAATGAAAGCGAGACTGTAGATCATTAGCAACCTGAAAGGTGTAGAAGAATGGTACATCTCTCCCTGGGGGAATCTATCAGTTCCTGTCAGGTTTTACAATGGAAGCAGCCCAGCCAAGGTGAAGCCGGCCTGTGAGCATCTACCACCACCAGGATAATGGAAGCAGGCGTCCAGCGGCCAGCCTGCTGTTTGTCATCTCGTCGTCTACTACCTCCTGTGTGTAAGGTCTCATTCTGTCTCTCTTTTTTTGTGTTTTCTTCTCGGGTGCTCCATTGGATTGTTTTTTGGCAACCCAATTTTGGTTACTAAGACTTTTTGAGTTCATGTAATAGAGATCAGGTCTTATTTTTTCATGTCTTTCTGTGCATAAGTCCTCTGTCCAGGGTTTCTCATGGACTGAGTCCAACCCCTTTGAACCATGTGTTCGATAATCATGAATAGACTCAAACTCACCCACAAGAAACTTGTGACTTATATTAACTTGTATCAAAGGTGCCAGATAAATGAAGTGTGTTTGGTTGATTGAAATGCACTGAAGCTTAGATATTTGTATGTTCACTGATTGTTGATAATAGCACACATGAGACCGCATGCTATTAAACAGATTGAACAGTTTCCACCCATTTTACTGAGCTGAGATAATTGCATCCACAATAACTGAATGAACAATCATGGCTCCCGACATGTGAACATCTTATACTGCTGACATTTCAAACCAACAGCTAATAAACCTTTCCGTTCGACTTCCTTGGGAGGTGTGAAGTGCAGAGTTTTTTGTCCCTCCCATAATGCACTACAAGGATGACGCCTGTGACCCCGTTGCATGCTTTGGTGCACCTCTCCAGGGGAAACATTAAATCTTTCCTGCACAATTTCCTTTTCAATTATATACCGCTTTCTATTGTCTGCCACTGTGCTTCTGGAAAATCACCAGTCACACCAAGACAGTTTTGAATTTGATTCAATCCCACAGTGACAAGATTCCTGATTATATTCTTCAGATGAACACTTTTCAGTTATGGCACACATAAAGTAGAGGAATTCTGTAGTCTCTTAAGTGTTGCATTTAACTCTCCTTAGGTAACATCCAGGATACTAAAAGTAATTGCTCTCACTGAGTGAGTCATAACTAAAGCGACAACATTTTGACACAAAACTAGAGTAAAATACATGCAACTAATTCCAAGGTAAAGTACACTTGTTACTATCAAACTGACAATAACACCCAATCTGCCTGGGTGTGTATTTGGTTGAATGATAAAGGCCACTTGATGAGTTGTGCTGCAGCAATAGTACCTGAAAACACCTTCACAGCGGGACTTGTAGCTTTTAAAAATGTAAATGCAAACAAGGACTCGGGCAGGAATGAAGATAATGTGCAAAGGCTGTGAGGCCCAGAACTGTGACCATTTGGCATAGTTTGTTCTTCAGTGTTATTTTTTTCTTAACCATTTCTTTCAGTTTTGATAAAAACAGACAACAGTGAAAGCTAAATCCACATCTAGTTTTCATTGTTGCTATGTGAACTCATGTCTCTTCATTGCTTTGAATAACAGAATGGTCACATGGTCATACATCCATTGTTGCTTGTTCAAAGAGAACATGGAAAAATCTGCATTACATGTGCGTGTTTCTCATAGAAGTCATTTTACAACAAACAGATCCGGAAACTAATTATAGTTACAGTTCTACAGAGAATCACACTATGGTTCAAAGTGAAATTCCAGCTACGACAATCATTCTTTCTGATAACACCAACCAGCAAATGAAAACGATTCGCGCTTGGATGATTACATAAGGCAATATCATTTTTTCCCATAATGATTAAAGTGAATGCATTAAGATGATATATCACAAGAAGGTACACTGAGCTCTGTCTTTGTTAGAAAGACAAATCTGACATACGCTGCAAAACAGTGAAAAGTGAAATCAGCAGAGCAAACTCATATCAAAGTGATTCAATTCACACCTCATATCTCAGAAGGGATTAGCAGTAATTCCAAGAAAGACCAAGTTGTTAAGCGTAATAACAATAGTGTCATTTAGTAAACCAGTCTTTTTTTCTTTTCTTTTTTTCAAAAGCTAGAGTTTGATGTCATGTGGTTGTAGTTACATGCTTGACTGGACTTTTTCCTCACTCTGTGTCCCTCTGGGGTTTTTTTTTTGGTTTTTTTAACCACCTCTTTTGTCAGTTTTAATACGGTGATCATAATTCTTGGGTCTTTAACAGGAGCCGTTCTCTTGAAATGTGATTGCTTTACTTGACCCTTTCTTTTAATGAAAACGTGTGGCACCTCTGTGGGTAGCGTAGGTGTAAAGTGCTTTTGATCCGCTGCCACAGATTTAAAAAAAAAGAAGAAAAAAAAATGTATATGCACATGCCAAATATTTTTCTCTCCTAGACTGGCTGAGGCCAAACTCATGAAGTGATTATTTCATAAAAATATTACCATATGAAAAAGAGGAGTGTTGACTTCAATAACACCATAAATATCACAAGTCTCAACATAACTCAAGGGTAGAATATCATTAGTGTTATCTTTTACTGAAGTCAGCACGTTATTCACAATATGTCTTACATGCTTCTGGAAACTCGTGCCCCTCTGAAACTGCAACCCCGGGCCTCCCACCGAGTCTGAAGCACCGGGGACCTCTCGTCCATTGAAACCTATAAATATTCTGAGATTTGCTTCAGCTGTGTCCAATGAGATTGAAAGATTGAAAGCACCGAGGTGTGGAGCTTCCCCTCTTACGGCCGGTGAAACATTCTTTTCAGCAATGAAGGAGGATAATTTGCTCGATGAAAATTCAGGCCGTCAATTAGAGGCACTGGCACGTAACATAAATGATGTATTGTAGTATTTGTATGTGTGGTCTCAGTCCTAAACCAACCAACAGCGTCAACTCATGGTCTGTCATGTTAATTACATCGTGTTCATTGTTTCTGCCATTTCCATGTAAATAGACGTTGTTTTCAAAATGTTGCTGTGCGAATGGAAAAAGTCTCTAAAGTGAAATTTAAAAAGTGATTAAAAAGTCTTCCCTGGAAACGTGTAATTGGAGCACACAAATAGAAATATGACACACAGCTGTTGTCCATGCATGACCGAAGCAACAAGCTAATGTAAAATTCTGTAACTGTAAGCTGTTAATTCCCCACTAATGATAATCAGTTACTAGTTATTTCTTCTTAAAATAAAGGTCTTTATGTCACTTTATACTGTTATTCCCAACATGGGAAAAAAGTCATTTGTCTTTTATATTTGTCGACTCAAATAATTTCTTTTCATAATAATGTTGTTATGGCTTGCAGACTCAAAAGCTAATGAGGAGAGGGAGTGCAGTGCATAACAGTTATTTATTTAAAAACAATCTCTACTATATTCTACAGGCTATGTAAAGGGAAGAGCGGTAATTACAGGTGTTGCCTTTAGGGGCGCTGTGACTCACCAAATACACCAAAAAAGGGGGGTAATGACATCATTGTTTTTCGCAGATTTACATCATGCCCGTTCACACCTCAAAGCTGAGCCGAAAAAACACTAACCATTTTCGGGCTACTAAAACGCTGCGCCGTGTGGAAGATTGCCCAAAAACTGTGTGTTCATGTGAAAACGGCATTCTTGTGTGGACAGACGGCCCGAAGACTGTTTGTTCTATGTAAGTTCAGTCCAATGTTGGGTTACTAAATTCGCCCTCAGCTATCAAAACTTTGATAAAGCCTGTCTTCGATGTATCTCAGATTAAATGGATTTATAGAATGGAAATTACTTTAAACAGACATTAGTTACTGAAACGTGCAGGAAAGGAGGACTTTTTTTATTTTTTTGCTCTACACACATACACACACATCACACATCCATCAACACACATAAGTTTTAACGCCAACTGTCACTGTTTCACCCTCAACATGCCTTAACTATTAAAGGGCGGTTCCAAGAACGATTTCTGCAGGTCAAGGATATCACTGGCTTTAATCTACCAGGACAGGAATTATACGGTCCCAGTTAACCGTCTCCAGCCAATAATAATACCACATTGACCTTAAATCCTGAGTTGTGGGTGTCCAGTTTCATCCTTTCAGTGATGGTCACTGTTGCCTGACACTGATACCGAGAGGCAATATGATTCACTAATAGGGTGACTCGGACATTGATGGGGGTCATAGAGTGACGCCGGTGAAGTAGTTTGGTACAGTCAGAACCCACGGGAAGAAAGACTGAAATAATGTGAGACTGCTGAAACTGCTTTCCAATGTGAGCTGACTCTAAATCAAGTTAGTAGGAATCAGCTGCAGGCTAATATAGATGAAGTTAGATAAAGGAGAACAATGTCTTTCATGTACTCACAGGCCAGTGTGCCCCTGTTGCTGATCATCGAAGATTTTATTATCGTTACATTGCACATGGACAATATTTTATTAGTTACTTACTGACACGATAACATCATGGAGTTAGTGCAGATTTGTTGGCCGCACTGTGAAAGTCCAGGTGCTGGAGTGGATTACGAGCTGGAGACTTTGAAGGCCAATGGGGGTATAAGAAACTATGTCCAGCATCTTTTGGTTTGAGAAGATTTGTGCTTTGTGACTGGCGTGTTATTCAGCTGCAAGTCGCCAAGAGAAGATGAAACGGGCATTTTGGCCTTAAGAACTGTGACTCATTTTCTCACTGGAGATCATTGAGTGTGAAAATCAGCATTTTCTGAAATACTCAGACCAGCCTGTCAAGCACCAAAAACCACACCACATTCAAAGTTGCTTAAGTCTCCTTTACTTTGTTAGTTTTCACTTCAGAAGGTCTTGTTCAACCATGTCTTAATGCCGAAAGACATTAAGTTGCTTAAAATGTGATTGGCTGTTTGCTATTAGTATTAACCCATAGTCCACAAGGTCATGTGGAAGAACAATTGGAAACTCTTTGCAGAAAATGTAAATAACCTCCTCCCACAATTGACTCGCTCAATGCTTTTGCTCATTAACATTCCCCCTTCTGAAACTCATAATAATAAATCAACGTGAATGGACTAAATGGCTTTCAACTGTTAATTTAGGGTATAATAGGAAAATGATGGGAAAAAATACTAACAGTGAATAATAGAGTCGGTTGTAATTGTTAATTACAAGTGTAAAAAAAACAATGCAAAAAAAAAGAATAAGAAACAAATCAATCATTAAAAGTGAGCAGAGTGACTTTCCTCAGTGGATTGCAATATCGTCAGCTTCATATTCACTGACCAAAGGATCTGTTCACTTTCAACTTTTTCTCATGAAAAAACATTCACCATTCACAGTGTGTAGTCTGAATTTAAATCATGTTGCTCTTTAACAAATATAGTGCTTTCGTGGCGACACATTGGACATTTACATCTTGCAGGAAGGAGCCATTATGTGATGCACTGCAGCTGATGTTTTTCATGAGTGAGTGCTGACTACTACATTAAAAAAATGTATTCTCTAATGGTGAAATGTGATGTGAATTAAAGAATAAACTGTATTTCAGAGTGTGTTGCTTCTTGTATTTCTGGTTTCCCGGTTTCCACAGCTTTCTAACTGAAAGACACTCAGATTCTGTAAATCTGTCTTTGTATTTGTGCTTCTAAATTTCAACCTTTGAAATATCGTGCTTTTGGAAACTCTGACAGTTCTCTTGTTATAATCTTTTTGTATCTCTGTCTTAATCTCGCAATTGCCTCTGCACGCTTCAGGTCTTTGTTTAATTTTTAAAACAAACACATCAGAACACATTGTGTTGTAGTAATCAAGACAGGCAAACATCTCATTATTCTGACTCACAGTCATACCCATTTTGGCTGTCATAGATGCGAAAATGTAAAAAACCTTTGGAATACACATCTTTTCTGAAATACTGCTTCTGCACATGTGCCCCAATGCAGAATAAAATATCTTTTTCTGCACATGAGCAGACTTGGTAGTTTTGAAGTTGAGAATCATCAGTAAAGCTTGGTTGTCTGTCCATGCAAATGTCTGTATACCTGCCATTTTTATTGTTTATAGCATATTATTGTTCGCTGCTCGTGTGTGTGTGTTTGGTTTCATTGAAACAAAAAAAAAAACAACAACCAACAGCACCCACTCGTGGCCTTCCAAAAAAATATTGTTTAAGTGTAAACGAAAAACCTTTCTGAAATTATGTAATAAAAATGGGACCGGAGTTTTATTTAGTGACACTATCTTGTATGATGTTAAGTGACTGAGTGGACTGGTGAATCTCAGCAGATGTGAAGAACAGTGTATGTGGGGTGTTTCGGATGAACGGTTTGCTGATGCTAATAGAGTGAGTATGGTGATCCATGGTGCCTGGAGCAGGCATGAGCTGCAGACAGCAAACACAAGCACATTCTATTGATGCAAATTGCAATGTACAAAAAAAAAAAATCACGACTACTCCCTCGTGCCCATTCTCCTGCCGCCATTACCGAACATTGCAGTGTTATCATGCACAGCCACATGCTGCATGGATCCATACACAGTTTCTAGACTCTGCGAATAACTCACTGCTCCAGTGGCTTATATCCGGTTCAACATGTGTGGTAACGTCATGTTTACTAACATGACCTGTAAATACTGCATCAAGTCACTTTGCACAATCATTGAAAATGAATGGCTTGAAGCGACTGGAAGTCAGGCAAGAACATGGTTGGTTTTCTGACCATTTACCTTCAATCTCTACTCATAGCACACAGTCTGGTCTGAGTTTATTCAAAACAATGCTAAACACTATGAAATAACTCATGCTCAGTCATTTGATTGAAGCCATTTTCTGTATGCAAATACTCCCCTGCTTCTGTGTTCAGTGCACCCGAGGAAAAAAAAAAAAAGGCATTGCAAATAAGGAAAGAACGTTCCAAGGTCATGAAAACATCAATGTATGTTGTGCTCCCCAAAGCCAGTTGAGTATGCACTGCCACGGAAATAGAAGCTATAATCTCATTTTAGGTGATGTAAAGCAGTGATGCATGCAACAACCTTGTAAACACATGCTTCAATACATACTCGAGCATGTAGATGCACATAAATACTCAGGTATGTATTCAGGAAAGCCTTTAGCCACACAGAATTACTCTTCCGCAGCCGTCTAATAATGTTAACTAAGAATCACTCATGTCATCACAACAATCTCTGTCTGGTCATCTACCTCTTGATCCCAGCACTAAATTGCCTATCATAGCAAATGAGATAATGAAGGTATTCACATATTCGAGTGAATTACATGTTGATGAGCTTATCGCAGGTCATAAGTGGAGACTGAAGTGTTTGTTTGTTTTTATCCATTCTCTCATTATTATGTGCATACTTGTAGATTGCTCTAAAGATGCACATTTTCATAGAGGAAATTAGCTTTTTTTTTGTTTTTGTTTTTTTAATCATGCCAGTTTGCGTAGAAGAGGCTGCACTTATGAGATTTTGCGTTGTGGAGTCGTTTTTCTTTCATCCGTCAGCAGCCATTAAGCACCACTAGAACAGTGACTAGCTAAACAAGGTTGGCTCTCAGTACTCCCTTCTCGCTCTATGCAAATTGATCCCTTTGATGTTGAACCAGCAGGACAGGGAAGGACAGCGCGAGGAAGAGGAGTCGCGGGAGGGAGGAGGGGGAACACGAGGATGACGAGACCTGCTTGTTTGCAATCAGCAACTGGTTCTAATGAGGACCTGTGTCAGCGGAAAAAAACAACGCGGCCACGCTGTTAACTGACCCGCTCAGGCTTTCAAATATAATTCATACCCCGGAAATTTCTCATAAGTGGCTGCTCGACTTTGTTGTTGCTGCTGTTATTGTTGCCGTTGTGTTGTGCTTTGGCTGGAAATCAGACAAGGGCCACAGTCCTCGGAGAGGGTTTAGGGGGAGAACAGGAAGCTTTTATTTTTGCACACTGTGGAATATTTCCACAAACCTCAAACCATGTAATGAGCTCACTTGAAACGTTGGCTGGCGGAGTAGCTAATCTGTGTTTTTTTTAGTTAAAGAGGGGAAGTGAGTAAACGCGACTATAACGGAACATCCTGACGCTCCTGAGTCTTGCTGGAGATTAAATCCTCAAAATTCGTTCCTCCCACGTGTTCCTCCTTCCTACGGAGGTTACGGGACCGGCACCGAATTCAATCTATAAGGTGACTTGTGTATATTATTAAATGCTATTCCCAATAGGCAGCCATAATTGTAATGGTGGTGGGGGCGGGGATGACCAGAAATACCCACATATATATGGAGTTACGACACACAGACAAAAATACACAAAGCAGATACGCACAAACTATCATCTTAGCCTATCTGGTAATAGTTTCTGGCGTTTTTTTTTTAATTAAAATTCAGATTGACTTGAATGAAAGCTGCTACTGTGGATGCAACTGATACACTGTAAGTCATTGGAATTTAATTGAAGAATTAATGAAAGTGGGACTCAATTTTCTCCAAGTGAAGATATTGCGTGAGGCAGTAGGAAACATCTGGGGAATATTAATATCAGGTGACTTTCACCTACTGACTTAAACTGCATTATTCCAGAAGGTATGGGGGATTGATCAAAGCGTCCACAATAGGTGTCTGGTTATATTACACAAATGTGGTAGAACATCGTCGTGTGCCAACATCAAAGGCGCAATTGTTTCAATGAAATCTGAGCGATAACTATACTCTCACAAAAAAACATGTTCTCTTGTCAGAAAGGCAAAATACAAAAAAATAAAAAAAATCATCCTGCTTATTGGATGTATCCAATTTGACAAATTAATGGAGAAAACCTTCAAAAACATGTTTATTCAAATATATGAAGCAGTTTACGCTGCATGGAAATATTTTCCTTATATAATCTCCTTAGAGGAAATTGTGTAATGTCTGTAATAATTGCCATAATGATACAGATTAGGTGGGGTATTAATTATCAAAATGCTACAGAAAGTAAAAAAATGCTTACTAAACAGTTGTTCAGTGAGTCTACGGTACACAGATTTTATTGTCAGCACTGTTGTTGTACCCGTGGACCTGCTGAAATTCACTCAAGACAATTTGCAGCCTGATTGAGGTTTCAAAAGACAGACACAAAATAATAATTTAAATTAAAAAAAAAGTATTTAAATTATTCTTTTATTTGATGCACTCCCTTTAGAAAGACAGTGTGACTCCGCTGCAATATGAATCCACCATCGTATACAGCTGTAAGACAGATACATTAGTTTGTAAAGTTGTTGATTTTATTCTGACAGGAAATGTAATCTTTTAGCCGCTTCACAAAATTGCCAGTTTCATGCTGACATGACAACTTGATAATGGTATTCCCCCGGTATAGGCAGTGTTAATGTGAAGTTGTTTAATTATTATGGGGATAAGAAGAATGGATTTGCAATCAAGGAAAGGCAGGTTATTCAGAGCCTCACCGATAATCACAAGTCCAAAACAAATTATAAAACTGAATATGTATTGGTATTTACATAGCGGCGAGTGTAAAAAATGTAATTTCTATATGATTACATTTGTCAGGGTCTAGTTTTATAATAACAATCATCACATTTGCATATTTCCTGTTCCAATAGCGAAGGGACTTGTAAATAGAGGCAGACTGAGCTGAGCTGAGCCTCAAATTGTGGCCATTCAGTCTCATTCAAACAGGATGTTGCCTGTGAGCTGAGTGCATCTTCTGTTTTCTCACTCTGTACCAAAGTTTGTTGACAATATTATTATAAGCACTAACTTGCCATCGCGAGTTACTGTGTGAAGAAAAAAAAAAACTCCAAACAAAAAAATAAATAAATATTGTGTGTTCCATATATTTAGTCTTTCTGATCTGTCAAAATTACATTGAAAGAGCACCCAGTGAACCAATCAGCATCCCTGCCTCACTGTAGGGGGCACTGCTGAGCACACAGGCTGATTCTGTTTTTGATTTTCTTCCACATTGGGACCGATTTTATTCTTTCATTATGTTGGGGTTTCTACACCCCAGAACATATTCATAAATGCTCCCCATTACAAATACAGAATTGACAAAAATGTGATCCATTAATGACCCTATCAGAACATTTGTATTTTTTCTAAAACACCTTTTCTACTTCAAAATTTTGAAAATAAATTATCCTTTTACCTGTAACTCTTTTTTTTAAAGACTTCTGTACCTTTTTTTAATGCATGAATGAAGGGATATGAATGAGCACTGTAGAATTGCGAAGGATTACGGTGCAGCAATGTACTGGTTGCCAAACAGTTTTAACTTTTAGACATAGCAACAATTTATGGTGCTTCACATACCATGAACCTCACATTCAGGTTGGACTTTATTTATGAACGAGTATCATTTAGAAAAAAAATTCAAAATTGGCTCAGAAGTAGTGGGGGCTTCTGCTGATCCAAGAGGAGGGGGAGATTTTATGATCAAGATTTCACTTTTGTTTACTTTGCTTAGTTCTTCTGCTTTGGTGATGATTTCTACAACATCACAACTTATGTCATTATAAATGATAAATTAATGCCCTCTATTGGTCATGTCATGGATCCATCTTCGATATATATTCCAGTGGGATGTTTCTAAGAAAGAAAGAAAATAATTTTCTCTGGGAAAAATCCACTTGTTTTCACAGTAAATAAAGTAATTTCACCAACATACTGGACAGAAATGTATACAAAAAGCAGCTCTCAACACATTCATGTCAAGAGCTAAGCCAAACATATATTACATTTCTCTTGGGAATTGTTATATTTCTGTCCCAAGAGCAACATTATATGTAACATATGGACTAGTTTGGCATTGATGGTGAAACACATTTTCAAGTAATGAATGTCCATGTATAGCTTGCTTATATAATAATTATCTATTCCCAATGCTCCCACTTTCTGTTTGAACATCTTTTGTTGTTTTGTTTTTTTTTTATCCCAGGCCCAACATGTCTTCTTCAGAAACAACTCTTTTTCAGAAATACAGCTGGTCGTTGATTTGGTAACTGTGCGGTTTTAGAAAGAACAATTGTAAAATGGAGCACGAGATTTATCAGTGTGCCAGCAGTGAGTAATTTTGTTTGAGGGGATCAGTGCCTGATGGTGCTAACAGTTCTACTTTGGATGGTTTCCCACTGGCAGGTCAGTAGGTTTTGTATTTTCATTGGCCAGAGCTGTCACGAAGTCAAACGGGAGAGGCTGCAGATTGTTCGCGGCATATCTCTGGGCAGCAACAAACATCGCTGAAAGTTCATTTGCATCCGCTGAGTGGCTGTTTGCGCAGCAGTGGGATTGCTTAAATCAAATGCAGTTTGTGAAATGGTTCAGACAGAATCAACAATTTTATTAAAGCGAATAGAAAGTCCACTGCACTCGTCGACACATCTTTTATCTTTTAGTCAACTCATTTGAGAGAAATTCAAATACGACTAGTCTTTCATTCAGTTCTTTCATGGAAACAGTACATATACATGTAGCGTATCTACAATACATCCTCAAAAGCAGTTTTTTGAGACACATATTTCTACATTGCTGCTGTTTTTGGTACTGATGAGTCCTATGATAAATTCACCTATAGAGTTATTGCTTAACAGGAATGTCATTTGCAAATACAACTCCTGGCAGAGAGTGAGAGAGAGAGAGAGAGAGAGAGAGAGAGAGAGAGAGAGAGATGCTCCCTGAAACATGAAGACCAGATGCTCTTTGGCACTGACTAACTCAGATGGTTTCAGTGTCTGACTCCGATGGACCTAAGAAGCCTTCGTGCTGAAGTATTCCAGGCACGTACAACTGAGAGTAGAACTCGGAGCCGAGCCAAAAACATGGTGACGAGATTATGTATCTAGCATGGCCACATCTTAGGAACCCCCCGAGGAACTGAAGTCAGTCGTTTAGAAGAGGCAATTTGGGCTCCTTTGTGTTGTCCGATAGTGCTGCGACCCAGACCTGATGAAGAGGCACAAAAGGGATGGAGTAAGCAGACTGTTATTGTCTTTGTTTACAATAAGTAAGTTCAATAAAGAGACGTATTTTCAAAAGCACTTTCTTTGTACTTTCTTCACGGGCGATAATGGTTCATGTTTGTTTCCTCAGTAAACCCGTCATAGGATCTCTGTTGAGGGTTTATCTGCTCCAAAGCATGTAATGAACTCAACTGACCTCATCGCCAATCAAAATCTGGTGTTTTGTTTACAAGACTCAAAGTGAAAGTCAAAAATTCAGCAACTTCTGGCTGGTTTATCAAACTGAAATGGGAACAATAAATCTAATGGATTCACTCACAACATGTTGGAGTGACTGGTGGAACTGCTGTTGATTGACACCACGAGTTGCCATAATAACAGATCTTTTAATCATTAACTCCATTGTTAACTGGATTTTCCTCATCTGAACAATCCAAGCTAATTTAACCAGTGTGGGGCGATCACTTGCTCCTTTACTTTTGCAAAGACATTTAACTTTGTCTTTGCAGATCTGCCTAATTGTGGGAGGAGTCGAAGGGATGGTCTACCTTGATTGGGATTGGCTAAACCCCTGATGACACTGTATAGGGTTTGATTTCTGATTGGCTTATTAATGTTCAAAAACCATTAGAAAGTGAATTTTGCACAATATGACCCCTTTAATTTTTGTGAGCTTTTTGTTTTGAGATCAATCCAAAAACCTCAAAGGAAATATCTTTCAGCATAATTAACTCTTTTGACATATAATGACAACCATGTATTTAGAGGTTCAAAATGTTAACAATCTGCAATGATGTTGTTTGGGAATTAATAGATTTCAAGTTTTAAGATGTCATCTAACAACATCTTTTTGTCTAACACTGACCATAAAAAAATTTGGACTATGAAGCAAAACAATAAACTAAAAACTGAGCGCTCCAAGTAATCCTATCTACAAATTTTCCTACAGGTTTGAAACAACACCCCCAGGCTGACAGATCCGAGTTTATACACAAGCATAGCTGAGGCCAAACACACAAACCATCAGCCATCAGCCACTGAAAGGCTTCACTTGTTGTGTCATGTTTGAGTGCGGGCCGCCGTCACGCAAGCTGCCAAAGCCTCAAACTGCATTGTGACTGAAATAATAGGGTGTGCCGGTATCTTGGTGCCCTGCTGATAAATCTGAGTGCACACTGCGAGCCCATTGATGCTGATTGCCTCCAATGAGTAATCACTCACGCCTGCTTGAGAGATGCACATTCACACCATTTGATTCCAACTTCACTGAAATCCGACAGCACACAAGTAAATCATTTAACTAATGTATCTAGCACAAAACGTTGTCGCTGCTATGCTTCCCATGGAGAAGAATCTGCATGACTTTAATGAGCTGTATAGATTTTTATAAGCCTTCCACAAAAGCAAAGCCCCTCCTCAGCTGTGAGATGGATATAAAACCGGCTTTAAAGCTCAACTCAGATGTTTTTTTTTAGTATTAATGCGAATGCGTATCAGACTTCACACCTGTGTCCTCTGTTTGTTCAGCGCAAACAACCGCACTACATATCTCAGCAATGAAAGCCACCATAGTTATAAACATGACCAAAATACTCTCACTCGCACGTTGTTTGACTTAAGATGGAGCGGATGTTTACACTGACGGTTGCCAATTATCACGCTGCGTGTTGACCGACACCTACACTGGCTGTGATATTAGATGCTGTACGGACAGGGACAGTTGTGGGAAAATAACATCAAACTGTCTCAGGGAGATGGTAATGTGAGTTTACAGCACAGAAACACAAAGTGGTGGTTAATACAAGAGATTAAAAAAAAAAAATTTAAAAAGTGAGGGACAGAAAAAAACACAGCTTGCTTTCTGTGGTTGAAAAAGGAGCACAGAACCTTACGACAACTTGAAGTGTCATTAATCCATTGTCATCTGTCTCCCTGGAAAATGTCTTGCTATCTTCAGTTTCTTGAGGGACACTGCAGCACAAGAACAGCACAGGCTAGTCATTACCCTACTTTGAAAAAGAGTTTCTAATTTCTCAAACAGGAGAAAGTTTTGCTGATGCTCTTCACAGCAGAGAGCCAAGGCGCCGTCTGTTACATCCCTTTGCAACTGCTTTGACTTCACTGGGCTCTCAATAGTCAATATTCAAAACAAGAACGTGCCGCCCCTCCTCATTTCCCACGAGCATTGCCTTTGATGTGATTGACAGCTTCATTAAACAGCTGGTTAGAATAGTGACTTGCTGGCCTTTACATTGCTGAATAGTGCTCCACATGAAATAGAGCAGCAGGCGAGTTTGAATAGAGACCTCAACATAAACATTCCTAGCAAATGGTGCGCAAAGAGCATCTAAAGGTCAGGGTCAGGAATAAGTGAGGGGCACCACGGTGCTATAAAAAAAAAAAGTGGAGCCGCTATCAGGTAAGGCTTCATTTTGCTCTGCAATCACAGCGGAGTGACAATTAAGTAACTCGAAGGGCAGTTGGGCAGATCAGGAGGTCAACAGGGGTCAGTGAGCCTGCGGCTCTGGGGCAAAACAACATTTTAATGATGTCATGATGAGGGTGACACACGAATGCATCAGCAAAACTGTCAAATGCTAGTTTATACCTCGGCGCTATGGAAGGTCACAGGCACATGTTGTAATATTTATAATGTGTTTGATGACTATGTATTTAGTGGAGGCTAAGAGCTATGAATGAGGGGAATAATGTCAAACTTTACCTGTATGGCGCTTTTATAGAAAATTGACTAAATACTCATAAATCTGGTTTCCTAATCCTCTCAAAGTCAAAGTATGTCAGAGTCACTGGGTTGGGTTGAGATTTCTCCAGGTTCAGGAAAGACTGATATGTATATAGACGTGCTTTCATCTCAAAACAAGCTGTAATCAGTTATATATAGTAAACATTTTACACATCATGATCCAAAGACAAGAATTATTTTACCATTAAATCCACTTTGCGTCTGTATACAGAGCCTGCATTTGTTGTACCTGTGAAGCACTTCTTTTTTTTAAATATCCATTCATATAAGTTAAAAAAAACAAAAACAAATGTTATCACAAAATAGATGATGGAGTGAATTGTGAGTAATTGATAATGAAAAAAATGACTCATCAGTAAACCATTTATTTTACATTTAATAACACAGTCGTTTTACAGGTTCCTGCATACCTATCATGCAGATATACTGTACAGTGAGTAGACTCCTTGTTGACTGCTGCACATGCAACATTGATGGTGAACCTGTTTCTAATCCATTGCGTTAACTTCTATCAAGAAAGACATTCTTTACATGAAAGAAATAATCTTAAATCTCTGAATTGTCAGGCAATTTGGTTTAGATACAGATCAGCAGACATACCAGATTGGAGAAAAATCTGTTTCAAAGAGATGTATTGTGACCTGAATGGCTAACATGACCAGTACTGTTACTAAAGTTTAACACAATAGAAACAAGAAAGGATAGTAAAAGAAGGACACTGGAAAATATATACATTTATATAACAAGATTTAAAACAAAAACAATACATGTAATATTTAAATTTCTTTAAACCCCACAAGGACACACTGTGAGCATCAGCAGTCTTTTCACTTTCTCCTCCCCTATGATCCACAGGGGTTTTCATGCCTCTGATACTGAGCTGAATTCCTATTGTACCAGCTTCCCTCTGGAGCCCCACTGTATGTTGGTTCAATCTGCTGTTGTAAAGATTGCAAAAGCACTAAAGTCTCCACACAAGCCACTGCAATTTACTGCTCAGGTTCTCCCAAAGTGCTCTGCATCGTGATCTACCTCAACCCTGTGCTGGTTCTTCTGAGCTTAAAATACAATGTCATAAATAGTTTCTCACGTCTTTGTTAAGTCAAGGACAATGTGATCACATTGCATCTGTTGCGGGGGCTTGTGGGCTTCCGTCCCACCCAGCGGTGGGTGAGCTTTACATGTACTCTAACCTCTGAATTCTTCTCTTCATCCCTTCCCTCCGGTTCACGTTGCACTCCACGCTGTGACACTTGTAACGACCACTTATCCTTCCCAAAGTCATCGATGCTATGAGTCAGCAAACCAAAGTCAAACGGGAGGCAGCGGATGCATGGAGAGCATGTTACCTGTTTATTTAAAAGCATGACGGTCCACGCAAGGTCAAACGGCACAGGGGAAGAAACTGTAAGGTAAGCATGTCAATATTTGTCACATGCTCGTGGCACTGTTCGGCTGCGCTGATGGTGGGAGTTTGCTTCCTTTGTTTTCGTGAATGTGGCAAAACGGCTGAAGACGCCACTGCCAAGGGTTTTGATTGATATTTGCTGTCATGCTGTAATGCATGTTTGGTCTCCAATTAATTCAGAGACTCAATTACAAGAAAAGAAAGGGGGGGAAATGGCTGAACAAAACCATAGTAAACTAGTTTGTTATGATATAATCCTGTGATAACAATCCTTCCTCAAAACCCCAATGACACATACACCAGAATGATAAAATCCCAACAAACAGCTGTAAACTATAAACATGAAATCAGGCACATGCCATTAGGTCAAGGTCAAGTTGTTTGACAGATTATCTGTGATATCACTTGGGCTTTTTATGAAGGGTTTATATGTTTGGATAATGTCTTTCCCCATTGTTTTCAATTGTGGTCACTCTGTTTAATTTTATATGTTTGTCCAGTCTGTCTGTGAAATTGAATTAATCAATTTACATCACTTGACCATATGCAGTTTTTTTATTCTATTTGTGGGCATGAAAGTAGTAACCAATAACCCACAATAAATAAGCAGACATCATTGTTTTCACCTTTAAAAGCAACAACCAGATCTGTAAGTTGGGATCTTGACATCAAGACTCTACAAAAAGTGACATTTTGTTGATTTCATAATGGGAAACAACATGGTTGTATATTTTTCTTTCAATGCTAAAATATGTTTTGACATTAATACATTCATCTATTAATGAAAGGAAAAGGAGCATGATTCCAGTTATTATGAGTCAAACAGGATCTATGATGTTGTTTGACTGAATATGAAACAATCAGATTTGTAAAGATTTGGAAATGAAATCATTTCTGGCTGTATGCACTAATCAGATTAAAACTTTTCAAATTATTTTTTGTGATCCCAGAAAACAATTTTCAAAAATCAAAACAATTCAGCGGACAGCGTGTGCAAACAGGATAGCGTGCCAAACTTTCCCCTCTCTGCAACACGCATGCTTTTGGCCCCTTTATTCCGCTCAAGATAAAGCAACACAAATTATCACATAAATGAATAATCTGCACTCATTTCAGACTTCAGATTCATCCAAGCCAACTAAACTGGCTAATGTATTCAAACAAATTCCAGGCACAAGATATCTCGTGGCTCCAGGGCTTTGGCACAAGCATGGGTATGGATCCACTACTGACAGGATGTCCTTGCGTTTGAATGGCTGTGTGTGTGTGTGTGTGTGTGTGTGTGTGTGTGTGTGTGTGTGTGTGTGTGTGTGTGTGTGTGTGTGTGTGTGTGTGTGTGTGTGTGTGTGTGTGTGTGTGTGTGTGTGTGTGTGTGTGCGTGTGGACACAATGGGCCAAAGTGAAACCCAGAGCAGAAGGAACTTGGCATCATCCCTCTGCCCTGCTGTGTTGGACTTAACAGCCTTTGAAGCTATAGTTCTTCTGTTTTCCCTGCTGTCAGACATGTTTGCAAATACAGTGATGTTCAGTTGTAGATATAACACTGGCAGCCTGAGACAACAACTCACTGGTGGCATTGTGCGTTCATCCAAAAATATGTGAAAACCTCATTATTTATTTGACACAAACACAAACTTGGATTTTATTGTTTATTTATGTGATTACTCATTCATATATTTAGTTCTGATGTGTGTGTGTGAGTGTGTGTGTGTGTGTGTGTGTGTGTGTGTGGGGGGGGGGGGGGGGGATAATCTGTCAAAGGTTGCCCTTAATGTATTCCTTTTAGAGACCATTTTAAAATTCAAGTCTCTCAATTGTTCCCTTTGAAAGTTGAACATTATGCATAAATTCCTAATCAATATGATCACAATGTAAAGTGCCACATGTATGTAAATTGTCTGCATGTTACAATTAACTACTGGAGATTAACTTCACAAACACACGCGCACAAAAACAACACAAAAGGTTATGAGTAGATTCATATCCGTAGTTTACGAGAGTTGTCAGTAATACAATACAGGCATAATAAAGCGTGAGTTGGAGGACTATTGGCAGCCCAGTCACATTAGCTAATTCCATTTAAAGTACTGCACTCTAGAGAACAGCCTATCTGCTGTGATGTACAGCCCAGCGCCTCCCAAGAGAAAATTGATGCTTCCAACATATTGAAGTGAGGTAAAGATATGGTACCATTCACAATATGAAAAATATACTTCATAATATACTCTACCCATGTTGTGCGTCATGTTAAAATGAATATATTTATTAGAAAAATGACTACACACCAAATATTCAAGTTAATTATTGCAGCTGAAGCCGTTCAGGTCTAATGAAGAGTCTGGAATTATATAAATGTAAGCGGTGAACTGCCCGAAGTCAAAAAACAACATAAAATCACTTCAAAACTGAAAAAATAATGTACATTTGAGAATTTTTCAAAAACCTTAAAGGTGTCCTGCAGCAATGAAAGGTGGAAGCTTGAAAGTCGATCCTACTAATTCCTAAACGTGTTCCAACTTTTATGGATTACTTATAACCTCCTCTGTCTGCATAAAAGCAGTGCTCCAATACACTGGTACTGCACTCTCATGACCATCAGTTGAAGAGTAATGTACTGCAGAAGGTATGCATCGCAGTGGAAGAGAAACAGACCATTGTAACTCTTTAAAAAAAACAATTGCAAGGACAGTCAAGGTGTTAGTACAGTTTCATTCTCCATCGAAAAACTCTCAGAAAATAAAACTCTGATACGAAGAGGTCTGGCAGATAGAAAGCCATATAAATAGTGGTCGTAGTAAGCAAACCTCAGTTTTAACTTGAAGCCACAAGGTTTGACAGGAGGAGTTGCAGCAAGAAATTAAGCGCCAGAATTAGACAAAGGCATGAGTCATGAAACACCACCGTCAGACGCCTTTATTGAAGTCGTTACTTGGCACGATTGTACTACTGATATCATACCATGCTGTTTTTTCATCCGACCTACAGTACATATGAATCATAATAAGTGGGGGTATCTCAAACATTAATGTAAGAAAAAAGATAACATATTAATTTTTGAGCACCATTAAGGATATACAGCCATCACCAAGGCTTTTAAAAGAGACATTAAAAGAAACATCATCAGAGAAAGTAAAATGACATCCTGATTTTAATGAACACAAATGGCAATGCAAGTAATGCTCTCTCAATAGTGCTATTCTGGAGGTAATTTCCAGGTTGTAATTCAACACAATATAAAAGTAGATTGTTATTTGAATATAAAAAGTGAACTATGTACCCTCTCGTTCTGTGGATGTGGTTTAATGCAGGACATCTAACATGTACACCCCAGCAAGCTCCCTTGGAAATGTTGACCTTCGGAATGACTTCACCAGTGAAGAATCTCAATTAATCCATTGAAATCAAATGCATTTAAAACTGTGCTTCTATTAAACTGTTGTGTCTTTTACATTACTTTTTTGACATGACACAAAAAATGTCATATGATACGACCAAAAAGGGCTGCACACTGGTTAGCAATCTCACCCAATAGTGACAATGTCCAAGGTCAGATTCTGGGTTTGCCTTGCAGTTTGTATGTTCTTCCTGTGTATTAGTAGGTTTTCTCCTGGGACCCCGAGTTTCTTCCCCCTGTCCAAAGACATGCATTGACGTTAACGGGCCACAATACACTGTGCTGAGGCATAAATATTGTTGTGTGTAATATTTATCTGTTTTGGTGCTGGGATGGACTGATAATGTTCAGGGTGTGCGTACTCTGCCTTCGCCCATGGGTTCCCAAGAATTTAGTTATATACTAATAAGATACACAGGTCCTGGATATCAAAATATGAAATACAAGCTAAACTAAGAAGAAGCCAAAGATCAGATATAATATATTACAGAAGAAAGACAAAACGGCAGAAGGCAGAATGGTGAAGTTGTATTTATAAAGGGGGAAAAAACATGATAGTAATGCAAATATTACTAAAATTATGTTGATAATAGAGTTTTACTCACGCTGAAAACATTTGGTAGCGGACACACTGTCCCCAACAGCTTCATAGTGAGAAGAAGTGATGTCACTCGAGGGTCCAACAACTACGAAGTTGGTAGTAGTTGTACTCACTTTCCCATCTTAGCCCACTGTAACCTTTCAGTCTTTAATCCATTACAATCAATCAACACAATACTAATCCACAAAATGCATAGAATGTTGCTGGCTATGCCTAGCATTGGTTGTTGTGGTTAAAAAAAAAAAAAAAAAGTGGTTTGGGCCACAGAATCTGACTCTCATATAAATGCTTTGGTTTGTTGCAGTGCAACTTCAAGGAAGCAAACTTTTTCTTGAGCTATCAGACGTCGCGGCATCAAATTTAGAGGGACATAAACACGTGTGACCACCTCCCACCAGACGGAACATATGTAAAAGTGTTAAAACACTTTCTCCCTTTTGACTATGTGTATTCCCTGTGCATTTACTTCCAAGTACAGTTTATCCATCACTGTTTCATTCATGTATATATATCATTCATCTGGACATTATCAGTACATGAGCGCCACGCAACTTAAATTAAAGTCCACAGTTCTCTGCTGGGAAAGAAACCTCCCCTGCTAAAGTTTCCTGACTCCTGCTGCAAAAAGTATTTAATCTATTTTATCTGTCCTGCAACTTTAAAGTGCTGATGAATCATTTTGATGACGCTCACTGTGAGACGTTTAGATAACTTAACAGAAATCATGACAAATAACTCCTGCCTGGGTGCCTATTCTCGAACCTCCAGCAGGTAAGCAAGGTGTCTGTTTATATGAATCTCCAGTTTTGTCTCAGAGAATTACACTTATATTTGATTTGTGAACGACACGAACTGAACTTTTCCCAGCAGCCTCTATGTCCTGGAAAATGTCAAACCTCTTGTGATATTAAGTAATGTTTGTGAAAATTTGATTATTACAAGGCAAAGATATTAAACAACATCAATGTTTTTTGTTTTTTTTAGAAATCGCTGGCAACAAAACGTGTTTTACAGAGCTGCACCCAACCTTGTTAAATTTGGGGGGATATTCTTTGAATCTATGTTTTTATAGAGGCACTGAAGGTTTGCCAGAAAAAAAAACAAATAACTGAACAAGAGACTGTGCAAAGGGACCTGGGTCTCCAAGGATTATTACAAATTAGTGAACCAAATAACAGTGCAATCAAGTCATGTTGTTAAGAGTTTGTTTTTGCTTTTTGTGTGTGTCACTCATCATATTTTTTCTACACTCCATTAATTCTTGAACCTTCATTATGTGGCTTCAGCAATTGTGTTTTGGTTCGCGTATAGCGGGGGGGGGGGGGGGTTGTGGTTGCTCAATTTTCCTATCAAAGTCACATCTTGAGCAGGTCAGCAAAACAGTCCCTCGACACTCAGGTGCAATAAAACAGCCTTCTGCCAATTCAGTTCTTTTATTATTTGTCTTGTGGCTTTTGCATTTAGACTGTTCTGATTATTTCGTCGGTGCATTGTGGGGATTTTAATGTTCAAGAACGTCGGGGATGAAGTTAGTCAGCGAAAACGGCGTCTTCATCAATAAAGCTGCTTCCCCACCCACTCGCCATCAATTTCTAATCACATAAGCTTGTGTTAGTTTGGTTGTATAACTGTTATACGAGTCCTCTGCAAAACAATCGTTACTGTGAACCATCATTCAGTCCTTGTAATGAAAAATCAGCTCACACTTTGTGTCAGTGGCCTTTGATACATCCTGGCAACTCACAGACACCAACCAAACGCTACGCTTGCAAACCATGCTACAGATTGATGAGTGTTTTGCCAAAAGTCGTTTATTTTTCATCCAAACATGCTCACTTCTCTAACAACTAACCACACAGACAGAAAAAAAAAAAAAAAGAAAAAGCACAGTGCCAGGCACGTTTGATGTATGTGACATTAAAAGCAGCTCGGTTAACATTTGCTCCTCGCTCACAAACCGTGGGCTGGTAACGGATGTCGCCGTGGCTACGGCTCCAATATGAGTGAATTGAAATAGATCAGGAAGGGTGACTGACAGCGTCTGAGGTGGTTCTATTGAGGAGGTGTACATATGCACATCACATATTTTCAAGATTAAAGGTACAGCCCCCAGAAGAAAAGAAAAAAAAAATCCTTTCTTCGATGTGGAAGGTGTTAATGAATGCTGTACATGCGTCCGCATTCACCGTTTTTCATTCCAAACCCCTGTGCCAGGGTAAAAGTTGTTACACGATGTAAGTGAACTGCACATTTCACAGAGCAACTTAATCCTGTCGGGTGAAGGAAGCCGTTGTATCAAAAGCCTTTAACGCCCCAAACATATTGTGAAATCAAGTTAAAAATAAATAACTAAATGCTCTTTTGAGGTGGTCAGTGTTTCTGACGAGTGTCAAGTCATTTCTTTTCCTTTTCAACTCAAGACATTGGTGATGTTCATTGAAATTGTCAGGCCGCAGTAATGATAGAGAAGCTGACAGTTCGGGGCACTGTGTTGTTACACAACAAGAGCTTCCTGTACCGCTGCCTTTCGGGAGGTGGAGAGGACAGTGCTGGTCAGTGCAGGGACTCCAGAACAAAACTGAATGCACTACAAACACTACACGTTTTAAAATGCAGTGCAGACGCTCCACAGCACTCAAGTGGCATTTTTCTGTGCTTTGGACTTTCTCCCCATCCCTTGATTTCTTGGTTTTAATGGTGCATGTGTTCGGAGAACATATAACCGTGGTTATTAAAGGGCCGTTCACATTATGGCTTTACACAGTGTCCGTCATTAGAGCAGTTTGGAATTGCTTTATTTGTGAAATTGTAACATCTTTTGGTTTGTTATTATCTGGATAAATGTGTTTTTCTGCTTCAATCAATTTCATCATCTCTTTCTTCAATGAAAGCTGCAACCACAGAGCATGAACTGTCAACTCCAATTACAAAGTCAATAAAATGTCTTAATGAACGAGCACAGCGGTCTGTTGCTCACTGCTCAGTGTCCAATCACATGTGATCACCATGCATAGGCTGCATGGCATGTTTAAAATTCTGCCTCATACAATCTCCCATCGCATTACTGCACGCTACAAATTCAGATCGTGTGTCCTGCCGCGATGTCACTTTAGTTTCCCACGCGTCCTGCATAGGGGCGCGTGTGCAAAAAGGATATTACATCAATTTACAGTGGGGAACCATTTGACATTGCCGACTCATCTTAATCCACCAATCACCTGCACTGGCAGACTTTCTATATCCATGTGCAAATTCAGGGCATTTTAATTACATTATAGAAATGCGATTCCCCCCCCCCCCCCCCCCCCCCTGGTTTCTCTGGGGTCTCTCGAAACTTAATTTAAGCACAGCACAGTACAGCCTTAGAAATGAATATGCTAAATGCATTTATGAATGGTGCCGATGCCTTCAAGCGCATCACATTGGTTCCCACTACAAGTTAAGTAATATTGCTAGTGTATATTTACAAGCGCTAATGTATTATCAGGCTTAATGTTGAAACATCTGCTGCGCTTCTGCTGTATCTGATGGCGCTCGCCACTGCCTGCTGTATGTGACTTTCACACATTTGTGTCTGTGCACAGTCATTACATAATGTGTTCCAAGTGTAATGTGAGGGTTCGATGTGTGGTAGTGAGCTCACTCTTCAAAACGTCAGATGAATTCAACCTACTTAATGAACCATTTTAATATGTGCATATCTATAAATATTACAACACAAATATGGAAGCAATTGTACAAATATTGTAAATGGTTTTTAAGAAATGATTGTGAATGTATTAATTAACTTGTAAACAACACAACTCTTCTTCGTCGTATCGCCTCAATTATAGCACATCACTCTGACGGCGTTAAGTCTAAATTCAGCTGAATAAAATAAACAACTCCTGTGAACAGCCTCCCGTTATCTAAGGTTTACGTCTTGTGGCTCGTCTGCAGCAGTCATGTCTCCCATTCATTTTCCATCAGGAATGGAGAATTGCTCAAGCAGAGCATTATGGGATTGCCAATGGTATATAGCTGGATGGGACAGGAGAAAAAGGTTTCACTCAATGAACTGTGACCTCTATGAAAATTGCCTGGAAAGCAACCAAAGACACACAAAAGATCGGATGTGTATTTTAATCCCTTGATAAAAGGATGTTGGTGGTGAACCCTTCAGAGGGATGATCGAAACCATTTTTGGAATCTAGTCCAGTAGTTTAGGATTGCAACCATGTTTTTCTTTGTAAATCCATAAATAAATCAAAAGTAGAAAAACTGTAATGACGGAGGAGTTTCTGTTTGTTTTGGTTTGGTATTTTTCATTAATTTTCTTTATTGGACGTAACAAGCAAATAAATAACATAAACAAAAGGGAAAACGTCAAGGAAGGATAAAATGTTTCCATTTTCTCTTTTTATTTTTATCCCTCCTACCAATCAAATACAGACAATTTAAAAACTAAAATGGTTAAAAAAGGGCTCAGTCGTCACAATCAGGCAGAAATGTCAAAGATTTAATATTATTTAAAAAAGGTCTCCAAGTCTTTTCAAATGAGTCCTGGAAATCATTGAAGGGAAAATCGTAAGTCTGATGGACAGAAACAGCAGAAGAGGGAGTTTTAAGATATGCTCGGGCATGTATTTAATTTAGTAATGAGAAACGTAATCATCCATCTTCTTTGAAAAAGGAATTTGAGAGGAATCGTAACCGATGATGGGTGAACTCAGTTCACTAGTCCATCAAAGAGCAAAACACAGAGAGACAGACTGTCCCAACGGGCAATTTTGAATCATCAATTAACCTGTAATGTATATTTTTGGAGAGCAAACTGGAGTATCTAGACTAGAGAAAAGCCATTTACACACAGGGAGGGCACACCAACGCTGCCTCCAAAGCATATATATATATATATATATATATGCATTGTTGTAATGTGCTATTCCTTTATTTTATTTTTTTATTCTTCTATCCTATATAAAGCGATTGTTTCTGTGTGAAGCATGTATGCAAAGCATTTAATTGCACATTACATAATGTATAATTGTCGTGTGTTATAAATAAAGATGTGACTTGAATTGACTTGTCTAACACTTCCAGTCCGATGGTTTAAGATTTCATTTTGAGTTGGAAGGACAAGCAAATAAGCATATGAACAAACCCAGCATATTGTTCTTATGTGAACAGGCAATCAGCAACGCAAAACCCTGTTTATAACACTAATTTTTCAAGTGCCACTTCATCAAACACCTGCTAAGACAGATTTAGGATCTTCTATAATCATGATCACAGATTTCTGTCTGAATTTCTGAAACTTTTGTAACACTTACACTTGTGTTTTTTCACTAAAGCTTTATTTTGCCTAACTACAGTTACAATAATTGTTGTAATTAACAGCTTTACTCTTATTTTCAATTATTTCATTATAATTTCACCTGAAAAATTAAAAAAATATAAATCTTGCTGAGAGAATGCATCCCACTGAGTCCTGATTTTCCCCACTGCTCGCACAGACTGTTCTGCGTGTATTCCAGTGGCCGACCTTCAGCTCATAATCTGAAGCTGTCACACAATCCAACTTTAAATTCAAATGATCAATGGGTGAAGCCATTAGAGCTTCATCAAAATCTATAATATCAGTTGTGAAAGTACCTCCAACACATTCAACAGTCTACAAGAATCAATGATTCAAACAAGCTGCAGGCCTTTAAATGTCTTTGTATCTGTCACGTCCATGCGGGGCATCAATGAGTGCTGACAGGTGGCTGTGATATCAATGAAAGGTTTTAGTCTGTGTGCGTGTTGTGGGTCACTCAATCATCAAGCCAGGCTCGAGGCTGAGGCTGGCAATCTGTATGATGGTCAAGAAACAAACTTTGGGGAAATTTGGGCCTTTTTTTCTTATTTTTTTGCCTTTTTGCTATGAGCAAAAAAAAAAAAAAAAAAAAAGATCTGTTCCCATGGATACTAATGGACGCCTCGTAACAATAGAAGACTGAGGTCAATAGAAAGGCGAGTAAGCCTTTACATTCACTTCATATTTGCTTTTTTAACTGTGAACAAGATAAATATATTAATATTGTTTTTCTGATACATTTAAAGGAACGGCTGATGAAAGACCTCAGGTATCTCTTTTTATCATTATCACTGGGTAAAAGAGCATTTTGAACTCACTGAAATGAAACAAGTCTCTCTCCTATTTGATGCACCATAGTGTAAGTGGCATGACGAACCATTAATTTAACTGAAGGGTAATTGCTGATTGAATCAGTTGGCTAACCGAATGATAACTGATTGCAATACTTCTAAAGCATTTACAATATACCAGGACTGACATTCAAGTTACACCTTCCATCTGACGAGTTACCTGCCCACGCTAAATAAAGTTGCTCCCTCAGCTCCCTCTGCCCCGATCCACCGGCTCTGTCTCGCAGGACAATTGATGCTGCCGCTGACCTGTGGCTGCATTCTCATGTGATCCACTCCAAGAAAGAGTTATCAAGGTTATGAAATGCAAGCACAACAAAAACACTCTGTATTCATCTGACGTTCAGACTCAGTCTCATGATATGTTCATTATTCTCCCCACTAACTGTTCATGTCATTAAAAGGTCAATTGTTGTTTTTTTTTGTTTTGTTCTCGTTACTTCTACATTCATAGCATATGAAGTAAAAGGTTTCATGCATCAAAAAATGTAATAATTATAGCCTCTGGCTTCACACAGTATGATCCGATGTTTGGATATATTCTGTTTATTTGCGATACATCTAAAGGTTATAGTAAATTCCACTTTACTCACATTTGTTGAAGCTGCGTCAATGTCTACGGTGATCTCCGTCCTCTTCTTAGACGTTGGTCCCAGATCTTATTTCTGGACTTCACTCAGTTTTAAGATCATGAAAACATACACATACACATCCTCTGTCTGGTCAATATCTTTTCATGATATCATAAATATATGAAGAGGACAGTCAACATACTTGTGAGCAGTAGATGTTTAGCCATCATTATGAGGGAGGATTTTTGTTTTAATCATTATGCTATATCAGTTTGGACAAGAAAATCTTCATATAAATAGAGCTGCAGGGTAAACCCACATTTGCTCATTAAGACACATATTAAAGCAACAAATCACCCCAATCACCATCCCTTGCTGTGTTTCACAGCATTTAACTGATTTGGTTTACCTTCCATATTTTTTTATTACTATTTCCACTATTGTCTTCATGGTATCTGTCCACAGCTGCTGCCCACTGTCTTCATTCACTTGTGACATTGTCTTAGTTGAAATGTGTCATATATGCAAACCTGCTTTTTATTTTTCCTTGCACAGCTTTCATTGTGATTGAAATAAGTTGCCTGAAGGATTATTCTGCCGCTATTTATTAATGAAGTTTTGTATACAAAAAGGGGAAACTATTTCCGTCTTTATGGTAAACCCAATTATTGAAATTGTGATGAATGACTCCAGTGGTTGTGGTCTTCATAATGACAGAAGCTGACCGGGTTCGCCTCTCTGTGTTTTCAGACTGTAGCCGTCATTCCGGTGAGCGTGCACGACTTTCTCGGGCTGCATTCAAAGTTTGTAATTGTTCAACTTTTTCAACTTGCCCTGGTGGCTGGCTGTGTGACCATAGCAACTGCAGTGAGGGAGACAATACAGAGACGTATTTTAATTGTATCTGAGCTGCATGGCTTCTGCACTTCGCAGCAGGGAAGAGAGACGGAAGTAATCCATGTGTGAGCAACATCTACTTCAAAGTCTAACCACCCTGGCTACAAAAATAGTTATGTCGCAACCTAGTTAAAAAAATTAATAAAAAAAAAAAATCTCTCTACAAATTGACATGCTGATTTCATAGTTTTATCATTTAAAGCTGCTGGAAGATGGATGGTAGCAGCCAGAGGAATGCAGGCTGCTGGCTCATCGATTCTATTATTGCCAATTCAAAAAACATGGCATTTGTGTGTCAGCCACTGCAAAACACCTACATGAGGCCTGATATGCTCCTTGTCATTTCGTCCGACTGGCCATGGAAGATTTTAGGTGGACTTACGGTTGGGTGTGGAATGGTGGTGCAGATGTTGCAATTGTTTCCTCACAGCAAAAAGGCATGTTCTACCTGTGCTCATGTGGAATTTTGCTCTGCAACCAAAGACGTGCCTGTTTGTTTGTTGACTGACTGATGGCGTGTTTATGTATTTCAGTGACTTTGCCACTCTTGCCCCATTTACACAACAACATTTAAAGTGAAAACACATCATGACTTGATAGTTTTATAGTTAACAGTCTCCCATAATGCCAATCCACCGTGGTCATCTGTCCATACATATGTCATTGTTAATGTTGATAGCGAATTGTTCTCCACGTACCGGCGTGTGGTTTCACCACAAAAACAACCTACAGCAACATTTTCTGCGAACTAAATCATTTTCAACATTTATTTCCCCCAATTGTCTCCCACCTGTGCCAAAAATGGATATTTACCCCTCTACATTTACAAAAAATAAAGTCATTGACACAGTGCATACACCCAGTTCAGCGCTACTATGAGCATGTCAAACCTGTAGGGGGCAGTGTAATGAGACACATGAAGCCATAATAGCCAATCAGAATCCTGGGGAAAAAAACACAATATCACGAATTGTTACTTAAATATTCACATATACATTTTTGTAAAAACCCAGTTACGTGTAAACGAGTCTGGTTTGCCTGTTTGCTTAATGTCAAGTCTCCCCAAGTACATGTCTTGCCATCCATCTTTCGGCCTGCTGTAACACTGCTGATTTTTGTTGCGTCTGAAATGTTCTTTTCGTTGTTTTTACAGTTTCTAAATTGTAATTTTTTTCTAACCGGGTCTTTATGTGGGTGCATCTCCCTGACACTTCAGTCACTCACAACATATAGTCTTGTTAAGCTATGATATAAGATGAATGGATTTCATTGGTGATTTTCCAGAGTATTGGATCACAGGGAAAGATTATCACCCACCCGACCCTTTAATCAGTATTATTAACTGTGGATTTGTCTCCTTTAGGCTTTTTAGTTTTTGACCCACCTCCAGTCTCGTGGAGTGAGACAGTGTTTTGATCTATGACAAATCCTTCACGCCAATGAGCAAAAAAGAGGTGGTGTGTTGGATGAAACAAGCGTGTAGTTGTTCACCGAAACAGGAGGACAGGAATAGTCGTATTATTTTCTCTCCCTGAACACCTGTTAGCAGCAGGAACGGTACATGCAAAACAAAAAGTTTCATATTCATGTGTTGTGCATGCTTGAAAGATTGGGGCATATGCAGATATTATCATTTGTGTGCCAGAAACACAGTGGAATTGGTAATTCCCTCATTAGAAAACGGGTGTCAGAAATCTCATTAGTTTTGACCATTTTATAATTGGACAGGGGGTTTATTATTAATCAGGCCATTGAGCATGGAAAGGCTTGGTCTTGTCCTGTGCCCCTCTCCTCTCTCTCGCCCACCGCCTCTGTTCACGTGCGCTTGATTGACATTGCCACGGGTGTGACTGTATGAATATGAGACCTCAACAGCTCGACCTTGGAATAAGCATAATACTAAAAGGATGCAATGAAGGCATGGGAATCTAACTTCCTCTACAGCAACAAGGGCCACGGTTTACTCACAGACACAACAGGAAGTTAACTTTGTTAAAGCCAATGAGCTGTCATCTCTGACACTATGATTCAACTAGGAAGCAAGGTTCACACACACAGCAGCAGCTTCTCACCACTCTGGGTCTTTAACTCCATTTCAGCCCTTTTCCCAGAAGCCCACACTGTTATCCAGTCACACTGCATTATGAATTAATCCTTCTCAGCTGTCTGACCCAGAATCTTTCTCCCGCAGTGCCAGTGTGCACGCAGCTCTTTGACCTCCACCATTTGTTTTATCAGTGACCGTTATTAACTGAAACTGACCTTTAGAGCGTATGGCTACACAAAACCCAGGATCATTTTTATAAACATCCATCAAGTGAAATGGAGCTTCATTCCTCAGTAGAGATGCAGTTCTAAATTAATCTTTATTTTGCATCCTCCAGCATTGTTCACTCTGTCAGTCAGTTAGGCAGGTTTTTCTTCAGTGCCTCACAAATTACAAAAACCCTCAATTTTCTTTACTCCCGCTTACGTCAACATTGAAGCTTCATCTGCTCAATCGGTACCTGATTTGGGGAAAATTCTTCGATCTTTTTGCCTCACACCAAGAAGCCTCTGCTGTTTTTGTTAGTCATAATCGCAACTAATGCCATTTCCGCAATCTTACAACTGTCAAGATTCTCACTACTTTCTCCAGTTCCAGTGTGGACAACACTGTCATCTAACCACTGCACAGGGCTTACTTGCAGACAGTTATGTTTCTTGACTTTTTCAGCACTACTGGCCTCCCTTGCTTGCAGATTTGCTCGCAGTCATGCAACGAGAACAGTCAAGGTGTTTTTCGACCAGAAAGTTCGAGGACATGAACACCATGAGGTCATTTTGTTGTTTGCAACCCAACTTCCCAAATTGAATCTGAGAAGAAGTGACGCAACGTAAATAAAGTCATATTCAAAACAGCATCCGCTAAAGCTGCACATCAACCCGAAGCGCAGTGTTACATACCAAACAAAAACATGCACATTATTGAAGAGCATGAACCTCGCCTGAAAACTTTATGGGTCACTTTACTGCTCTGGATCATTTGAGAACAAAGTGAGCTCTCCGTGGCCCCTGAGCTCAATTGAATTTGACACCCCTGGTCCAGATTGAGATTTTCCACCAACTGCGCTATAGTGCATTATAAAAATGTAAACCGTTGTGTCCCATGCTCCACGCCAAAGAAGAGAGACGTAGAAGCAACAACAAAAGGTTCACCTGCATCTGGGCACATTTACATCCATCTTTACTGCTAAACTTGATGTAATATATGTAATAAGCTCTATTTAGTTATGTTGCACTTTTTGCTTTGTTTTACTGTAGGGCACAAAGTTCAATAGAACAATTGAGATGTCCATCATACAGATCTTTATATGGGCAGTGGTCAGAGTTGAACATGTGGCTTCAGGCGACACGAGGAACAAAAGAAAAAGAAAAAAAAAGGAAATTCTGAAGGACTAACAGTGTGTTCCAGCAAGGGGAGTAACATCGTTATCATGAGGGACGCAATGCAATACATTCATCCATCTTCTGTATTTGCTTTGTGGGAGTTAGGAAGACAAAAGGCAGCAGCCAGCTCCGGCTGACAGGGAGCAGAAGGCAGACTACATCTTGTACTGTGGTCGCTAGTTCAGGGCCAACACCGAAACACGCAGACACACACACACACATACACACACATAAAAAAAAACATACACACACAGAAGCAATTCTCTTACATGCATGTCTCAAATTTGTGAGAGGAAGGAACGGATCTCTTCAGTCAAGCAGGCTAAAAGACATTAAGACATGGCCATGGACGTGCCGGTGCATATTAGTGTACCTCCAAATAAAGATAAAATAAAGATGCAAAAGTGATGATTATGGAGACGTGTGTTGTGAAATCGTTCACCCACAAAACATCTGCATACCCATGAGTTTCACATTACCTCTTCATGAGCTACAAACCCTCCCTTCTTAGTAACCTCAGCTCTTGCAGTGAGCGTGTAGACGAGTGCCGCCAGCCCACTGTTCCTGTTCCTGCGGGCTGCGGGGAAAGTAGCATCAAGGTTAAAGAGTCCAAGTGATTGAATAAACAGGTGAGAAATAGACTCGGAGTAAAGTCATGGACAGTCTGGAGGTGCATTTGTACCAAACACTGATCACTTCTTGCATTGTGTACCTTGGATTATTTGTATGCCACTTGCATTACGTATAAAAACGTCATCATTGTTTTGTATTTGTTGTGTGTACTTCCCCATTTATTTTTCTGTCTCTTATTTGGAAGAGATAAACATTTTCAGTGTTTATATTTCTGTAAATTACATTGTAACTCCCCAGCCCGAAGACATGAAATGGAAAAGTCAATGAGTCATACAGGGGGATAACACTGCATGCTAATTTAAGTACTTTTCATTCAACTTTAAAGAGAAACACAGCCTGTTTTTTTGTTGTTGTGTTTTTTGGCAAATGGATTCCAGCTCCTTTGGGATACTTTGCACAAAAACTGTGAAAACTGGGGAACTATGTGGAGTACATATTATCTATATTGTTGTATTATAGTTCTATATCCTTCAAGGAAAATCAGGAACTATAGTTTGCATTTTTTTCTGTTTATTTCCATTACTTTGCAATTTACACTGAAAGGTTTTTTTTTTCCAATTCAAGCTGTGTTTATGAGACTATGAGATATGAGTATTATGTGAAGAATTGATGACAAACATGATTTAACAAGTTCATGCAACAATTTGGCTGTATACATAGACATTTTTACTCACATGCATCAAAATGGAGTTGTATTTCAAGTGTTCTGTTTTTTGTTTTTCATGTGAGGTATCCGACATGTATGAAATGGCATCAAATTGCCTGCGCTCAAGTAGCATGATGGTGCTGTATGAAGGCTGAACAGCAAATGTGATGGACTGAGGGGTTTTGCTATCAGCTTGTCATCCGCATGTATGGTTGTTGTCCCATACATATAAATGTAAATGAGCCAACTGTTCTGGGCTCCTCTGCTTATTTTCATCACACAATAGCTCCATTCATTGCGGCAGAGTTGACATTCCCATTCATGTTTGCACAATTCCAATTTGAAACTCCTACAAAAGGGAAAATATTGCAACTGACTTTATGTTTGAGGTGTTGAAAGGAGAAAAGAGAGCTTTGGTGGGATCGGGTCAGCTCTGCCAACTATGAAGTGTTGTGCTCCATGAGACACAATTAAAGTCATCCCTATGTTATTGCATTATTTCAAGGATGGGCTCAGGACGCTTTTAATATTGCATCAGATATCGGAGCGCAGCAGGAAAAAACACAACATGTCATACACACTGCATAGAGATATTCTCAAACAAACACTGGAAAGGGCAGATAGATATAGAGGTACTGCTGTAAGTCAACTCAGGGCATTGGCCTATATTTGTTGTTTTTACACTGGATTAAATAAAATAAAGTATCAATTACTATCTACTCTGATACACATTCCAGTTAGAAAGGTGGGAGTCATGGACTCCAAGCTGTGAGTCACATGCCAATAAAATGAAGACGAAATATCAACATGCCCTGGAGAGTGAATTGCTTGAACAGGGAAAGTCACGGTGATTGTAAAGTCTTAGTTGTGTCTCCGCTGGTGTCACATTTAGTTCAAATTATGTCACAACTAAATCTAACAAGCCACTTCCTCTACGTCCATACATTTCGTGGTGCAGCCGCTTTTTTACTACCCCCCAAAAAATGTTTTGCTGTTGGTTTCAATTTGTTTACCAAGAGCACCGTGGAATTTGTAGCTAAAGGAGATCATTACAGCACAGCTCTTTTTCAGTGATTTATTTATACACTTAAGAGCTTATTGAAAGCCTGAAATTAAGTGCACCTAAATTAGATGAAGAGCCATCAATGGTTAAGCCTCCTCATCACTTGATTGAAGAAACATAATCTTGAGTAGCGTTTCGTGGACTATGCCCCTCCTACACACACAGCACACAATGGACCACACACACACACACACACACACCACACACACACACGCGGTATCTCGAGCTGTCTGATGAGGATTAGTGATTGAAAGGCCGAGGCGTGGGAACCACTTCCTCTCCCAGTGTTTTCATGTTAAAATCAGGTCTCCTGAGGGAAATGACATCAGTACAGTTCAAAGAATGATTTCTTCTGAAACAAAGAAGGTGTGCAGCTCGGGGATTTGCTCCCGCAGGCTCAAGGTGCACCGATCGGCAACACAAAGCGTCTCAGACAGCCACGTAGGTTTGTCCTAATCCTCATCAAAGTTATGCCACACCTGAGTGGGCTGTGAAGTCAATATAAAGTAGCTGTTTGGGTTTGTTTTCTTCTTTGCACTTTAAATTGGATTCTCTGTCCACACATACCCAAAAGTTTTCTCACTATATTCTAATGAAAAAACTTTGAAATTTTGCTCATTGCTCCTTAACCTCCCTAAAAGTAAACATATAGGAGAAGGTATTTCTGAAACAATGTGTTTCAGATCAGTAACGCCTCTGAATCTCTGAACTGTTGTCATACATCCTGTGGTTCGGTGTCATCGTCTGACACGTTCAGGACCAACCTTTAGAAAGAAGCGGATGTACAGGAAAATAACCATTATTGATCCTCTGGAGGGAAAAGATGATTTGTTGTCCAACAAGTAAGCTTCCCAAACTGTCTGACTTGTTTTTACAATGTTTGAAACTTTATGTTTGTCTTAGAAATAAACAGGGTGTGATTTTTTTGGAATCACAATTTATTATTTCTGTGAGCGTTTTGCTGAATATTTAAAGGAGTGGGTGAGAGTTTGGATGTGTGAGTGTAGAGCTTTTAACTTACCTTCTCCTCCAACATTGCCTGTGTCTCGGCAAAAGAGCCCTCTATGGAGGAGACACCTTAAATGGTTCTGGGCTGAACCAAGAGGAAGAGCACGTGGGGAGTGTTGTACATGGATTTAGCAAGGTTTAGGATTTAGTTTATTTAAGTGTTTGGTTTTTAGATTTATTTGTTAATATGGCTTTTGTTTCATTGACTTATAGTTATGGTTTTGGTTAGGAGGATTTAGTTTTAAGACACTAACGTTGACTTTTATCACCTGTGGAGTTTAGAATGGTTTCATCCAATTAAGTGAATTGTATTTAAGCTTTTAGCATCATTTATGGTTCTGCTACTGGAGAAGCTGCACTCCTGTGTGTGTGTGTGTGTGTGTGTGTGTGTGTGTGTGTGTGTGTGTGTGTGTGTGTGTGTGTGTGTGTGTGTGTGTGTGTGTGTGTGTGTGTGTGTGTGTGTGTGTGTGTGTGTGTGTGTGTGTGTTTGGAGGAGAGAGAACCAGCGGCCCGGTTCTGCTTAATAATATAATAATAAAGCTGCTTTGCGGACAAGAAACTCGACCTGCGGGACGCTACAATAGTAACGCGATACAATACAATAGGAATTATTTTATTAAAAATAATAGGAGGAAGTAGTATGTAGATGCTGCATCATACACAAAATGTTGACAATACAATTTCAGTGAGTAGTTATTTTAATAAATCTAGTCATGCAATACAGACCAAATATACACAATTACAAATGTTTGACTTTCAACTGAAATGTTCTCGTTAGAGGTACTTAGAGTTCTAAACACTTTCATATATTTTGTTTGAACAGCTCGGGAAGTAGCTTTTATCACTGTGAGGGTGTTTGAATTTGATTCCTTCAATTCAATACAAACAATTCAGCAGAAGGAGGGATGCATAAACCAGAGTGTGCCTCTCATGTTTTTCCTGAAAAAAAACAATTGAGAAGAGTTTACGTAACGGTCTGGTTTCTGCTCTATTCCTCCACCTTAAAGCATATATGCTGTGACACAATGTGTCACTCAGTCAGTGTCAGTGAGGGAAAGCCTTCTGCTAATTTCCCCCCGGCAATCTCGATTCCTCAGATAGGTGCCTGCGATGCTCTGACTGTTCTCTGCTGTCTGCCAAATGTAGCGGTCCAACACGGTAAGCACAAGCTGTGATACATCTTCCCACACAGTGTCAGCAAGTACATAAAATAAAGCAAAATCCTCTTCGCACACCTTTCTGGACTAGAACGTATTGTTGATTTGACAAGTCTTTGCGTTTTCCAAAATCGTCCGACTGGTGTGTCAAAATGTCGACACTCTTTGAACGTGTGTTCAGATCTCTTTGAGTTCAACATAAACAACCAAAAATATATGCGTGCGTGTGTGCGTGGATTCTGTGGCTGACTTCTTCACAGGTCGGCCTCAATCAGAGCGGATGAGTGGAGCGTCAGACGCAAACTTGAAGGCAAAGCTTTGCAAAACTACTGAACAGCAAAGCAATGTTCCTAATCAATAAGCACGACTATGGCAGTTGTCTGGTTCAGTTCCTCCTTTTCTCCCTTTGGCCTCTACATCGATTTTCAGATAGCTGTCTTTCAATTACTGGCTCTTGTTTACCTTTGAAAAGTTCTTTAAAAGAAAGGAGTAGAAAATCCCAAACAAAGAACAGCTCCGGGATAAGGCTTGTAAGCCCTCTTCAATTTTGGCTTGTCACTTAGAAACAAGGCGCGTATGGAAATGCGAGGGCAAACAAGGATGGGGGGCGGGGTGGTGGGGGATGAAAACTGGGATAGGGACACAAGAGAGATCAGATCAAGACAGAAATGTCACTAGAAAGAAAAAAACAACAACACGTTTTTAATAGAAAAGCATTTGTCTGTTTTGAGGCCATCTGCCAGTAAGAAGAAGACAGCCGGGAAACAGGGAAAGCCTCTCTCAAGCATGACCTATTGATCACGCCTGGCGGCGGGTCCCCGGGTGGAGCTTAGATGAGCAGTTTAGGGGGAGCAGGGGTAATGAGAGCAGAAAGTGAGAGGATGTACCGATGGCAGACAGTGAGTCACAGGGGAAAACGTGACGACAGCTATGACTTGCAATTATGGTGGTCACCAGGCAGGGGACTCTGAAGAGCTGTAGGGTGTTCAGAGCAGAAGCCGAGGGTGAATGTGCATCCTCTGGTCTTCATGTCAGACAGCACGGCAGCAAGCGGGCAGATATTCACCGGATGTTGCTCTGGACAGAGAGTTGCCGGGGAGAGATTTTCCCATGTGGCGTTGCACATCTGCTGTTAGCCTCATTAGTGTTAATGACGCGTGTGTGAACAACAGTATCTGTGCTGCTATGCTTTGTTCATACAGAACAGAGCCCCTGTTTTAACCTTTCTCATTATTATTTTGACAGACAGCTAAGGTTGGATCATTTCATCACATAACTTCTAAATACTAATTGTGTTCGTGTGTTATTGGCCACTAAAACATTGACAGCATGACTTACTGTTGGTTTTCACTGTCTCTAAAACAAGTTTAAATCAGCTTTAAAACTGTAAATGTGAAGAGAAAAATACATTTCTATTTTGGTGTTTGGTTGCAAATTCATTCACCCAATGTCTCTCTCTCTCGCTCTCTCTCTCGATCTCTCTCTCGCTCTCTCACTTGTAATAGCAATTCGGATCCGTGTACTCGCAATTGTTAATATTTATAGCATGTTACTCTCTGCGCTCACGTGTATGGTTTCATTACTAAAACAAACAGCAGCACCCACTAGTGGCCCAAAATGAAAACAACATACTTGTCAGTACTTCGGACATCGTCTTCAAAAAACGTTACCGTCTCAACTGGAAACTTTTCTGAAACAAAAATGCAAAAACATTGCAGTCTCACTGGAAACATTGTCATGTGTGAACACAGTATTGTGATGAATTTGTTTTACGTCCCAGGTTTTAGTAGATGATAAAAACTGCATGTAAACAGTCAAATGAAAACCAGACACACATAAGGTATTCTCAGGTTTCTTTCTTTTGACTCTCCAAGACTGCATGGCGGTGTTTTCTTTCCAAGATTGAGGAAAGGAGACAATTTGAAGGGTAAGTTGTTTTCTTCAGCTCATCATTAGCTGATATGTCGCATCAAGCAGAGGCACCATTGCTATGGCTACCTGAATCCCCAAAATTCAGGGCAATGATTGAGGGTGATGTTTTAACCAAAGGTCTTGTATAAGTGACAGGCTGGGATTTGGTACAATTGAACGGTCTCGTTCCCTGAAAAGACCTGAATTTCAAAAAGACCTAAATGGCACAATTATAGAATATTCAGTGAGAAGTAAAAAATCGGTCATCACAGATAATGTCAAATGAAATACTGCATGTTTTCTCTATGGTGATTCAAAGTGGTGATTGCTCATGGACTGGAAATTATTACCGAAAATGATACAATTTAATTGTGTGTATTTGTCATGTTATGAGTCATTTGCCTCCTCCTTTTATGTCGATCTGTTTGCGCGCCATCTACAGCTAGGAATAATAAAAAGAAAATTGATGGATGACTTTAAAAGCCTCTTATTTTGACATTGCCTGCCATCTTGCAGCCAAAATGATAATGGCAGTGCATTTTGAAATGGCATCCATGATTGTTCTAATAATTATTGTATCACCAGTAGTTGTTTGATCGCCATGTTTCCCGGAACCAAATGGAAACTGAATGTTGACTCTGGATCACATGATGCGATTATGAACAAGAACATGGTTTCAGGCATTAAGTTCATTTCATAACAATAGATTTTTTTCAAGTTGGTAGAATGTAAGGTAAACAATGCTGTTTGTGTGTGCATAACCTTGGGTTCTCTTTGTTGAGCAAGTCAAGCTAAAAGATATAAAACTGATTGTATGTACTTTTTTGAAATGATCAAAAATGCCAGCTCCTATGATTCCAAACCAGCAAGAACTACCCCACAATAACCAGTAAGAATGAAAAAGAAAGAGGATGAAGGTGATGAGTGGGTTCCTCTCTTCACACTGATCTGGGGCAAAGAAGCTTCATTCGCAGGGCAGGATGAGACTCGTTCTCAGGAGATGATGCATGGAGACTGCTGTCGACCGAGAAATTAAAGGGTGAAAGGAAGGGTAGACTAAAAGAGCTGGAAAAGGATGGAAGAGCTGCGAGGATGGACAGTGAAACAGCAACAACAGGGGGGTGAATGGATGAAACGGGTGATGTCAGGAAGGGATAATGAAGAGGAAGTAAGGGACAGCAGGACAAATCAAGGAATGAATGGATTAAATGAGTGATGATTAAATGATCAAATTAGGAATGAAGGTGAGAGATGACAGAAGTGAGTGAGCATAATTGACAATAATGGAGGGAAAGGAGTTGAGAAGAAGTGCATAATACGAGATGAATGAATGGATGGATGGATGGATGAATGAATGAATGAATGAATGAATGAATGAATGAAAGGATGGGTAGGTGAGTGATGGGGTCAATGGAAAATGCAAGAAGGAAGTGGAGTTGGTGATGTACATAAATGCTTGGGAATGAATGAAGAAGAAGAAGAAGTAGAAGAAGAAGAAGAAGAAGAATGAGTTAATGGCTATCATGCGAGCATCGCTTACTCAGTTCCGCAAACAAATGTGGTGACGGTATGCGCTCTACTGAGTAACGTTCTCATTAATTAACTAAATATTTCATTCATTCATTCACTCTGGGTTTGCTGCACTCCTTTAAGACCTGCCCTGCTTTTCTGACACTGGTGTAACTTGACCTTCTGCTCACCTGAATCCACTTCCTGAATTAACTCCCTCAGCAGCACACGCAGCGCTGCTTCACTGCTCTCAATTTGCGAGATTGTCTTTGTTCTCTGTTCCATTCTGTGCTCTTCTGTCTGTTTGAGCTTGTTTTTCCTACTCCTCTCTGCTTGGAAAAAAATGTTGTTACCTTGTAAGAAAGCTATTTTAAATTCAAAGAAATTTCCTTTTTACTTTAACTTTACAAAGTTTTTGTGCCGTGCATTTCTCGCTCCGAATTCTGACCCTTAACAGGAGCGGCAGATGTTTATGGAAATATTTTGTTTTCTCAAACGGTGAGGGATTACAGCAATGCTCATGTTTTATTTTTAATGAATTGGCTCAGCAGCTGCATATTTTACAACCTGTCTGTCTGGTCAACTTCTTTCTCTGTCATTCCTCCGACAGACGCCATCGTTGTTTCTCCAGCTCAGCAATCACATATTACATATTAGCTTTTTTTTATTGTCAACTGGCCTCATGCATTGTGAAATACCACACACACACACACACGCACGCACGCACGCACACACACACACACACATATTCACAACTTGATCTTGTGGATCATGAGTGTGTCCCACTTTGTGTTAACTGCCTTATAATTGAAAAGGTGCGGCAAGTGGTCAGTGACTGATTTGGAGAATCAGTATATTCCCTTCTCAATAACCTGTGTGGGGCTTCATATTAGACACAATGTCATGGGCTAATCCTTGGCTTATCAAGAAACTCAATGAATATGCTCTTACCAGCTCCACTCATTTCACACCCTTGTTCAAGTGTGTATGTTTTAAATCCCAAACGCAAATGTGACATTTATGCAGCGACTGCAATTACCAAGTCATCCCTCCACTGGGGAAGCTGGTGGGAGAAGCAATAACACAACATGCACCAACAAATGGTTCCATACTTGGAACATGATTATATTAGTTTTTAAATGATTTGGCTACTTATCTACAGGCTTAGCAGGTACTTTGAGATTGTTTTAAAGAGTTTGACATGACCCCAAAGTGAGAATATTGCAAATTACATGTTTTCCTTATATATGAGTGGTATGGACGGATGGATGGATGGATGAATGAAAAGGGTTTACATTGTGATTCATCTTGTCTTAATTGTACTAAATAGACAAGCACACAACTGCTGCAAAGAGGACACATATACATGCTGATTGAAATGAAGGAGGAATGAATATTTTCAACAAGCTTGTAAGTGGCTATAAGCAAACCTCTGACCCCCTATGATATCATTTAGTGTCTTGGATATCTGTGCACATCATGTGTGGTGTCACTGAGAGTTCTGAAATCGGAGGGAATTGAAAGAGAGGCTACACAACAGAAATGGGTCCACTGTGAGGGTGTTACAGTAGAAAGACACCAGGACCCCATCTGTCGAGCAAGCGAGATAAAAAAAAAAAACACCTCTGGGCTTCTTCTTTCAGCTCAATAATGCATATTCAATGATTATGTGCTTCATTTCATCTTGTCTTATAGAGAATAATTAAATAATTGGATATGCTGCAAAATAGATATATATATTTGAAAAACTACAGTTCGCTGGGAATTTAACCTGAGTGAAGCAAGTATGAATGGATTGATATCCATACTAAATAGATCATCGAAATTTATATTATAAAAACAGATTGATATTTGTTGATATCAGTGACAAACCTAAGATATTAATGTAATTTTACTTGGACCCTGAAACAGGCCTTGCTTGTGTCTTTGGAATTTGTAAAGTGAGCAGGAGGAAAACTGCCTCTTGTGTTTATTCCAGATGTTACAAGGGAGATGAGGCAGGGTGGCGTTGCCCTCCGTCTCTCCTGAGTGGTTAAGTTGTCAAAACACTGAGAAACAGGGAAGGTGGGAGTTTTCACCACTTCTCCATTTAAATGCTCCACTACCCCAACAGTCACAACACGGTTTTTTTTTGTGCGTCTGTTTTTTTAGCTGCCTCAAAAAGAAAGTCCCAAGTGTGCTTACGGATTTAAATGAGGCCAGTGCTGATGTGCCACTTGTCCCATGTGTTCATTACAGAACAGATAATGAATACTGATCATTTGTTGTAGCACCTCCTCCGGAGGTGTGATCAGAATGAGAGTGAAACAGGATGGCTGTTTCTTAGCAAGGGAATGAAGGTCCAGTACACCTACAGGCGGCATTCGTGAGCTCAGTCATTGATTTTTGTCACTGATGGAGCCAACCGATTTATCTCACCAGTTGACATATAGATCACGTATATATGGGGCCTATAAGAATTGATAGAAACTCTGAGCTTAAATAGGTGATACCATTGGAAAAAGGTGTGTCACGGCTGAACCGGTTCGTGGAGTGTCTGGAACCCAAAAGCAGACCAGGAGGCGAATAGGTTCCTGCAGTGAGGACCCACCTCACTGCAGGGCTTAAGAGTTCGGAGCAATCAATTAGCTGATCACCTGCAGGAGTGTCAGTGAGGATCCGGTGCCGGAGCGAGGTGTGTGAATCGTCACAAGGTGTTTCATAAGGAAAACAATATGATCCGTGTGAGGAAGATTCCCGGAATGGAGGAATTCTCTGAACAACAGAAATGTTTGTTGATTTTAACATCAGGATGCAATCAAACTCTGCCGCACAGGATTTCCAAGTATTTCATCACGTGGAAATCTGAGGTCCTCTTTTCTATAATCAATATCATACGAGCTGGAATTTAGTTTATTTGGTTCATTTTTCTTTGTTGGGTTTTTTTTTTCAACGCCAGATCACAGTAATTTATCTTAATGGAGGACACATCACCTCCATTGGAATGGAACTTATTCAAATGTCTCCATATCTCATTTATTCTGCTTTGCTCTTTTCAAGACTTTTTCTTTTTTTTTTAATCAAAGAAACAAGTTAAAGGATATCTGTTCATGGGCACCAAAATATAATAAATTGAACATTATAAAACTATAATGTTCTAATCTAATGTTTTGTTGCAATATGTAACAAGTTTTACAAAACGTGGCAAAGTTTATTACAAAATGCAACGTTTTTACATAATGAGTTGAAACTGTATCTATCATGTATCTATTATTACATAATGTGGTGCGACAGGGTGAAGATGTAAGTTATACCAATTAGTTCCCAGTGTGACAAAAGTGTCATTTAACCCAAACGTCCTTTTGTGTAGCACAGTTTAGCCATCTATATAGACGGAGCCCAAACATTTTCAAAAAGCTGTGTTTTCAGTGACTCTGAGCACCACGGTCATGTAAAAGGATATCCAAAATTCTGCAAAAGTTTCAGTTTTCACTTGAAAACCTGAAAATGGGATACTTGTTATGACAATGGTTGATCACCTGAATCCAATGACAATGAATCTGTCAGTCCAACAGGACTAAATCGTGTTGATCGGGGCAAGACAGGCAGATTATCCCGTACTCACATTTTCCGTTGCTTTACGTGTAAGAACTACTCGCTCAAGAAATCTCCAATCCGTCCCTTTAGATACGTGCAACAATGCGAGCACTCAGAATCAATATGCACTATCCATCCACTCAAGAGACAGGTACTCTGAGGAAAAATGACAATCACACACTTGTAGTTACACCCTACCCGGTAAATCCAATGAGTTCATGTTCTCATTTTAGATTCGATGTCTTCATTACAAATAATCAAATCCAACCAGCTTTTCCAACATGGTCAAGTCATAATGTGACTATGAACCTTTTAAAGCCCTAAGTACCTCATTTGTTTTTGCAAAAGAAGCCTCACACAAATAACAAGGTCTCTGTGTATGTAATTCATTGCTAATTTGTGATGAGTGGAGGGCCAATCAATTAGGTTCCTATTTTCAAACTGGCCTGGAGTTTCACCTCATTCAGATACACTCATAGCAGCCAGCTGCCGATCCACCTTGATGGATCATGTTGCCTCCCCGTGACATTCTTCAGTGCCCAAAACAGCGGCTGAATGAATTCATAATGAGGCTGGTTAAAATCCCACACATCTTTTCAGTGAGGTTGAGAGGGAACATCTGTGTTTGGTTGTTGCTTGGTTTTGAAATCTTGTCTGTTAAATGCGATATGAATGTTGCGATGTGTTCTCAGTACCGAATGGCTGGCTGACCTTGAAGCTCAAACGCTCCGAATGAGTGACTGACAGCCAGGATGACTGACTGTGGTGATGTTTATCACGTATGGATTTCTGTGAAGCCCTGAAGTCCTACTGAAATGTGAGATTGTGCCCGGCAAAGGGTGTCTGCTTCATCCTGACTTTAGGCGGGAGTTTCCATGTGACAAATCAGATAAAGGCCTTGGCAGTCAGCCCCGAAGTGATCACATCGCTACGGTTGCTATCTCACCTGTCACGCAAAAGGGAAGCACGCGGTGCCAGCAGACCAACATTGGCACGTGCAAATCAAATATTACGGTGTACTTGTTTCATCGACCCACTTTCATTGTCTATTTTCTCTGTTTGATAAATCTGCTTTGTACTGCAGGTGTAGTTTGTTTTGTTTTGAGTTGGGTTTTTTTTACTAAAAATGTGTGTTCTTTTAATTATTATCTATATTGCTTCACTACCTCACATTTGTTTGCTCTGTGGCATAACAAGCAGTACCATTCTTAGAAAGACAGTCCAAAGTTTTGTCTTATCTTTTTTTTCATATGGTAAATTGTGGCTACTTAGCCTGACGGTTGCTCAGTTTTCTGTTCCTCAACTCTTCACGCGACCCATCTTCTATGTGCAGTGCTCCTTTTTGCATAATGCGTGTGCAATGAAGTGGTAAAAAGTAATGAAAATGGTGGGTCTGGAAAGGGAATGGAGTGTTTTCATGTTTGTTGTTTTCCATTCAGCTGTTATCAGTAGGTAATAAGTGTGCAGGGTTGGGGGAAAAAATCATTCAGAGTTTTTAGTTACAAAAGCAATACAGAATGTTAGGAAATGCAAATTAAAATTAAAATTAAAGGGACATGCTGTGTAAAACTATCTCTTTTTGTTCAACTGCATACATCTGTAACGTTACATGATACATTAAATACACTGTCTCCTTTTCCTTTGTTTGTATTATTGTTCCATCATTAACCCATTCTATCTCTAGGTGTGGTGGACTGTCACAGTGAGGTTCCTGGGGAGCCGTTAGGAGTCAAAGGTCATGCTCAGGGATCTGCATGGTGACCTGCCTGGCTCTCTAATCTCTTGACCAGTGGCTCCCAAACCTTTTTTTGAGGAAAACTAATGTTTACCATTGTAAACCTGAGCAACCCCACCCCCAAACACACCTTATACAAGTTGTCTATTTATTTTTTGACTATATGTGAAATACTGTTTCTTTATGTTTTTAATGAGTTCCTTTTTCTGGGGAAAATCTGTTTAGGTCTACACAGAGTCTCGGAGTGTTTGATGAACTTTAGCTTGCAGTTTCAAATTGTTATTCACCGCAAAAGATGCATTCAGATCCAATTATTTTTCATTGCTTTAATGTAGTCATGGTCCATGTAACTCTCTTCTTTTTGACCGGTTCATCGTTCCCTGAAGCTTGATGCTACACCATATTTTTTCTCTCTCGCTGTTTACTTTGCAAACTTATCCTTGTGTTTATTAGAGACAGGATGTTCACTTTCAACACGCCCATATCGTCGCAATACTTCAAAACTTTTGAATAGTAATTTAAGAAAATGTGTTTTAAAGGGGCCCGATCATGCAAAATTCACTTTCTAGTGGTTTTCCAACAGTAACAATCGTCCCCTTACCTTGAACGACGCCCCAGAAGTGAAGAAAGCGTGTCCTCTCTCTCCCTGGCTTGTTTCAGGTTTTAAAAAGTGTGTTGCTCCAACCAGCCAATCAGAAATCAAACCCTATATAGTGTCATCGGTGGTTTAGTCAACCCAATCAAGGTAGGCCCTTCCCTTTGACTCCTCCCACAATTAAGCAGCTCTGCTCTGGCACATGGCACCACAAGAGGAAGATTCTGAATGCAGCTCATATGATCCAATACTCTAATGGAGGGAAAATCAAGGAAAGGCTGAATGTGGGGCAATAAACGTTGAATACAGTAATTTTGAACCAACAAAACCCCATGTGAATGTGTTGAAAGCTGTATAATAAGAGTCTTTTAAAAATTACACACTTTTAATGTAAACACTTAAACTGAGTTGTTTTGTCAGATAATGGACATTACCTTTAAAAAACAATATCTTCATTTACATATGACTGCATATACAGCTGGCAGTGTAGCGAGAAGCACGAAGTCATAATAGTCAATCATAGTCCTGAAAAAAAACATCCCATCACGAATGATGAAGTAAATATCTGCCTACCCTCCTTTAGATGCAACCGGAGAAAGTGAGTTCATCCAGAGCTCAACTGTGGCCGGTTTTCAGGAATCATCATTTGTGGTGAGTCGTAGCTGCGTTTATGTATAAATGTGTAGCCTAAACACAGAGAAATAGCACCATTTTTTTTTCAAATATCCGGGTACGTGTAAACGTGGCCTAAATGCCTATCCTGTCACTTACCCGTTTGTCTTTTGTCTTTATGTTATGTGTAGTCAAGCCTTTTTAAAATCCACATCTGCCTTGTCCAACAAAGTATGAGTCTTTGGAGTCGTACATTTTGGGTGTTTTGGTTTCTCTGCCGGAATTGTGGCAGGTCATCTCACATCGAAGGGAGAATGTTAATCCACCACATCACTTTGCAGCCAGGAGTTTAGGTCATTAGATAGAAACCAGCTTTATTTTAATCTTATTTAACTAGCTGACAGCAGTCTTCAACAGTACACGTACGTATTGGCTTCATCGAAATGAGTGAAGTCATTTCCAAACGTTATTGAGTTGGCATTTTAGCAGGAGTGCAGCCAGAAAGCAAGAACCATTTTCCACCAAAGTGTGGGTTTCTCTCTGTCCTGATGTTTTGATTACTGTCACGTTGAATCGCACAAGTTCCTGTGAGATCAGAAGTTGTGACGTCAGCGAAGTCAGCAGGATAATCTCAGTTATTATGTGTGAAAGCCCATCTTCGCCTAATCTTGTGCTCTGAGCATATTTCTTACTGCGAGACACAATCGGTGGGACCCAGGCTCACGTGTGAGGTTGATACAGTCGTTTAAAACTGGTTGGGACTCTCACCCCAGTGCATGTTTTCTGGCTGTGCACAAAGCCGCAGAGTTTCAATTTGTATTCCAGAATCACAACATTTAAGTATTACATAAAATAATAATGAAGAGGCTTCCTTGAATTAAATTGGCACAGAAACATAAAGGAGTCATGCAAGCACAATAACGTGAAAATGCGAGACGATCACATCAGTATGATTTGGCCTGGACAGATCGTGCAAAGCTCACTCAGTGTAGGCTCCACTTTGAAATACATCGAAATACAGTGTACTGATGATGGCTTGATAAATAGACAGATTGATAGATTTTCTTGATTAAAACTGTTATGATTTTTGCTTGATGGGTAATCAGCTGTTTTTGTTTTTCAGTTTTGACGAGATTTTATGTTAAAAGACACATTTTGGCACTTTCAACTTGGTTATGAAAATAAAGAGCAAAAGAAACAATTATTAGTCTTATTGAGAAGATTCTCATTCAGGGTTGAAATCATTTACTGCATCACCTTTTTTTCCCCCCCTTCGTAGTCACGTCAAGGCTAGGACAAGTCCGGGGCAAGGACAGGACTTAAGTGGGAGTTTTTCTTAAGAGGCCTTGACGTCGTCCTCATTATGACTTGGAGGACTTGCATTGGTGGCTAATTTAAACACGAGCTGAGTGACATGGACGAGCCGACCACCGCACTTTTAAATTTAGTCTTGCGAAGACTTAAGGAAACTTAATATCAGCCGTGATGAAGTGTCGACAAACACAAGCAGTGCAGATGTGCTAAAACTGTGAGATTGTTATTCTCACTTCGCATTCAAGTGAATCTATATATAAAAGATAGCCAGCTACTTATGTGTAATGCTTGTGGTTTTTTTCACCAAAGCCTACTTGACCATTTTAAATAGTCTACATTACATTTATAGTTCAATCATTTTGAAAAAAAAAACAACAACACAATTTCTAATATACGATAACTTACAGTAAGGTTAGGGTTAGATGAGTTGAATTCCACACATTCCATTTAGATAGATAGATAGATAGATAGATAGATAGATAGATAGATAGATAGATAGATAGATAGATAGATAGATAGATAGATAGATAGATAGATGTGCCCTCATAACAGCACTAGTCTAATGATATTTCCATTATGCAGTCATGGAACCAACAAATGACTACAAGCGATGACACACGCCCGATAGTCACGCTGGGATCCTGTCATTGTGCTTGTTAATCTGTAATGTAATAGCTCGGTTGACTTTGATCAAGCAGCAGTGCACTCTGAAGTCCTGCCTTTTATGGTTAGATGAAGAAGCGAGCTCCGGAGGAGTTCCGCGAGATGCGGAGATGATTGTGAGGTTAGACTGGGGTAACCGAATATTCATATTTATTTAGCTGTGATAGTGTTTCATGTGCAGATGAGCAGGGAAGAAAATTTTCATTATCTCTCGCCCGGATGGAGATATGTATGGCTCACTCGAAAAGACAGATCACCTCCCCCGACGTGAGTCACGTAGCGCCAGTAAAGGGTGCTCTGATTCTGCCGGGGCGAGGCGACGATGGGTGGAGCAAGACAAACAGATCCACGTTTGATCAAGTGGCACGGTTCATTTTCTTTCCTGTCAAAGAACTTCAGTTATTACTTGACCGAACATGAAAGGCAGAACTAATGTGACGTGGCAGTCAGTAGTTCGGTCGGACAGTCTTGGCCCGGCGTTTTGCTTTCCGCGCTCAAAACATAATAGATATGGTATAATTGTATTCATGCAAACAGCATTGAACTTTTCCATGGTCCATTGCAGACAGTAGATGAGTCAGCTGAAGAGGCACTTGAAAGAGCTGGAGGACAAGAAGTCTATGAGAGTGGTTATTGTAACCCAAGTTGTAATTAAAGAAAAACATATTGCTTGGAAGAAAAACAAAGTAACTGATTTGAAGGGACCCGGAGGCAAGTTTTTAATATCCATCTTTGGAGAAAAAGCTCAACTTCTGGATGTGAGCATGCCCAAGAAAAAAAAAGAAATCCTTTTTCTTTTTCACAGTTGAATGATCACTTTAAACCTTCATCATATATGGAGCTGCTTGGGATTCAGTGGTGCTTTGACCTTGGTTAAAAAAAACCCCAAAAAAACAAACAAAATGTAGCTTTAGTCCTTTTGTCCATAACAGGCCCAGCAAATAAATATCACTTAGCTTCTCACAACATACCCATCAGCCTTCAAAGTGGTAAACGTCATTTAACCCAAACGTCCTATTATGTAGCGTCAACCAGTTTACTGGTCTTATAAAATATACTATATAATATATACTGGTCTCGAGGTGTCGTCTCGTTGACGTGACAACCTCCCTGGATGACACACCAACGACCAAATGCCAACATCACATTCTCTGCTCTGCATTCCTCTGTGACTTTGTGTGTTTTGACTCGGAAATATGTTTCATGGTGCCCTTTTATTGTACCCAGTACAAGAGATGTCTGTGAAATGGTCACGCATTGTCAGTATTGTCTCCTGGCACTGCTCATGTCGGGTCTGGGGATTAGCTCTTCCGTGAAGAGATTTGGCACCGGTTTAAAATCTCACATTTAGGGTTTGACCCCATTTTAACATGCCCTGAAAGTTCAGAACGATTAAAATGGCCTCTTGTCAGAAATAGTTATCTTTTACACACCGTGACTATCGTTTTGTTCCTGACCTCTTCTTACATGAGCTTGTTTTTATATGGTGAGTATTATAAGGGGATCCCTTAAACATGTGGGCTGACAGCGGGAGTGATCGCTACAGCCAAACAATTGAGTGACCACAAAATCATCCAACACAAGGCATCAATAAAGTTTCCTAATCTACAGGAGGTAATCCGACCACTTTAAAATAAACAAACAACAAATAAACACTGCGAGTGAAGCAGCTTTATGGCCCAGACAAGATGGGATAAGATAGATAATGGATGTTAAGCATGAATACATGTTCCTCGGGAGTCCATGGAATGAAAAATGATGTGCCTGGACGATGACGAAGACCCACGCAAGGAAATATTTTATTACTGTATTCCACGTGGAATTCATGCCAGTATCACTGATACTGTGCTGATTAATGGAATGAAAATAAAGAAACATCGCTTGTGATGTTAATGAGGTCCTGTGGCCTGACCAGGCTGAACGAATTGATGCAGATGTGGTGTAGATATTTGCATACTGTACTGTGTACAATGTCTGTCTAACACTATTTTTTATTTGTAATGCACAGTCAGGCACTGCACTGGCCCTCTCTAATTCATTTATAAGATGCATTTGTGTTTAAGTAGTTGTCACTTTTTAGGACGGTATAATTTTTTCATAGTTCTTGTGGAAACACAGTGAGAGAAGAGTGTTTTGTATTTAGGAGTGTGGGGGGTCCTACTTTTGCTTTGTGTGTGCTAATTTTGAAAACAAAGTTCAGATTTTGACAATAGGGTGCACTTTTGACACAAGTGTGCAGTGCTTTGCAAATTGTGTACTTATAAATAAACAAGACTGCATTGTTTTTTGCTATTTTCCAGGTACAGTGTCTTATCAAGAGAGAAAAACTGTTATTCACATACTTTGTCAAAATATATATATATATATTTTATTTTATTTTTTAAATAATCCCAAGAATATAGCAACGATCCTCCTATTCCTCTCTCTGGCTAACACAATGATGAAATGTGTTTTAATTTGCAGCCATATTGATTATTGTATCAATGATTATTCTGGTCTCCTCAAGAAAAAGAAAAAAAGAAGCAAATTACCCCAGAAATCAGCCTCACGTGCTATGAGGACTAAAAAGCATGCTCACATGACACTGTTTTTAAAACCGCTGTGTTTGCTCCCCATCATTTTTAAATGTCTTCAAAGATCTTGTGACGTCTCACCTGTCAGCTTTAATGAACTGTGCTTCTGTGGACTTTTCAAAAATGAACCTTTTTTTATCCCCAGGTAAAATTTATAGATAAATTGAAATTCTTCTTACCTGTTAACATTATGATCTTCATTTGTGGGGCAGGTGACACATCGAGGAAAAGCATTCTGCCTCAAAAGCACAATCCACAATCCATATATATATATATATATATATAATTGAATAAATGAAACTTTACGTACTTTTGAAGAATGAGGCAGTGAGTGGAAAGACTTTCAGGATTCAGTCACTCAGACATCTATCCGTTCCTAATCCATCTTTCCTTTTCTCATCAGCAGTTTCTGCAAATTGTTTTGACCCCAATCGGACACTTTTGTTTACCCGTGGATGCTTATAATTGAAACTTAATGCGGAGCATGTCCAGAAACTCTTTTGATTAATGAGAAATGAAAATGCAGAGATTATCCTGGAGTCAAGGTACAAAAGGGACTAACAACTGATATATTGAGCTGCGGTTGGCTTTTAAGTCTTACTCCACAGTTGTAAAATTGGAGCCATGACCTACATTTCAAACAATTTAGCTGTGAGATTAAGTATTGGTGTACTTCAAAGGAAGTGAAGAATGCATGGCTGTGGTGCCTTGAGCAATGCGCACCGGCACACCTCAAAGTTGGTGGCGAAAGCGGCTGACACGTTTCTATGGGAACAGCGAGATAGCAGGCATTGGGGTTTATTTTAACCAAATGAAATCCCTTTTTCTGCTGTGACCGTGATATGCTCAGCTGATAGTTCTACTAAATGATCTGTTTTTGTGTGATCATTGCATTCACTCATCCTCATTTTCAACCCACCCTTCCTCCGGACTGCCGCTCTCACACTCTCCCTCCGCCTGGTGTGTCTCATTTTCTTTCCCTCAATCTAAGTCTTGGTCACTTCCCCGTGTTTTCTATCTATTCATTTTCACTGGCTCCTTTGCCCTTCCCACAACCTCCCTCCATTTTACAACACACAATGCTTGATTTGAGTTTGGTTTCTAATAGGGTCATTCATTTGGATGTGAAGATAGACAGAATCACGGCTAATGGAGAGGAGAGAGGAACTGGAAATGAGTGGGCGGACTGCGAGTGCTGGCATGGCGTTTGTGTGTGTGTGTGTGCGTGCGTGCCTGCGCACGCAAACATGTGTAGGAGAGCAACTAAAAGCAACCAATAGAGATGGCCGTGTGTCATGAAGCTCAAGCACGCTGCTCAGTCAGATCCAGGGATACTGTCACATCCTATCCTCCTCAACATCGGTCTCTGTGCTCCGTGGGCCAGCAAGGCCTACAAGACAGCACGGAGATGTAGATATAAATACTACACCGTCCCAGCTACACCTTCGTCTTCTCGTATCCTGAGGCAACTGCAGCTTTAATCTACAGCACTCTATTGATCCGAATAGGTCATTAAACAAGATCTGACTGCTGTTTTAAGCAAACAACATCAAAAACCCGAGGGTTCAAGTTGTGTGATGAAGTTTATGTGCGTAAATTGTTTGAATATTTGAGGAAACACACAATAAAAAAAACCCTTTGAAGCATGGCTTTAAAAACAGCATATGTGCCTTTTGGTTAGTCAGCTGGACTGATTTATTCTTTCAATCTATTTGTGTATAAAAACGCTCTTCGAAATCTGATCCACTTGGAAAATTCAACTTCATTCAATTTTTTCATTGCAACATTTAATCAAGATGCCCTATTATCCCTATTGGTGCAATATTGTGGTGGATTAGTTTTGCTTTTCCCTGTTTGAACACAAAGCCTTTTATTACATTATTTCAGGTTTTTGTTTTTGTCAACTCCCTGCCACTCGTAATTTTTTCGTTTTTTAATTTCGTGGCACTCCAAGCTCCTAGATTACAGTAGGTTTTATACTTTTATTAGACATTAATGGAAAAAAAGCCAAGGTAATTTCCTGGAAGAAGAAAAAAGAAATATATGGCGTTCATCCACATAATACATTTTTGTTGCTCTTGTGGCTATTTATGGGAAGCTATATAGCTCTGATTGAAAATAAACTCCAGTAAATGTGTTCACCTGAGGACAATATGTCACTGTCAGGAGAAAGATCCTGTTTTGTTTTGTTTTTGTGTTGTTGTTTTTTTATCACAAACAGTGCCAATTGGCCAACACATGGACAATGTTTCTGAGTAGGATAAAGTGTTTTTATTTTTGTTTGTTTGTTTCCATTTTTTTCTTACTAACCTACTCTCTCGGCCTGAACATTTGGTATTGCCACTCACTAAGGTGATTTGAAATTTGCCTGCAGAAGGTGAACGTGGGTGTGTTGTGATTTTCTCGCTATTTGTCCTGCACTGGACTGACAACTTGTCCAAAGTTGGATAAATCGGTACTAAACATAGTTGGATGCGGTGGAGGTGACTTCTCAGTGACCGTGTGTGTGTGTGTGTGTGTGTGTGTGTGTGTGTGTGTGTGTGTGTGTGTGTGTGTGTGTGTGTGTGTGTGTGTGTGTGTGTGTGTGTGTGTGTGTGTGTGTGTGTGTGTGTGTGTGTGTGTGTGTGTGTGTGTGTGTGTGTGTGTATTGGCCCTGTAATGAACTGGCAGCCTGTCCAGACTGTATCCTGCCTTTGCCCACACTCGGCTGGGATCTGCTCCAGCTGCCCACAACCATGACTTAGGAGCAGCGAATAAATGAATGGAGTTTTTATTTGGAAAAGATTCTCCTCTTAAGGAGAATGAAGAATGAAGCAGGAGTGGGACAGTGGCACGGATACAACTCACAGCCCGTCGGCGGGTAAACACTGGAGAGTAGGTTTTGTCCGTGTTATTACTTTTAGGTGACTGCGAGGTGTGAGGCTCAGGTCCGGGGAAAATAAAGCCTTATTTGGGGATGGAGTTCTTCTTTGTGGCTGTGTTCTAAATTTGACGAAATCCTGTGGACTAGAGGGATTTTGAAGGAATCAGTTCAGGTCTGCCACTTCAAGGGGGGGGACATGAGGACGTTTGGCCGTGTACGAAGCCGTGTGCCATTTGCAAATGAGAGCTTGCGGGCAGCTTTTTGTTTCCACTTTGTTCATCTCACAGCGAGATTGATGTTGTCACATGTAAATCACCGTCAGCTGAGTTTTTAAACAGGATCTACAGCTTTGTTTGCTTGAAAGTTTGTCTTAAACAGCGCAATGACCTGAACAATGTTAATTGACCCTTTTCACTGGGATCTTTCACATTTATTGCTAAGTGTCATTCAAGTGTCAGGAAACAGAGAATTTAAAACTCGCAGGTTATAAACTGTACACACGATGGAGACAGCTGTCAGTCACATCAGCATGAAGCCGCTGGGCAATGAGACAGGGAAAAAAAAGGTGGGGGGGGGAGTACAATCTGCTGTGTGTGTTGTTTCAGCCTCACGTGCTGTCACACACATTGGCATACTACACAACACATTGCCAACTCTTGCTTATGTGTGCAGTGCACAGGTGCACAAAAGCATCCACTGCTGCCCCTCTCTGGACAGTATATTCAACTGCATTCAATTTCGAGTACTTAAATGAAACTCATTTTATAATTTCACCTCTCAGTTCTTCCCCTTACCTCCCCTGTCAAGTTCTAACATTTCATATTGCATCCACACAAAAAAAAAAATCAATTTGCAAAGTGACATGGAAAAATCTATCATCGTATTCCTCTTTAATGTGGTTTCATTTAATTTCATCACAGAGCCCCATGGGGCGTGAGCGTGTCTCTGAAGAAGCTTGCTGACAATAAAGTCTGACTGGAGCCTTTCATGTTCTTTTTACCGTCATTTGATAGTGTGTTTTGCATGCACGTTTCTGAAGGATTATCTCAAAGCGTTGGTCTCTTTGAGTTAAGCAAGAATGGTTTTATAGTGAAAAAAAACCCCAAAAAACATCTTTCTATAGTTACTGTCGCCAAAAGTGTTTAATTTATGTTTGGTTTTTTTCTTGAGCTATGATATCAGGTTTTATTTTCATTTTAAGGCCTTGTTCATATGACACTTTCAAATGAAAACAGCAAACTTTCCATTTATAGGACAATTATAATAGATGTTGCTGAAAACAGCAGTTTCTGAAAACATCTACATTCACCACATTTTTTTTCTTTAATGAATCACACAGAAAACAAAAGTCGAAGACTGTGACAATGTATACCTTTTTCATCATAGGGGAAAAATTTTAGAAATCCCCAGAATTTGATCTTGGTTTTACTGTGAGTTTCAACCACTTGGAGCTATACCCACAGCTACAGGAGATTACAGGGCCACAATGAGTCTAACAAGCATGTTGTTGGAAAGCGAAAGCCCACATTCACACAGGGAGAGCAACAGGTTCAACCTGGTTAAACCAGGAACACAATTCTGTAAGGCGACAGAGCTAACCGCTATTCCAACGGGACCTTCACATTCGAGTTTTATAGTCCAACATTAGAAGATACCAACGTATCTAAAACAACTTTAATATATTTTTTTAAATTGAGGGGACCTATTCTGTATAAGGGCTGCTAATTAACCTGTTTCCCCAATGGGATTAATAAATAGGCTTTCATATTATTTAATACTATAAAAAGGCTCTGAACCCGTCGGTAAGTGCTTAGAATTTTTATTTAAAAGTCTGAAGTAATAACACGTGGCAACATGACATAGAAAATGATACTTAGATTGGGAAAGTATGTGTTGAATAGTTGCAGTTTTGTTCATTATCTCATGACCACTCAGCTTAATCTCGTGACCCCCCAGGAGGAGGAGTCTCCATCCCCAGCCAGTGCCACTTTGGAATCTGAATCAGCACACAGACTTTGGACAGGCTGCCCTCTGACTTTTTTTCTTCTTCTTTTTTTTTTTCCAGCGTGTCTTTGCGAAGCCGTCAACCGTTCTATCTGCACTGCGTGTCAAACCCTCAGCGGATTTGTTTTTTGCGCAAATTGATAGTTCTGTCTTCAGCGTGAATATGCTGAATTTCAGTCACGCCAACATGTTTATGCTCAGAGAGCTATCAGGCCTGCCTGCAAAACACCCAAAACGCTTGTTTGTTGACAATGATTATGCAATAGCTGGATAATACCGGCCAGGCGTGGAGGAGATGAGCGGCCGTCGGCAGACTAATGGGGTCAGTCCCGCGAACCTCCTGCTTTATCTGGTTCGGAAACATAAACAATGTCAGACTGCAAAATGGCTTCTGCGTGCGTTCTCCATCTCCATTCTTTATTAATCTGTTGCTCATTATGACGAGAACACTGGCGAAGCTGATGCTTTATCTTCATAACACAACCAAGGCGCGATGTCCTGAAAGGTAATCTCATGCAATGCACCTTCTTTCGCCGTGCACCGAAGGTCTTTTATCTGAGCCATTTATTAGAGCTCCTCAGATAAATGAACTCTTCCTGCCTCATTTGGAGCTCAGGGGGCCTCCACTCTCTCAAGCCATTGATTGGAGATGTGTTCAATAATTCAAATAATAGCATTGGAAACAGAGCACGCTATTCATCATCAGTCAAGTCGTTCTGGCGTTAGGCAATGACCCTTGCTGGCGCACCAGCTAAATCATTCTCAGACATAATGAATGGGGTCATTTGTAACTGTGTCGCGCTATGATTACCTTTTTCTCACCGCAAAGCCTTTTGACCCCAATGTGAGGTTGTGGAGTCATGAGCTTTGGTCTCGACCATCGTGGGCCAGAATGTGGTCTCACGGGGGTGTTACGGATGGGTCAGAGGTTGGATGACCATCCAAAGTTATGTATGGCGAGGTAAGTTAGTGTCTTTGGGAAATACTGGAGACGACAGCAGCGCTGGAGGTCAAATCAGGATGAAAAAATGTCACTGTGTTTTTCGATGGGGATCACGACGAACATCACTATTTATGGATGTGGAGGAGAATCCTGTGTTGGAGAGTAAAGTTTTTTTTTTTTTTATCAGGAAATAAAGCATGATAATAGTTTTGTGCGTCTCCTGGTTTTGTAGGGAGGCCACTTAAACTTTATGATCTGTGATTTGGGATATTTTCTGCCTCCCTATGGTGAAGTTTGTTTTCCTCTGAGTTTTCTCCTGAATGATGATGGTCACTGTTAAAGCAATAAACTCCCCTTTTATTTCAAGTGAAAAAGCAGAACTGATGCCCTGGAACAAAAGAACATAAATATATTCTGTCCGTCTTGTTTTCCTCAATGTAACATAGTAAAATATGTTGGATGCAATGAGTCACAATTGGAAAAAAAAAGGCTGTTTTATTGTAATATTTAAGAAATACGTAAGTAAATATAGATGATAAATAGCTGATTGTAATATGATATAATGAAAAACTTTTAAGCATGGCATTTAGTTTTGTTTAACTTCATTCAGAGAAATTCTGCACAAATGAAAAGTGTATCTTCATTCCAATGTTGGTAAATGTTATGAATATGTAAGGGATTTTACTTTAAGCTTCCACACTTGTGACTTAGAGGATTCAGGATTTCATGATTAATGCTCCAAAGAATGCATAAAGATATTGAAAAGGTGAAGTGTCTTACACATTTGAATCGTGTTTCTGTTATGTCCCACACTCTTTATTCCCCTTGCTGTTGCCCTATGAAGCCAGAAAATAACAGGAATGCATGACATCGAATATAATCAACTTCAATTAGGATGAATGTTTTTATTGTTTACCACAGAGACTGAATACAATCCAGTCGAGCCCTATATTGTATTTACCCCCAGTTAATTGTCATTGACGTGCTTGTGATTAGTTGATTATTATAAAAACCTATTCAGTCCCGCACTGCAAATTCAATGTTTTCATTAACATCCCAATTAATTGCAATCATTCCGCTGTTGGATCCATTTGCATAATTTCAAATTCGGTCTCGTCACATTCACTTTTGAGTGCAAACGGAGTATCTTCGTCATGTAGAGTCATTGTGAGGTTCTCTGGGTTCGTTTTTCCACTTTGATCCAGATGCCCTTCTCTGGCCGGAGGATCAGGTCTCCCACTGGACTAAGTTCCTCGCGTTTTTGACAAGCTTCAATATTAAAGTTGCGCAGAACGTAAGCCAAGACCACTTTTTCTTCCATCAGTGCAAAACGCTGACCTGAAAAAATAAAAAACACCACAAAAAAAAAAAGCCACAAGCACGCAATGAGACATATATTACGTGTGTGTGTCTATTCTCATGGCACTAATCAATGATGCTCTCACCTATGCAGTTGCGGAGTCCTGCTGAGAAGGGGATGTATGCATATGGGGGTCTTCCGACCGAATTTTCAGACAGAAAGCGCTCGGGCCTGAACTCCTCGGGCTCGGGGAAGTACCGCGGGTCACGGTGAAGAGCGTAGGTCACTATGACTGCATTTGCACCTTTGGGAATCTCGAAACCCTCTGAGGACCAAATAACAGGAATGAACTCAGAAATCTACTGATATTGAAATATTATTTCTGACACATTATTGCATCGTCGACTGAATACACAGTGATGGTAATAAATAACAATATTTCTTTTCTACCACAGAGAAAGGCTGCCAACTAATGAACACATTCAGTGTGTCCAGATGCCACAAATTCCTTTTCTCACATCTCGCGTTTTGATAATTGAAGTTAATTATCATTCAGTATTAATTGCCAGCAACAGTTACTATTCCACCCATTACTACATAACTTATTTTACACGATTTTATTTCCCCTTAAATCATTAATTAAAGTATTGTTTTAATTCCAAGACAGTCAATTGTTGCAGCTAACTTTGACAATCAATTGAATGATATCATAATTAATGTTTTCTTTTATTAGTCTAATTCATTAAAAAAAATAGAATTTTACTTGTACATCCAGTATTAACTCATATATTATTGCTAACCATGTATCATCCACTGTGATGATACATGCTCTGAATACCCCCGTTGTTTGAATAATTAAGACTAAATAAGAGTGACACAGAAGTCTGCAACGCCGCCGCACTATGTGTTCGGTTTGTCAGGAAGACAGATTTTAAATAGGAGGAAGCCCGGCTTCCTCAGCGCTCTACCGCTGTCACCCTGTGGGATTTGAGATCTACAAAAGGATGTTTCAGCGGAGTGTCATCACTGATGTGTTAACTCACTGATATGGCAGTCCTCGCAGAGGGTACGGGCAAAGAAAGGCACGGAGGGAAACAGTCGCAGAGACTCCTTGATCACACACTCCAGGTATTTCAGCTTCTTCAGGTCGTCCATGTTAATGGGGCGGTCGGATGAACCTTTGCCACAAGAGAGAAAGGCTGCTCAAGCGCCTGGGCTTGGGTTATATCTCAAACAATCCACCGTGTAAAGATGAACAAAGTCTGGTTACGACAAAATATCAGTTAGTGGCAGTTGAATAACAAGTTGTGGTATGATTGTCTAATTCACTGTAGTATGACTGTATCATAAAATCATGTCTTCATTACTTGAAGGCAGTTTTAGACCCCTGAACCAGCACAAAAATGGCGCCACTCTTACATCACGCAAAAACTGCACAGAGGCGATGATAAATCCACACAGCAGAGATAATAAATCAATTATCTTCTCTGTATTATGGCAAGGATTTTCACAGTGATTATCCCTCGTGTAAGCTGAATGACAATGATCAGAGCTCGACGCCTCTGGGCAGGAACAAGAAAGGGAAGGGGGGAAAAAAATAAAAACTGAGATAACATGTTACTTTACCAAACACCTCCTGCAGCTCTTGCTGAAGTTTGCTGTGCACCTCGGGGTGCGAGCCAATCAGATGTAAGGCCCAGTTCATCCCGGCTGCCGTTGTGTCGTGACCCTGCAACATAAAAATGCAACAATCCAAATCAGATGAGTCACAACATTCTTATCTTCCAGTGAAGCTCAGTTTCTATCAACTCAAAAGCAAAAATTGTCCCTTGAGTTTTATCAATTCAGTCCTGTAAAGATGGTGTCAAATATAGTACAATACAAGATATGTTGGAAGAGGCAAAAAATGTAGTTTATATAAATTACTTCAATAACATTTTGAAGTTTCCATTATTAAACTGTAAGAGTCACAGGCAGGAAATCGGATTAAAAAAACAATAACTGGATTTTAGGGTACTTTAAAAGTGTAAACGTGCACTTTTTATATACTCAACTCCCAATTAAACAATGTTTTTTTTTTTCACATTTTATTTTATTCTAAGTGGCATAGGTTTTTTTAATTAGTGGAACTTGTTTAAGTTGAAATTTAAACATATTTCATTTAAAAACAAAAAAAAGCAGTTTTTTCCCCCTAAAAATGTCTTTTTTTGGGAAAAATAAGTAAGATTTTCCAGGCCTGTAAAAACTGTTTATCTGACTTCATAACGTAATGGATCTCTGAAACAATGATATATAAAGAAACACTGAAAAGTGGTCCATTAATAAAAGTTGTTTTGGGTTGTTTTTTTCTGAACACCCACCTCAAACATGAAGGTGTCCACCTCCTCCTGAATGTCCTGGTGACTCATTGGGACTCCGTCTTCATCTGTTGTCTTCAGAAGCATGTCCAGAAAGGCCTTCCGCTTCTTTTGTCCTTGTTCATCTTCTCTGTCTGCCTCAATATTGGACATCATTTCTGCCCTTTCACGTATCACCTGAAAAAAAACAAACAAACAAAAAAAAAGAACTGAACACCTGTTTGAGTTTTATTTAATCTGTTGGGAATAATATCTATATCACAATACTGCCTCTCTCCTGGGAGCCACTGTAAAGTCTCAGGAACAAAATTATTCACTATGCACATTTTCTATTGTGACTGTGTGGTTTATCTTTTTAATCCCATGTTTTTATTTATGTTCCATAATTTCCCTTGGTTTTTTTTTAGGATTAAGACTGTTAAAATGATTCAGGACAGACAGCATGGCACCGGCTACTCACTTTGGCTGTAAAGGAATGGAGGACCTTCAGAGTCCTGTCATGCTCCCGGCCCTCGCCAAAGAAGTAGTATATGAACTTTGGCCAAAACCACGGCGTCCTCTGTCGGCGGCTGACGATGTCACTCATCCTGTGGGCGCAGAGTGAATAAACTGATCAAATCATCATCATTACCTGCATGTGTGCAGAGAGGGGGGGGGGAAAAGGGACTCACTTGTAGACACTTTTCACATACTGCGATTCAGAATTACTCTGCGCGTAAACTCTCTTTCCCATCGCGGTCTCTGAAACAACATTCAACGTCCTCATTCGACGCTTTTTTGAAAACCTCGTGCTGCTTGGTGTCGCACGCTATGGTGGATCTGCTCACCACAGATGATGTCCAGAGCACAGAGGGTGATGTGACTGAAGCAGTTGAAGGGACCCTTCCCAGCCTGCTCCTCCAGCTTCCCCACCAGGATCTCGGCCTGCTCGTTCATCACCTCCAAGAACTGCGTCAGGATGGAGAAGTGAAAGGTGGGCGTCAGCATCTTCCTCCGCTGGCGCCACTTACGCCCGGTGCTGATCGAGGGGAGAAGACATCAGCTACGATTTAAGAGGAAGTACACTGACATGATTCACATTATATATTCACACACACACACATATATCCAGACAAGCAGTAGATAAGGTTGTACAACGGATGATCACATGAATGACAGAGTCCGATAGATAGAACGGAGGGTCACCTGGTGAGCAGACCCATCCCAAGCCAAGGATGGAGGAATTCATATGATTGACTTTTGTCAATGTGAACTGAGCTGGCCACGATTGCCTACAAACAACAGAATGGAAAAAGAACGCATGAATGAAAAGAAACACATTGGGAATGAGATATCCACCACAAAATGCACATTGTGCATTACGACACCCTCCTCGAGCCACCACAGAAACACTCAGTATTATTCTGTCATCGTCTGAATATAAGCAGAAGACACACGTCAGGTGGGATTTCTACACAAAGTGAAGCGACCTGAGGAAAACTTGCAATTTGTACCACAGAAGCAGACTCCACTTAAAAGCGGGAGCTACTGATCAGGGGGGAATCGTGCTGGGCTTCTGCACTCAGAGCAGTGGACCGGCGCATGTTAAAGTGCAACAACATCTTAAAGGTTAAAGACACAAACACAGCAATGTCCGTGAGCTCAATTACAAGCTGCATCTTTCCATTGCATCACGTGCTGGTAGACTGAAGCTGTGTTTCTCTGGAATGTAAATTAAAGCGCAACACCATCCTTCACCTATTCTTGTGTACAAATCAGTGTGTGTGTGTGTGTGTGTGTGTGTGTGTGTGTGTGTGTGTGTGTGTGTGTGTGTGTGTGTGTGTGTGTGTGTGTGTGTGTGTGTGTGTGTGTGTGTATGTGTGTGTGTGTGTGTGTCAGTCAGCATACCTCCACAGTTTCAGCGTGAAACAGGACCACGAATGGCACAGGTCCAATCCAGATCTTTAGAAGTGGTTCATTCCAGAACTCCTGAGTATAATCGTGGATTTGACGAAAAAATTCTGAAGCAGAGAAAAACAAAACATTAATTTTGTTTCATTATGAAGATAATAGCTTCAAAGGTTCGCAAGCCTCCTCATTCTTACCTCCTGGATTAGTCTTGAACTGCAGAGCATTTCCAATGATGGGATATGTTCCTGCCACCTCCGGGATGGGCTTCATCACAAACCATTTGTGCAGATATTCACTCAGCAGCTTGTAAGAGATGTAAGTCAGTGCAGCAATGAATATGGTAACTCCAAGTAAGGGCGTTGTATAGCTGCCTAATAAAACTGCCATCTTTTGAGAGTGTGTGAGTGGGTTTCCAGTCTGCTTGACGGCTGAAGAATCTGCCTCAGACTGACTGCCCCAGCACTGCAAAGGGGACTCACGGTGAACTTCACTTCACTCCTCCTCCACTTTGTCCTACAGGCACAAATAATAAAGTGGGTCAGGAAAAGCTGCTGTTTTTTTTTTTTTTTTTTTTGCTTGTTTATATTGCAGGAAAACATTTTTATTTAATTGTTTTAAATGATGTTTTAAGATATATAATGACACGTACATACCATGGAGTAATGATGACTTTAAATATAAGAAGAAACAAAACAAAGAAAACTGTTTTGACACACATTTCATAATGATGGTTATTTATTCACAGTGGGACGGCTGATTGGCCCTGTACTTTGTCCCTTTCTCTCACTTCCTGTCCAGCCCCGCTGGCAAATGAATTACAGTCTTATATGATCACCATAACTATAACAATTAGGGTAGTTACAACCTCTGAATGTGAGTTTAGATCATTTGAGTGAGACAACCTATTATTGAGGACTTTATTACTGCAGACACAGTTCCATATATATAAAAAAAAAATACAAAAACAAAAACAAAACAAAAAGAACATACAAGTAAAAAAGAAAAAATGAGAAAGAGAAATTATGATAATAATAGAATAATAACAACAACAATAAGAATGACGATAATAATAATAATAATAATAATATATACACAGATTCCCGTTACAATAAAATCATTTGTTTTTATCTGGGTTGTTTTTTTATATCACATTTAGCAGTAACCAAAGTCAAACAAACATATCAAATTACTTTCAGACAAAATACATTTACTGAGCCGGTCAGACCAAAACAACACCATTGTGTTAAAAAAATAAATAAATAGCAGACCAACTTCCAGAGGTTCGTGTGTTTGCAGACCCTGAACTGTATTATATCAGAACACAGAACTGTAATTACATGTTTTATATTTTCTGCTTTTGTCTAAGCTGCTATCTTTTGTGATGTTTGGATCCATCGAGACCTCATCGGATCAAAACTGTTCAAAACAAACACACCGAAGCTGCTTTCAATTGTTGTCTGTCAAATATTGGCTGCCTTTCAGGAAAACTTTTCTTTTTTTTATCTGTATTGTAATCTGTATAATTTTAATGTGATTGTGCTGTCCTCACGACACGTGTCTCTGTGTTGCTGGACAGCCAGCGAACCAATTAAAGAAAAACTCCACACACAAGGCTTACTTTTCTTGTTTAGTGGAAAATTCTTATGCACGTGCATGCGTGCGAAACAACACAAATAACTCGCTACACATGTATAATACAAAAGAAACTGCAAACCGTAAATTAACATGCCCAAACATCAACAATGCCCAAACATGCACCTCTTCAAATACAAATACAAACAAAAGATTTTTGAAACATACAGAGAAGAAGAAACGCATTGCCACCAGGAGAAGTAGGATCAACGTATATGTATGCATGTGTGTGTGAGTGTGTGTTGTAAGTTTGGTCCATGTTGATATAGTCGTTTGAAATGTGGGAGGTTCTTTTTTGTTGATGTTTTGTTCTTTCTATTCTAGTGTGGAATGTACTTTTTGTTGCTCTGAGTTTGGGGGTGGGCGTTCATAAGCTTCTTGCTTCAGCCCACTCCTTTTGAGCAGAATGTGTACTGCTCAAATAAATAAAATAAATAATAATAATAAAAAAAAAAAAACAACTTAAAGTAACATCTGAGAATATTCCCGACCTCTAATTAAGTGCTTCTGGCACACAAATACTTACAAAGACGAAAATGTTCCCAGGTTCAAATATTTAGAGAGTCACAGCGTATTTATGAGAGTTCCTCCGCTCTCTTGTCTGCAACAAAGATCCTCTATGAGCGAGGAGAGCACTCACTCCGCTGAAACAAACCCCGATCCTCTCCGGAGGTGATGTATCACTCCGCTCGCTTTCCCACACACACCCTATAATGCTTACTTCACGAACATATAAACTTCTGCACTTTATGTCTTTGAACTAAATGCATGACAGTGATTACTCTTTTGACTTAAAAAATGCTATTGTACTTTTTTTGTTTGTTCTATATTCAGTATTTCTTTCACTGCTACTGTTGATTTGATACTGTTGATTTGCATTACCTTGTTGGGGAAATGTGGCATCTGAATAAACGTCCTCGTCGTGAGTCTCTCTCTTCTCTTTCTAGAGCCGCTCCTCCTACTGTTTTTCCATCTCTTCCTGTCCAGTTGGTTCGCCAACACCAGTTTGTTTGCACATATTTTGAGGTCCCACAGGATCTGGGCTTGATAACCATCAACCATTATTGAAGAAATGCTTCATTCAATGGCAGGCCGCAGCCTTAACTTTTGCTCAGAGATGTTTGTTGTGCAACAACTATTTGCAAATCTATGCAATTTGTAGCCACATCTTCTTTACATTTTTACAACGCCAGTATAAACTCAGGGTGCCGTATCACCCTTTTTAAAGCAAAGATGTTCTGCATGTTTTTTTTTACGTGAATTGGTTTGTTTTTAATTGTGGCCATTTCTCACTATGGCCACTAGATGTCAGTGCGGGAGCACTTTTAATTTATCCATGGAGCGTGTGTGTGTGTGTATGTGTGTGTGTGTGTGTGTGTGTGTGTGTGTGTGTGTGTGTGTGTGTGTGTGTGTGTGTGTGTGTGTGTGTGTGTGTGTGTGTGTGTGTGTGTGTGTGTGTACACTGTACTTTTTATTATTTAAACTTATTATTATTTTTGGAGCACTTTTAATTCATCCATGGAGCGTGTGTGTGTGTGTGTGTGTGTGTGTGTGTGTGTGTGTGTGTGTGTGTGTGTGTGTGTGTGTACACTGTACTTTTTATTATTTAAACGTATTATTATTTTTGGAGCACTTTTAATTTATCCATGGATCGTGTGTGTGTGTGTGTGTGTGTGTGTGTGTGTGTGTGTGTGTGTGTGTGTGTGTGTGTGTATACACTGTACTTTTTATTATTTAAACTTATTATTATTTTTGGAGCACTTTTAATTTATCCATGGATCGTGTGTGTGTGTGTGTGTGTGTGTGTGTGTGTGTGTGTGTGTACACTGTACTTTTTATTATTTAAACTTATTATTATTTTTGGAGCACTTTTAACTTATCTATGGAGAGTGTGTGCGTGTGTGGGTACACTGTACTTTTTATTATTTAAACTTATTATTATTTTTGGAGCACTTTTAATTTATCCATGGAGCGTGTGTGTGTGTGTGTGTGCGTGTGTGGGTGCGTGTGTGGGTGTGTGTGTGTGTGTTTGTGTGTGTGTGTGTGAGTGTGTGTGTTTGTGTGTACACTGTACTTTTTATTCAGTTCCTGTATGCTTGCACACCCCTTTTACTACATTAGAATCAAGCATTCAGTGAAATTAAAACAATAATGTTGTTTCATGATAGTTTATGATAAACCCATAGCAGTACAAACAATGCAGATATACAAAATATTTACAGAAAAACAATAAGCAAGTGGAGAAAACTGGGAGTGGTCGTAAAAATGATCTATTATACTGTCATGACTAGTCTTTAATTATCAATGAAAAACAATTACTCCTGCAATTTATTAGTCATGCCAAGTGCAATGAGAAGCTTCTGGTGAAAAGCCGGCACCCTTTCCTTGTAGACGGGCCAGTCCAGGATGCAACATGATCGCAACATGCCCCTGCGGAGGAGGAGCGAGCGAGACAGTTTGTAGTCATGCACGTCCTGCAGGAAGACAAGGATGATTGAGTCCCTGCTTGCTTCAATGACCTGATGAAGGGCGTGGTGGGCTTTAAACCTGCAAGGGGAAAGCAAAAGGTTAAGGACAACAAGACAACTTTGGAAACTCTCATCAGAAATGACATATACTTGCGCAAGACTTAACAAAGGTTCAATATGCAGTTTTGTGCTTTGAGATTTAATCTTCATCAAGAGAACAAGTCCAAACATACAGAAAACTGGATTTCTGGATTTATAAAGGTCTGGTATTCAATGCTTCTGAGTCAGTTTAGGAGTGTATGAAGACACAACATCAACTATATATATATCTGGGTCATATTTCTGAGAAGATTAAATTAAACTAGTTATCACTTGTGTATTTGGAGAATTGCAGCGGATTCAAAGTCAACAAAAGGCCCAGCAAATACTTTACTCTATCATCAGAAAGTTTGTTTACAAGCTGCACACATATTGTCCTCACTTCATTTTAACTTTATGTATTAGAGTATGTGTGCAGATGGCTGAACATGACTCACTGTCTGCACCAGGGATCAAGAAGGAGACTTTCCGTGATCACAAACAGTATTTTTCTGGACTTGCGCATGTTGTTCACGATGGATTCAAGCTGTGACATGCCAGGAACGGAATCCCGATCCTCCAGACAAAAACGGCACCTTTCGTTCTCCAAGGGCTCCATCCTCCTTTCCACCCAGCTGGCGTCCGCCGCAGCATGTATGACGTAGGCATCGTATTCAAATTGTCTCCCCTCTTCCACTTTGGCATCGCTTAATCCTAATGTGTAGCTGATCAGCATGTTCCAGTAAAACTGAATCCTCCAGCCATGGAAGCGCACCAGGAGAGCGGTTACCATGAGCATTAGAACTGCTGTGCTGCTTAATATGTACAGAGCCTGAAATGGGGTCATGTCTTTACACGACAGGGGGTCAAAATGGATGATGCCCCTGTTGAAGTAAGTCAGTGGAGTGTTGCAAACATACTGTTGCTCGAGACCCGGTACGCTGGTTTTGTTTGTGCTGTTCAACCACGTCACGAACCACAGGATGCTCTCGCATGTGCAGTCAAAGGGATTTCTTTCCATGACAAGCAGGCTGAGGTTTCTTGTGGGCGTTTTAAACACTTCAGGCTTCACAGTTGTGATCAAGTTCTTCGCCAGTCTTAAAACCCGCAGTGAGTTCAGATGGTCAAAGACAGAGTCCTGAAGACTGTTCAGGAGGTTGTTACTGAGGCTGAGCTCCTTCAGGTTGGTCAGATCTTTCAAAGCCTCCGTTGGTATCTCATCCAGTCCGTTAAAATCCAACTGTAAGGTTGTCAGCCTCGGTATGTTTTTGAGAAACAACACCGGCCCGCCAACATTGACACTCTTCCACAGCTGGGCCAAGTTGTTGTGTTGGAGATTTAGCACCTTGAGGTTCCATAGACCTTCCAGCAGATTTGCTTTGATGTTAGCGATGTTGTTATTGCTCAGATCCAGTAAAGCGAGGTTGGATAGGAATCTGAATGGAGAGGGATCCATGTTCAAGGCCGTGACGCGAAGACTTTTCCCCAAAGTCAAAACTTTAAGGCTGGCTAAATTCGCAAAGCTCAGAGGACTGAGTTGAATGGATTGGATGTTATTGCTCATGTGGAGTTCATCAAGGTGACTGAGACCTTCAAATTCTTGGCCCGTTATGTTTTGGTTAATGAAGTTGTGATCCAAGAAGAGAATCGTGAGGTTTCTCAAAACGGAGAAGCACCCGGGATAAAGATGCGCTATCGCCGTGCCTGCAAGGTTCAGCCTTTTCAGTGGCGAATTAGAAAGTGACAGAAAAGTCTCCTTGTTGATGTTTTTCAGGGACGCGTAGATACTCCAGCTCACGTCAAGTTCGGTAAGACTCGTCAATCCCGTGAAGGTGTTCTCCGTGATTTCCCGCACTGAAGTCCTCTGTAACATCAAACTCTCCAGGGCACTCAACGGCTGGAAGGAAAAATCATCGATAATCGGCACAGCGGAGCTGCGAGTTTTCACCAGTGCCCGAGTCAGCTGCAGTGTTTTCAATCCTTTGAGGCCCTGAAATGTCCCCTTGGTCACATGCTTGATGTTATTTTGTGACAAAATCAGAGTTTTGAGTCTGGGCAGCCAACTGAAAGAGCCCTCTTCTATTTTGGTCAGGTTGTTGCTGGACAGATCTAGGAAGGTCAGATTTGTTTCCTCGAGTCCTTTAAATGTTGTGCTTGTCAGTGTGATGAGCTTCATCTTCTGAAGAGACAAAGCTTCAATGGCGGTCTGCGACAGCTCAGAGCAGACTTTTGAAATGACTGAAGTACCAAAATTGCTTTGATCAAGTAGTAAAGTGCGCAGGCCTGAAACGGGCTTGAAGCAGCCAGATTCCAACTGCAAACCGAGAAGCAGAAATGACAGTCAGTCAAAAAAAAAAAAAATGAGAAAAAGGAAGACACAAAAAAAGACAACTGAAACCAAGCTGCTGTGATAACTACTTTCCACCGATGCAACTAACTTCTACAGAATATTTCATTTCCCGTTTGCAGGTCAGTTCCTTACCTTTTTGAGAGGAGTTGATGACAAATTGAGGACTTGTAGAAAAGACGATTGGTTCAAAAAGGAAAAGTCTTCTCTCTTCAGTTCGGTGAAAAGATTCGATGCCAGATTGAGACTCACCAAGCTGGGCAGCTGAGGCTCAGAGCCCAGCTGAGCGGACTGCAGCTTGTTCAGGGAAACATCCAGCAATGTCAGGCTCTGTGAAAAAAACATTTACATTTACTAATACGTAGAATGAAGTGACTACCCAAAGCCAAATTCAGAGTCTCTTTTATTATTGGTTTCATTGTAGGACTCTTCTCAACATCCATACCTGGAGACCGCTGAAGGGCTCTCCTTTCAGCTTCAGCCTGTTGCTGGCCATATTCAGTAAAGTAAGACGGTTGCACTGGCTTAGATGTTCCTTCTTCAGCAAGTAGATTTCATTTCGCTCCAGACGCAGTGTCTGCAGAAGAGGCAATATCTCACACAAGCCTTCATTCAGCTTGGTGATGCTGTTATGGCTTAGGTTGAGGTGGAGGATGTGTGGATACGGCTTTACTGACGCGGGGTCGATCGCCACCAGTCTATTGTGAGACATGTCCAGCGCTGTGATGTTGCCTGGGAGATCTGTCGGGATCTTACTGAGACCCAAGTGGCTGCAGTCGGCTCTGCCGCCTTGCACGCTGCAGGAGGCGTTCTTTGGGGACACCAAGGAGTGTTGGCACCACGTGATGAAGATCCATATTGGAAGGCAGGCACGGGGGGAGCACATCTTTTCAATGGCCTCATAAAAAGGGAAGGAAAATCAATATGAGCATTAAACTTCTATCAGACCATATTGAGCAACTTCCACATTTTTCCTTTGCTTCAAGCAACTGACAAGAACACATACACTGATGAAAGTCACTGAGTATTCAAATAATTAGCTGTGTCAAGCATTACCACAAATTATGCTTTTATAGGATTTCTGTGATTTTCAAGGCGTAATCTATTTTGTATTAAACTTCTCGTTATACCCAAAAGCCAGTGGTTTTTTTCTTTTTCTTTTTTATGAGCTTTTTGCATGTCAAAGTCAGTGCCCCTTAGAAATGCACTTGCAATCATTTGAAAACTCTATATGACAAACACGTTGATTATATGCATTGTTCAAATGACAACATGTCCATTTTCAAACACCTAAATTATATTTGGGTTCGTCTGTCAGGCAGAACAACTCTATAGTGTATGAAAAATGTATCTGGTTAAGAGATTATGTGCAACTTCCATCAGTTTTACACCTCATAATGGATTTATCTTGTATAAATTAGATTAGAGGAAGTTTATTTAAAGTGTATTTAAACAGTCAAGACTTATAATGTACAGTAATGATGATGCATTCTGTATATTTCTTTCTTCTCTCAACAAGTGGATACAATAATAGAAACATTAACATCTTCTGCAATGCAGAGAAGAAGGGAGCAGATAACTCTGTATGTACAGTATGTAGCACAGTGTAAACCCAATTTTTTTTGTCTTTTTTAAGGGTATTATTTTGATATTCACCAAAGTCTTGTCTGTTCTGATGTTTTGGATTTGGATTTCTGCTGCAGCTTTATCAGAAATGTTCTAATATCTATAAACAAGACATTCCTGTGGGTGTTTAGGTTGCATGTCAGTGTGTCCAGCATACACCAATCAGCCATAACAGTATGACTGACTTCCTATGAGGTGAACCATTGTACAGTTTCTTCTGACACTTTTCTATCAGGACCAGTTGGTTTGGATCACATGTGCTGATCTTCACAACTAACATGCATCACGGCCTCCCCTGACACTGTCACTAGTTCATCACCATTCCTTCAATAGACAAACAAGGCTGCAGTTTTTACCACCAAAGACCCAAACTAATTTTGTATTGTGGTTCAGACACCCAAAATAATGTCCACATATGTGGTTGCCACGTCGTGGGAGGTTAATAATGTCATTACTCAGGACAAGAAAACAAAGTGTCCACTTTCACCCAGTCCAAGCACATGTAGTAAAATGTCTTTTAAAAACAAATCACTGAATAAAATCGACTGCAAGGCTCAAATCCACAATCTATTACAACTGTTAATGAATAGAAAATAGTAAAGAAGACCTTTTTGTCTGTTGCATTCATCACTGCAACATGCGTTTGAATCTGTATCTGAGCATTATGGCTGTTAAAATTATTTGCGCCGCTTCAAGTTACTTAAAAGGTATTTGAGAATCTTTGCTGCTGCTCATATTAAAGTGAGTTATAACTTCTACACATGGACAGAAGCTACTTTTTCAGAGTAAAAGTCATTGCAAGGACTTGCAGTCAGTCTCTAACATGCCTGTACTTTAGATTTGAAGGTTACTCACCAATCAGTGCTGATCCCTGATGTTAGTGACTTGCAGACGCCTGTTCGATAATACTCTCTTCGGCTTTGTGGCTCATGTGTTTCTGGACAGCAGACACAGGGGAAAGGGAGCAAGTAAACAAGGAAATGAGCAAGACACAAGTCCGGTTTCACTTCCACGCGCCAATAGTCTACCACTGAGGTGTTAACTGTTTCATGCAAGAGTGAATCGTCTGGATGAACTGGATCAACAGGTTTCACATATTTTATACGCACGTCCTGGATATTGTGTTGTTGTCCAGATACAATGTCAATGTTCCTCTGGACATGTGTTAGTAATTTGTAGAGCGGAAACTCTCCCTGTCAGGAGAGAGACAGACAGGATTATTATTCATAGCAGGCTTATTAAACCGAGATGGTGTTCATGTGTCCTTAACAAAACATTCTTTCTTGGGTATTTTATAGTTAGTCAAATGTTATTTTAGTTCAAAAGGAAAATATGGTGAAAAAAAATGCTCATATCTCCTAACATAAATATAGTTACAACTCTTTCAACTTCAATATTTATGTGAAAGTGAAAAGAGAAGTATGGCTTCTGAAAAGCACGGAAACTTTGCGATCTTTGTGATGTATTTTTACTATGACACACACACACACACACACACACACACTACAATATTACAATATGAGTTTTTTTATACCAGTCTGCTTGTGAGTTTTTGCAATGAAAGATCATTTAAACATGCACCAGCTCATGTGCTCTGTTCAACAATAAACATTTGTTCTATTCTATTCTATTCCCTTCAATGTCTGTTAGTGTGAATTCGCCAGCCTAGTCATGTATTGAATACACTGGTAGGGAGGCAGGAAGTCTTATCATCAAATCAGTATTGATGTACTTTGATCAGTCTTGCATTCCTAATCTTCTGCAGGATTAGTGTGGATAAATGTGACAATCAGCTGCCTTTTACTGGGATTCTGAGTCATTCTCTTTGAAGTAAAAAAACAAAAAACAAAGAAGAAACGAGTGTATTTTAAAAATTTCAGGAGTAGAGTGAGCAGAATTTAGTAAGTAAACGTATTAATTGCTCAAGCACAAATACCTGAAAAGTCTTCTTAAGTACAGGGAGGAAGCACAAAGTCTTTGTTGCTGCCAGCTTTGCAAACAACCATGTCTGAATGAATCACATGTTCAACTGTACCTGTGTGGTTCAAAGTCTAGATGTGAGTCAGACATGGTTTTTTTCTTTTCTTCTTTTGTTTGTTTTTTTCATGTAACGACGACAGCTTTCCACAACAAGGCCCAAGGCACACGTTTTTTCCCCATTAAAGCAAAAAGTGAAATTATACTCTTCGGAGATTAAAAAAATGCACTTTCATTCCTTTGTGCTCGTAATTTGAGCAAGTTGATGTTACAGCAAAAAAAAAAAAAAGCAATAATAATAATAATAATGAGTTGCAAGTTTAGAGAGCATTTTGTAAAAATTAAATTTTTGAAGAATGTATACCAAGATCAGAGGAAACAAGCATAATTCTCTCTCTCTCTCTCTCTCTCTCTCGCTCTCTCTCTCCATGCAAGAAGACATTGACTCAGTACGTTAAAGTCTTTCAATGATCTCCTGTCTGAAGTTTTCATTCTGACACCTATTTCCTTACTTACCTATTTCCCCCTCATGGTGATATTTCATTCTTTATATATCTCTGACAATGACTCGTCAAAAGCTCCTACAGCAAGACAAACGAATCCAAAACAGTGCAGGGTTCACTAAAAGAAACGACCACTGGAGGGAAGTAAAACACTGCTTTTGAGCCACTCGCAAGGCCATAACAAAAATGTGTGGTTTTACGGACCTTTTGAATTTACAATACAAAAATATGTTAAAATAATAATTTTGGTGTATTTGAACAGAAACAATCATTCAATACTTTTTGCTGAGGATCAATGAAGGCAGGGCACATCACTGACAGTTCATCAGTCCACCACACTCACGTTGATATCTACTATATAATCACTCTGCTAAATATTACTCAGAGGTGAGTGTATTTAGATATTGTTATAATGTAATAAAACCCTAAATGTAATAACTGGTTGATAACGTAGCAAACGTGCTGGGCCCAAAATTGAATTTCCCTGTTTGATGTGATTTATTTTTGCTGTACTGCATGATCCTTCACTTTCAATTGGAACTATAATCACACAATGTAGATACATTTGCAGATGCATTGAAAGATGATTCCTATTTATATTTTCATCCAATTCCGCCTGTGACAGCACCCATATAGTAATTGATATATCACCCTTTATTGTGGAACTCTGACCAGCTCTGTTGCACTTAATCAATGACTGTAAATCTTGTTGAATATTCTGCTGTCTTTTAATTATTGCTCTTTTTTTTTTGTTGCTTAAATTGATCCAGCTAATTCAGGGAATTTAGGAGCATCGTGCTGTTTAAAGTGAAGCCTTAAAAGTCCATGAATCACTCCAAAAGCATGCACTGCAAGTCAATGGAGTTAAGTAGTATTTTTGGTTTTCTTCTGTTCGTGTGTATGTGTATCGATGCATTTTCAGGCTCCATTTAAGTGCATTAGTGAGGCAGTCTAGAATTCAATAGAATTCAATAGGTCAGACAATAACCGTGTCGTCAAATCTATTGGAAAGGTCAGGCGGAGTGTAAAAGCAGCAATGAATGACCTGCTGCTTCTGATGCTAAATGAGTCCGTGACAACTTCAGCCACAGTACATCTATGTCATATTGTCCAGCTTTTCAACTCTTTCACATTGTCTCATTGGTACAAAAACATTATATTCAAAGTTTATTTCTCCAAATCCAGCTTTTCCTTGATTTTCCTCCATTTGAATATTGGATCATAGGAGACGCATTGAGAATCTGCTGTGCCTGTGTTAGCTGGACTGGCTCCGCCCACACACGCCCATTTATGGGAAGAGGAGGAAGTACTACCTCTTGTGGTGCCATGTGCCAGAGCAGAGCTGCCTAATTGTAGGAGGAGTCAAAGGGGAGAGCCTAACTTGATTGTGATTGGCTAAACCCCCGGATGACACTATATAGGGTTTGATTTCTGATTGGCTGGTTGGAGCAACACACTTTTTAAAACCTGAAACCAGCCAAGGAGAGAGAGGACACACTTTCTTCACTTCTGGGGCGTCGGGCCAGGTATGGTTACTGTTGGAAAACCTTTAGAAAGTGAATATTGTATATAATGACCCCTTTCATGTTTTCAGTTGAAGTTTTACTTCAAAAAAGAATTCTTAGTTTTAGAAAAAGCCTCTGCCTTTCTGCTCAAGGTTTTATTATTACATGAACACTTTCAAGCACGGTTTGATAATTAGTTAAATATTATTCTCTGCAATGACATGAATGCAAACATTACTCAAAGCTGGCAAACTGAGTGTAACTTCTTCACAATAACAGGCTTCCACAGTAGTGCAAGACCACCAGGGGAAAACTGCACAGGATCATCATTTCTGTATAAAAGTTTGATAAATACTGCAATGTATCGGTTCCTCCATTCGCCGCTGCTCATTTTGTGCACAGTTATTGGGTGTTGCCGAGATTGATTATGCAGAGATTTATGAAGGCCTGACACCAAACCTGCTGGGACATTTAAACCCAGCATGCTCTCTCACGAGGAATATAGATTCATTCGGCAATAAATGACAGCTCTGCTGCTATGCGGGAAGAAATTCCTTAAACTACGTCTCTTCTCAGTGGTCATACAGACACAGGACAGCACACCTTTATGTCCCCTTTCTTATCCCTCATTCAGCTAAATAGAGTCAGTACTTCCTGAGATAGACCTCAGGCCACCTGATTGGTTTATCCCACCGATAAGCTGAGGCAGCTTAGAGGGCTTTGTGCCAGTGGCTGGATTGCTGAAGACTCGTAAAAAGTGGGGACAGCCTTGCCGGTCAGCACTGTAGCAGTGGAAATGTGAGCATAATTACAAAAGAAAGACGAAGTGCATTGGGATGAGCCGAGGTCAGAGTGGCACAGAGCAGAAAGAGCTGTTTGGAGACATGGAGCAAATGATGCAGCAGGAAATTGTTGCAACCACCTTATTATGAAATGTCAGCGGCTAAAACAATGAGGTGCGCTGTCAACATCTCAGGCACATGGAGGCTGTCAGGAATCGATTACAAGACAGATTTCAAAGGGGTGAAATAACCTGCCACGGGAATGAGGGATTAGGGATCAAGAGAAACACCCCTACTGTTCTGTGGTCAGAGTGAGTGAGTGAGAGGGATTCCTGCACATGCTTCAGTGCCGTAGCCATGCTGCTGCATGTCATGCATACGTGTGATTGAATGCATTCATGCAAAAGGGATAACTTGAGGGCAGCAGCGGCTCCATCAATGGAAGTGTTTGTGTTACATTCTTCATATTACCAGCTGGGGGTAAATCCCCTCTGCTTCATTTGAAGCCAGAGTCTCTGGAGTGTTGGAATGCCTCGAAACAAAAGGTGAGTTTTCCCTCTTGGCTCTGCATATAGTGGACATCGCCCAATGTTATGTAATCATGTGCATTACCACACACACACACACACACACGCACACAAACTCAATTGTCAGTGTTTTAAATCCCAACCACACTAACCTTTGCTTGTACCTTTGCTGATTGTTCACAACACACAAGGAGACTTGTTTTGTTATGGGTATTGTCAATTTCTCAATTTTCTTTTTCCATCTTTCATTCCCACAACACGATGGAGTGCCTTGTGATCGTGAATTGCACACTCATATCAGCGCATTGTCTGCTGGATTGCACCAACTCCTTGAAAACTTGAAGCTTTTGTTCATTTGACGCGGCAGTGATTTGTTTAAGCTGATGGGGCATGAATGTATCTTGACACATGGCTGGTGAAGCAGAAAATTTGCATGCGTGAGACGAGGAGGTTTTTTAAAAAAGAACATTGTTAGAGAAGGAAAGAAGGCAATCAAATGGATGATGCAGGCATTGTAGCAGCAATGTTGTAGCATGTTCTGTCTGCTCACTGCAGAAAGAAAAAAAAACCCACCCACAGACACACACTGCAGCATGTCTCCCCCTCCCAGTATGCTGACCAATGATGTTTGGAGGTCAGACTCCCAGCTCTGCTACTGGTGTCAGCCAGTGACACAGTGGTTGTGACACCTTGGAGGAAGGGAAGGGCAGATCATTAAAAGCAATATATGTGCATGCTGACATCAATCACATGCTAGAGTCACCTTCAACATTTCGCTTATTGAAGACGTGAATACATCCCACATAGATGACGTCATCTAATCTGTCACACAGAAATGGCAGATGCCTTGAGATGAAGGAGAAAAAGAAAAAAAAAAGCAAAGTCACATTAGAAGGACGTAGCCTCGGGATTGAGGGTTACACTGACATGGAGGCTTTGATTGTCAAAAATAAAAAATTTTCTCCAAAATGTTAATTGAATTTTATTTTGTGCTTATAGATAGACGGTGCGCATTTCTCATCACTGGCTAATGTCCACTAAGTGCTGACTCGTGGTCTCTTCTCACTATAAGTGGTCCCCAGGGTTGACAGGACATCAATACTGAACTGGAATCAGCAGCGTGGATCTACTACTGTGCTGTTCACTCTCTGCAGTGCAGCACGGTTAAAATGCTGGGGGAGACAATTTAGTATGTGAGAAGCACAGTTTCAAACCTGCCAAACCATACAGAGACGTTTTTTTTTTTTTTTTTTTCCTTTGTGAGGGGTGTGGGGAGGTGTAGCTTGTCTGCCCTAACTCTAATAATTCACCACTTAATTAGAATGTCTGATGACGCCGTTATTTCACCTGCCCATAAATTGTAGGTTCAGGCTGCTTAGCCAACCCAGCTCTCCTTCTAAAAGATGAAGGCTGACTGTTTATTGGTGGTCAAATCAATTATCCTCTTTAGTCTTCTGATATTTGATTCAAACACCTCCTGCACAGACGGAGGGTTTGAATCAAATGACACAGTTTTCGGCAACAAATTGTTATTTGTGTCTTATGCTATGTGAGCATGAAAGTCATAGAAAAGTCAGCCTTTTTCTCCATTTTGTCTGAAAAAGCTTGTTTAGTTTTACTTTGTGATGAGTTATAAACTGATGTGTATACCATTAATAACTACATTAAAGACAAACTACAGTTATAAAATAGGCTTTAGGACAAAATCATAAGTGTAACAGATTCAATGATTGCCTGGCTTTATGTCGTGACATTATTTTTCTCTGCTGATCCCAACAGCCATTATCTTTTATTGTAAAAACACATGGAGTCGAGAATTCAGCCAAAAATGACAACGTGTAGTGTTTGAATTAATTGTGTGATTTTTAGCAGCCCTGCTTTTATCTGTTAAATTGAATCTTTTTGACAATTTGTTTCACCAGTGTGATGGTTGAGTTGCTATATCTTTTATGCAGGAGGGCTTAAGTCTATCTCTCCCTGTTGTAAAAGTAAATAGCAGCAGAGGGAACTATATGAACCAGAAGGAGGGGGGGGGGGGGGGGGGGGGGTTATTCAATCCATTCCACTCAGCAAATGGCAAAAAAAGGCTTGCCTTTAATTTTACCCCAGGTCATGGTCCTTTCCAAAGGAGTAATCAACTCAATGGCTTCTGTTTCACAACATTAATTATGTGCTTTTTATTGTTACCATGACGACAAAGACTCAGTAATTCACCATTTCTCTCAAACTCTTAAGGAGAGCACATTACACTTCAAGTGTTATTTTGGTTTTCAGTGTCTATGAACTGATCCAAAGGTGTCAATCCATCCATCCATCTCTCCATCAAGGGAAGGCAGGTAAAGCCTGGACAGGTTGTCAGTCCATTATGAGTCAAACAGAGAATTAGACACCTCATATTCTCACCTTCAGCCAATTTGAGGCCAGTTAGTCTCAGGTGCATGTTTTTGGATAATGGAGAGACACTGGACTCGCCCAAGAAAAGCCTGCCAGAGCGAGAACATTCAAACTGCTGTCATTTGTACGTGCTTTCATAAGAAGAAGAAGGAGCTTCTGCTCTAATGTCACTGGTGGTGTGATAATTGCCTGCAGCACTGACAGTGAGATGAGCAGAGCTTGGCCATTGGTTTCATGAAAGCCCTTTCAGTGAAGAGCTGTGACTGAAGCTTTGACCGTGTGTTAAAAGCTGTGGGACAAGTGGCCTTTTCAGAGGGAGATTACACTTCTCTAAAACTGGCCTGAATGCAAAGAAGGCCGGCAGAGATTTGTGCCAGCACCTTAAGCTCAGGCTGCAATCTGGCATCGCCTGTCAGTAATAGTTAACAGATGGGTTTGAATGTCTTTGTGATTTAAAAATCCATCAGAGTTAAGTGAATGCTGGGGTATAATAGTTGCTTAATGTGCACGTTCATGCAGACTACATGAGATTTTCTTTTTTTTTTTTGTTTGTTTGTCGATGTGCTGTGAGTTTGTAGACTTTAATTTGAGCTGAGGCGGCCGTGGACCTTCTAATATAATCATTTCTTGTATATGTGCTGTGATAATAAGAGAACAAATTGCAGCAGAGCCAGTTTTCTGACTTGATGGAATAATTACTTATTATGTATTTTCTACCTACAGATAAACAAGCAAATCCGCAGCCAGCATTTGTTTTAGTTCCCTGCCAAGTAAGAAGTTCATCTCCTTTAGTTAAATACACAAATATTTCCCTGGGTCATGTGATGTGAACTGATTTAGTGATTTTGTCTTCCTTTGATGTAAGGAAGCAGTGTTGTTACCAAACAAGGAATAGGGAGAATCAGGGGTCACATTCCTTGCGCACACACACAAAAAAGAAGATTTAACAGCTTTCTTTTCCCTATAAGACGACCTAACCCTAACCAGAGTGGCCATGAATGACTGGAATTCAAAATTAAGAATGTCTTGATGAAACAGTTTATTAGCAGCTTATTCTTTTTAAACTATAGAAAAAATAAACAATATTTCATCCCTCTTACTCCCGTCTGTGTCCACCGTATAAGGAGTCACTGAAAATAGACTTGTAGTTTATTCGATCAAATATGTAAACCCACTGCAATCTGAGCTGCTGTGTCCACTCAGTTGTGTGGCACAGCCATTGTGTATTAATCTCCCCCCGTTGGCTCCTAATGAATGTCCCTCCTCTCTTCTCTGGCAATGTAGGTTTGATAGGATTAATTGAGCCATTACTTAATTACGGGCCCCAAAAAAGAAAAAGGATTTACAGCTTTGCCCATAAATCAACAGCAGATTTCTGAAGTGGATTTTTTTTTTTCTCTCCCGTTTTTTCATAAATGCTTTTCGCTGAAAGGCTCATTAGCAAGCAGATGAAGGAGAGAGCTGGCGATGGTGTTGATTCTGCAAAACCTAGATTGTTTTTCCCAGTGCAGAAATAGAACATTCCTGTGACTGCTGAGTATGAGAGGATACATCACAATGCCTGTTGTCTGAGTGACAAAAGCCTGTTATTAAAGTGTCAAAAACGAATAGGTAACTCAAAATTGCTCTAAATTCGTTCAAAGGGTACATAAAGGAAGTATTATTCACTTAGGCATTTTTTTTAGCATACACTTGTCAATCAATTGAAGTCCAGCATCAAAAAGACAAAACATGTCAGTTTGAAAACTGACAGCTGCTTCAGTTTTGCCTTTATGGTTTTGTGTCAAATTCTCATAATTCAACAAAAGAAGTTGCATTTCCTGGCGAGCTACTACACCACAGATTTATGTGTACACAAATACAATGTGAAACATTGATCTTAAGTTACGCTAATGGCGGACATCCCCTGTTTGAATCTGGGTGAAGTCTTCATGTTGTCCCTGTGAGTATGTGGATCTTCTCTGGGTACTCCTGCCTCCTCTCTTGTATTTAAGGTTAACTGGTGACTAATGTCATATTTGGGTGTGACCAAGCAATTTATTAGAGAACAACAAAGGAGGGCAGGAGGAAAATAGGTTGAATGACTGCCCTCTACAGGATATGTCGACCTGTGCGTCATCCCAAAATGTAATTTACTGAGCTCAGCTCCACCAATGTAATACTTCACACATCATGGCACATAAAGGGTCAAAAGATGGTGAAATTAAGAGTAAAATTACAATTACTGCCCCATGTTCATTGACTACATAGTCCAATTTTATTTTATTTATTATTACTTTTTACTGTAAATACTTTTGGCCCTTAGAGTTCTTGATAGTCATTGTATATAAGATACCTCTATTCTTATCTAACTGTTTGCACATTCCTTGTCTTTCCTACTCATGAGTCCTTAAGAGCAGAAGGTAACAAGTACATTTCTCCATTGTGAGATCAATAATGGCTTATCTTATCTTATCGTATCTTATCTTATCTTATCTTATCTAATCTTATCTTATATTATCTTATCTTATCTGACTCATGCAGCTACACTGAAGAATTATTGATCATTTCATCAATCAAAATTTATTTCGAAAAGCACTTTTCATTCATGTATGTACAACTGAAAGTGATTTGAATTAAGATTGGTAAGACATAAGGGACAAGAAGAAAACAGCAAATACAAGACAAGAGAGAAAGAAGAAACTTGGTGCAATTAAAATCGAAGGACAGACAATTAAGTTACGATTAATATTAAAATACCAAAAACAAGAGAAAAGTAATGTTTAAAAACAAAATTAAACAAATTTAAAACACATGGGATGTTGTAATATAGGTTAATGTTAATATATAGGTGACAAAGGACATATAATTGATTTTAAAAACAAGATAAAACGGAAGTTAGGATGCAAAATAAAATCAAATAAATCATTCAAATGAAAGAAGCAGGTAAAATGTCAAGAGATTTTTTTTAAAACTGAGAAATCTTTCAATACTTGTTGTCCAGAGGCTGAAGCTTCTTTTTCTGTTTGTAAATTCAGCAAATGCTAAAAGCTACAGAGGGTAAAATTTCACCATCTTCAGTTCACAACAAACATTGTCTGATGTATGCACTAGTAACTATAATTGTCAAAAGAAATATGAAAAAAAAACCTCTATTGAAGATTGAAGATGTTTTCTTGAGCTGTATGCCTTCAAACAATCTTCAAAATGTTAAAAAAAAACAAAAAAAAACTGCAGGAACTGCTTGGGTGATGTTCCAAATGTTCAGCAGTTTCATAATCCACTCTGTAATTCAAGCTGTGGGTCATGCATTTCCTTCAGGGTGCAGTTAAATATATTCTGCAGGTATTGAAATATCATCCAAGCCAATTACTCTGACAATAAAAAAAAATGAAATAGATGTTTTTTTTTCCCCAAGACATCAGTACAACTATTTTTTCTACATCGCTGTATTTTCACTGTTTTGAGATAAATAACAATAAATACATAATTTAAAAGATGCTGAATCCACATTTTGCATTATTACAAAATATAGACAACAAGGCAAGTATTGCTTTGATTGCATAAGAGAGAGCAGATAATAAGCATCATATGAGGGCATCTGTGATCGACATAGCCTCATTTGCAAAGTCATCCAGAGACCCTCACACACTAAGCTGGGATTGTGTGTCCTCACAGATCACTTCGCCGTGGAGCAGCATGAACACTGCGAGCCAGCTGGCATCTCGTCCACCAGTGTCTCTCACATACTCTATCCCGTCATTTCCCATAGTGCCCAGATTACCTCAATCCCTCTCCATACCATCCCATCCCACTTTCTCCTCACACATTGTTTTCTATTTTTCCTCGGAGTTCCCTGGACTCTAATCTTTTCACGTTGGTTTCATCTTCACGATATTGGTCCTCCCTGTGCGATGCTCTTCTCGGGGGTGAGTTGGCAGACATCGCATCAGCAGCCAGCTATGCAACATTTCATCAGCCACAACCCCACTTATCAATCCGCGAGGCAGTCGCGCAGGAGATGTCTGGCCTATACCCGCACTGAAGGTTAGTGAGGCGCATGAAGTGCAGAGTAATATTAGAAAAGTGTTCCTGAGAGGTCTGTCTGTCGGCATTTGTTTTTTGGGAGACACACGTGGGAAACATGAAGAAGTAGCCGCGTTACATAACAGGCACCGGCTACTTTAGCTTCCCCTCATGCCCCGATAAGGAAAAAAGTCAGGACGATGTGGTTGTAAGTTTCAAGAGTTAGATTAGGTGTTCCAGTATCGGGACTGGGTAACATAATATTTAGTAGTTTCACAGTGGGAGTCGTACTGACAAGACTACAGTCTGCAGAGGAGAAGAGAGGCATGAAGTATAGTGAAAAGAGGAGTCTCGAGAGATGTATTTAGACACAGGACATGCTGCCTGGATAATAAAGTGGCTGTATTCACCAATAAAAACAATGTTTAATCAGCCAAGCAAGGTCAATGTCATTTGTATATTTACTATGTAATTGACCTGACAGTGGAGCTTTCGGCTGAATGACTTCATACTAACAATCCACTGAAGACACGAGGTGTTGAAGGTCAACGGTTCTTACAGATTAATACCAAAGTTACAATTAACTTTCATCATGTAGGATACCATTGTGACCTCAGAACAAGGGTGTCAAACAAATGACTGACGAGTCAAACCTGGTGAACCATGGAGTCAAATCCAGCCCATGTCAGGACAGTGCCAGGCGGATACATTTGACATTTTGACCGGAATTTTTACTATTAAAAGATTTATTTATGTATTTATGTATTTATGTATTTATGTATTTATGTATTTATGTATGTATTTATTTATTTATTTTTACTAGGGATTGGAGTATTTCAGCCATTCAAGAAGTTTTTCGCTGTTTCACAGTCATGACAGATGCAGACTATATATCAAACCTAACCAGATCTTCTAATTGAAAGCGCCCAACCAGCACTAGAGTAGGTATATCAACTATTGCCTATATATCCACAGAGATGCACAGCTTAACACTTTCACAAATCACAAGGGAGACAAATAAAGGCACTTAGCATAAGAGCATCCTTGTGTCTTGCTGATGTAATTACAGTGTTTGTTTACTATACAACTACAGCCTTGAGAGCTGTTTTTGAATGTCCATTAGCTGCTGACTCATTTGAACAAGGAGAAAACAGTTTGTTGCTACTTTGTGCTGTGTCTCCATGAATGGGGAGTTATGCCAGCGTAATATATTAGCAGTGTAATCAGAACAATGGCAACAATCAGCATAAAAAGCTCAATATGTTTCATAGGCCAGACTGCAATGCTTTGGAGATTTGATCATCTGACCTTTTGATAACACAGCACCAGATCAATATTTTTTTTTGTATTAACAAATTTTGCATGTTTGAAGCAGTTCAAAGAGAGAGCCTGTACTTTTGCGGAAAATCAAACAAACAAATGTATTCATAAGCTCTGCTACACAGCAGGGAAAGTATACACAGCACGAGTATTACAGAAAATTAATTTACTCCTGTATCCTCTATCTCTGTCTTCAGTCGGTAAAGTGCTTTCCACACTACTGAGCAACTAGAAATAGAGAGAATAGATACCCCCCCCCTCCCCCAACACATTTTTTTTTCATTATCTTTCATATGAATCCAGGTAATTCATGCAAAACATTGCAGAAGATTATACATTATTCATTTTATTACAAATGGGGGGAAATGACTGATTCTGTCATCCATAAGTGAACATTTCTGCTTTTGGATATTAAAGCACAAAAAAACCAATGTCTCATATGCAGGGTTTTTATATGAAGCAACATAGGTTCAAATATTCCATGAAAAGCTTAAATGTGCTATGTTGTGCCTCGAATTTTCCCAAGAGGTATTCGTGCCCAGACAGGTAGACTGATGATGACGTGGACTCACATCAGCGCTTCTTCATTTGCCAACGTTCCCTTTCATTGTCATCTCCTGTTGTGTTATCCTTCAGCATATCTCACCCTCTATTTTTCAGTGTGATGCTGTGTCAGCATTTTCTCAGCATCTGCCATAACACCGCAGCAAGAACTCTCTGTATAAATCTCAGACCTATGAACCACAATGGCATTTTGACTGGGTAATGTTCTCTCTGTTGGATTTATAGAACATATGAGCAGGTCAGGTGGCCATGATGTTAGATTAGGGGTAGACTGAATTATGTGTGAAGACTCATGGCTGGTAGCTCCTGGACCAGGTCAAAGAACAGAAATATGTTTTTAATTAAAACAAAAGGAGGTCAAATGCTAACAAATCCTTGCACTTTTTCAGTCGACCAGGCAAAATTAGCAATATTAAGCATCAACATCCGAATCTCCTCACGGATTTGCCGGGACATTTCATTTCACCTGGTCGCCCTGCAGACATCAAAGCAAGTCTACAATGGAAGTGGAAGCCGCATGCTGTCATTACTTGGCTATGTCCTCGTGCTCCTGTGTGCAATCCACTCATTCAGCACCGCTGTGCAACTTTGACACTGGCCAGATGAGTGGACCCCAGTATCAGCTGTTCCAAATGTGGATTTCTTTGGAAAGCAGCAGTGGAAAGATGTGACAGCGTGCCACTGCTCAGATAAAAGAGTTATTTTCTCACAAGATCTGGGTGCCAGCCTGCAGTCATTTATTGAGGGCTATTCTAAGACAGACTGTGGGGGGGGGGGGGGGGGTGTTTTGGTAGTATATGTTTGGGCTTGTGTTAGATATTTGCTGATATGATGTAGTGGGATAAATCTGGCAGTGACCACAGCAATTATTAATAAACTCCATTTGGTGGAAGGTCTAGCGCGGTAAAATGAAATATCTTGCCTCAACTGTGATGTCAGGCCTTCTCGAACACAATCGGTCTTTGTGTGCCTTGTATTTATAGCCACGCACTCCGAAACACTTGACTCCACTAAATGAATGATGCACAATGGTGGTCACCTCTACTTAAAGCTCATTCTCGACTCTTAAAAGAGGTTTGGAAAGATTTGTGTCTGTTAAACTTAAAGTCGATCTTTCATCCTCTATAATGTGCATGTATAAGCGCCAAAGCGCTGTCCTTAATATTTCCACACCTGCATCACCCATGGATCTCTGCATACCAGACATAATGTATCGTCATCATCTCCACTGACCCTGTCAGAACGGCTGATAGCATGTGAATGGATAGCATGCCACCTATAAAAAGACACCCTCTTGACAACAGTAAGATCCAAGGAGGGCTCCTACAGCACATAAGAGTTGGTGATAAAAGACCAAACGCATGTACGCTCACATGCACGTGCGTGCACACACACACACACACACCCGCCCACACAGATGCAGTCTCACTGACACCTCACAAAGGTCAACTATCAATAACGGTCTAAATTTGTGCACCTTTAAAGTTGACAGATGGGCTTTCTGTGCATGTGTCACAAACAAAATGACACTGAGGCTTTAGCAGGGTTGACTGTGATTGTTGCTAATGTAGCTTTTAGGATGACAAGTTACTCTAATGAGCCACGGAATGACGTTACAACTTCTTCCGGCGTCAAGCAGTGAACAATAAGACATACTCTATGAACTCGTCAGACTTTAAAGCTGTAATTTACTGTAACATAAACAGAAACTACATCATACACTAATCTCCACTAAATAAGATCAGTGCATTTGGAGTCATTAGTTTACTACTGTAATAGCCTAGACATATTTACAATATCATTCACAAACTGTAGATTTTACTGAAAGACTACTTCATTACTGCAATAGAGGTATTTTTAAGCTTTAATTTCATGTCAAGTCAGTGGGCCACCTCTAACATGCCAACATAAAATATCAAGAATATGAGAAAAAAGCAACATGCTTTCACTTTCAAAGCCTGAAGATTATCATAGATAGATAGATAGATAGATAGATAGATAGATAGATAGATAGATAGATAGATAGATAGATAGATAGATAGATAGATAGATAGATAGATAGATAGATAGATAGATAGATAGATAGATAGATAGATAGATAGATAGATAGATAGATAGATGTGGTTACTGGATACCTAGCACACTGGCAAAAAAGGACTAGATGAACTTTGTAAATAATTTAATAGCTTGCTGTTTGTGTGTCAGGGAGTGGAGGAGGTAGACAGAGAGAGAGGGGGAGAATTCAACAGAAAACAAGACACGGTCCAGCTCCTTTGATGAATGAAAATCCTGTTATAACTAAATATGGATTGGTTAAATGGGGAGAGATCAAAGTTACTCAGTTTCTGGCATCCACCCAGAAACGCCAACAGACCTTCGGGCAAAAATTTCATTTATATCCTAAATATAGTGCCTAAAATGTAACGGTGTGTTGGTGTGGTGAACATAAATCCACATCTATCACTGAGGGATTTCGCAACAACAGAGTCATGTCAGCCCTGTCAAAATGTGAGCAATATAGCTCTTTGACCTGGTAAAATAAAAACAAAACAAACAAGCTGTGGTTGTTGGCTGCAAAACAGACCATAGAAAAGACCAAAATATTTTAAAGCAAAATTGTGTGTGATACATAAAGATGACGCAAGGGTGACAGATGTAAGATTTAGATCATAGTAATGTCATGTATTTGGTGATAGTGGAGAATTGGTTCCGTATCCAGATTCTCCTTTGAATCTGAATCTCAGTTTGCTTGCTATTCGATAGTAAAAGTCACGTCTACCACTGTTGTCTTCACATTGCAGTCTGCCAATGTTGGTAGTGTTGTTCGCGACAGCTGATTTTCTGTTGGACTGAAAGCCAGTAATCATCTGGCGATAGAATCCTTTTATGACTGACACTGGATGCGGGGGGCCTGGTGGTTAGATCACACTGGCTAACACCATCAGCCGGCTCATTGAGCAGGTCACTGAGGGCTTCCAACTGTTCTCAAACATGCACAAACACATCCAGAAAGCGATGACATGTGAGCTAACATGCATTATGATCATAAATAAACATCGGGCTACTTGTTTTTGTTTTCGTTGCTGCTTCTTCTTCTTGTTATTTAGTCACTGAGTTGTATCTTGCATGTAGTGCATGATTGCCTAAAATGTCACCCCCCTTATAAGAGTTGAGCTTGGAGTTGAGCTGCCAGCACTGTACGAGTTGGTTTAATGTCTGACAAACTCACGACGTTCAACTAAGATGCTCAAAAGTTGGTAAACACCTTATTCGTGTCTGTTTGAGTCACTATTATGTCCAGTATTTTCAACTGCAATTGTGGTTAATGGTGCTAAAAGCCAAAGTTGCAATATCAGTTCTACTTTGTAATGGATATGTTGAGCAGAACTGAAATTCAAATTCAAATTTCCATATACAATACACAATTGTAATGATACTGCCTAAAAATAATTGTCATTTGTACTTAACTGCAAATATGGTTACTTAAGATATTTCTGAAGAAAGCAGTGGAGTTACACAAGCACATGGATCATGATATCTTTACAGAGACACCTTCAGTCCAAAATCTTTCTTCCTTTGTGAAAGGGTATCATCAGCTTGTTTTGATAAACAAAAACACTTCATCATGTGTTGACTATTATTACTCAATGTTTCATCGAGCCAGCTCTTTTGCAGTGCTTTAAAGGAATTTCTAACCTTGTCCTCAACACATTTACTTCTGTGGGACTGTCTCGTCCAGCTATAACTTAATTGCCATTTATCAATAGCCTCACATTTCCCTTGGAATAGTTTGATGACAGCATGATATGCCACCAGGGAAACATACAGATATAAATTTTGGCAGAGCTCTCAGTGATTCCTGGCATGACCCTGTGAGTCAGTCCCTAACTTAGGTTTAGGGTCCTGAGCCCGTATCGTTATCTTGTTTTCAGTATTGTACGCAGATACAGTCTGCTTTCTGAAGAAGTATTATATATAGGCCATATCAGGGTATTAGCAGTCACACCAGAGTGGTTCTTTTTGGATATTTTGGTCTTAGAATTTGATTTCATTGCATGAGTGATTGTTTGTAAACTGTGTCCTGTTGCTTTGTGCTACCAGTCTTTATTTACTGTGTAAAATAACCATGTGTCTATGAACATCTCCCTTACTCTGATTTGTTAAAACAGTACAGTGACGCCAATGCTGCTGAACACACCCACTCTCAACAACATAATAAATAAGGGCAATTACAGTTTGATCTCGATTAGAGACCAAATGTCTCCTTTTGCTAGCACAAACAAACTATACACAGAAATGCACAGTCAGACCAATTACCTTATTGCGCTATTGGCAAGCATTTACATTATAGATTTGATTACGTTGAAACAGGTGAAATGTGTTTGGCCTTTTTTTTTGTTTCTTTACATGCTATCCAAGACATCCAAGATGATTTTCATAAATTCATGAAAATGTACATTGTTTTCATTTGTTTTCATGTTTTTTCAAATGACATGTATAGACATTCATTGGAGTTTTACATATAGAACAACAGTGATTTGATGAGTGGCATATGCACTATTATATTCATAAATAGTCAGAGATAATATAATATCAGCAAATAGTTCGGAAAAGCATTGCCTTCAATCTGCCCACAAAAGAAATCTGGCTGCTTTACAGAAAAACAGAGGACAGACTTACCAATTTGACGACTTAAGTGTATAAATGATTTGTTTTTCTAGTATCTTTGTGAGGCTGTTCTATCGATTATCCAATTGCAGAGAAAATACTGTCAGGGATTTTTTTAAAAGCTGAATTGTAGAAAAACTGAATACTTTTGGAGAACATTGTTTCATATCTTGATCATTTTGTCCAGTGAGACTCAAATAGGAAAGTTCTCAATTTTGTTATGTTTTGATTTTCTATGTCCACGGTGTATCTGCCCTCATCCATAGTCAGCTGGAATTGACTTCAGCGCCCCATGACTGTATATATGATAAAGCTGTATAGAAGGTGGATGGATGGCTGGGTGGCAGTTCATCCATTATATAATAACATTTTGACAATAATGTCACAAGTTATTACATGATTGCAGTAGCATTGGTTTTGTAAATCACTGAAAATGTAATCACTGCAGCATTTAATGTAATGACACATAAATGGGATTGTATTTATTGGGTTTTATGTGGGTTCATTTTCAAATATAGGTACAGTGCATGGCATAGTCATTCATTGCGGAGGTATTAATGTAATGTAAATATAATAAACACTTTCTATTATATTCTGATCGACATTCTCTCAGACATTGGCTTCATTACATTCAGAATAGCCAATTATGATCATCCTCTCTGATCATTTTGACAAACCTTGAGCGTCTAAGCGTTGTAACTCCCCGGATTGCTGTTGTTTTCCAGGACAGCCTTCTTGAGCACCTGCTTTTTATTTTATTTATGTGTTGATCTACCCTCTGGTTTTTGTCGAGGAGCGTCTCCGCGGTCGCAGAGCTGTTTACAAGCCTGCCTCGCGACCTCTGTCAGCGCTGATTGAACTGCGGGCGTTGCCATGGCGACGCGGACACCCAATGAGAAGCTCGCGGCGGGCTGAATGGAAATAACACAAGAGGCCATTTTGCGCGCGGGGCCCTGGCATCATTCAGTGATAATAAGAAACGGAAACGGGAGGCAGGTTCGGTCCATTTCTGGAAGAAAAAAAAAAAAACATAAAGGAACGCGCGCTGCTTTCGGTGCTTCTGCGTCTGCCGCATGTATTCCAGAGAGACTCCGCCGCAGCTCCACCGTGTCTGCTGTCTGCGGCCCGGTAACCTCCGATAGAGGGAGTTGCTGGGAGTTGAGCCAGCCGACCCACACCGGCAACATCCATGCGCGTCTGGAAGCAGGTGTTCGGTTTCATCACACGGACACACGCCACTAAAAAGCTGCCGAGCCCCCCTCCAGCCGCGCCGTCTTCGCTGCTTCTGCCCCGCCGGTTGGAGCAGAGAGGACCTGCGGGGGTCTTTTTTTTTTCACATGGAGGTTTCTCAGCACGAGACGATGTGTTTGGGAGTTTCTCGCGCGAGACGGCGGTCGTTGTTCGCGAGGTACGTCCACACCGTGTCGGTCCGGTAATGTCTGTCACTACGGCCCCTGCAGCAACAGCAGCCCGGACCTCCTCGCCGCGCGCACTTCACCGCTCTTAAAACATGAACCTCCATCGTGTCTGAGTGTTTCTGGAGCCATTTACCACCAGAGTGAATGCGTGAATAAGTCCATTCCCGTGGACTGCTGTTTCCAGTGCGTTTAGAGGAAGGAGATGTTAAATACCGACACTTCTCATCCGTGGAAAGATATATACTTAACTTGCACTTTCAACCAACAGCAGGGGATAAATAAATGCCACAGCAAACACTCTCGCCTGGTTGTAGTAAGCTTGAACTGAAATATCCATGTTTAACCTATATCCCCCATGCTGAGGTTAATCTCTATTGTTTGACTGCACATGTCCAGTGTTGCAGTGTAGTACTTTGGATAATCTGGAGTCATAATAATAATAATAATAATAATAATAATAGAAGACATACCCTCTTGTCTTTACAGGTCTCTTGAGCTACTTTATTTTATTATACCAACATGATCCACACATTTATTGTGATTGTATGTATCACTAAGCCTGTAAAATGTATTGTTGCGGTTTATTTTCCTCATCTCTGCTGTACTGCATTCACCACATGCCATTAATAATGTTTAAATCATGTATAGATAGCAAGGAGATATCTTTTCTTTATTTATTTTTTTTTATCTTGGTGCAATCTGTTGCTTTTCTTGCCTGTCCTTCCTCCAGCTGCATACCCTCCACCGGGCATGTAAGAAACAGAACTAGACCACCTCTGCAATCAGCTCTAGTGCTGTTGTCTTGCTGGATGGAGGATGATGTCATGAGGAGAAGAAAAAAAAAAAAACATGAACTGGCAAGCAGCAATGGAGGGTGTCTGAATAAAAAAAAAAAAACCCATTCAAATGCTGGTTGAACAAGGGGAAGTGGGTCCGGGGTGCACAAAGGGTAACACTATCAGTCCGGGAACCTCATTCCACTCCCAGTGAGGCCTGTACCTTGTAAGTGAGTGTGCTTGTGTCCACCGTGGGCTCGCCGGATTGTGGTTTTGATGAAGTATTTCATGTATTTCTGACACTGCATACTTGTGTCTGACAGATAGGAAGCAGCACAGCGGGATGCAATATGATGAGCAACAGTTGGCCGCTGCCTGTCTGGCAGGGGGGGCTGCGGCACCAATAAACAGCCCATCACAACGACTTATATACACACACAATGAATGATCGGAGTGTTTTGACTTGATTGATGGTCAATGAGCCAGAAAGTATGTATCTGTCAACTCGGTTGCACCTGACACTTTAGAGAGACTGTGTCCAGGGACAGGCTATTGGGTTTGGGGGGGGGGCAGTAAAATGTGAAACATTTACTCACAGTACTGAACATAATTTACAAATTCAATGTGTTTCATTCCATCACACTCTCCCTCACACGTCCCTTTTATATTGTGTTTTGTCAGCTCATTTCTTTGCCTTTTGTGGCTTTTCTTTTCTCATTGTACCTCTGCAGTGCTTCCTCCTTTATCTCCCCCTCTCTCTGCCCTTCTTCAGAGGCTGATGTCATGGCTCAAGTGGTGTGTGAAAGGCTTGTCTAATTCTTAGTCTTGCTGATAAAAGGCATTGGCTGGAGGACATGCTTGCTCCCCAAGCTTCCCTGATGACCCTTAGTGTTCACCATGCTGTTTGGTGATGATTTTTTTTTTTTTTATGAGAAATGCTGAGCCATTTTTCTCTGTTACCAAAAATGTTTTCAAATTTTTTTTGCAGTTATTATTCTAATTAGCATGTCAAGATTTCAGTCCTTGAAATCCAAGTTGAGCTATTCATTAACAAGATCACTTGTTATCGGAAATCATGGTCTATTTACATCGAATAGAGACACTTTAATTTCTGCCAGTGATTTTGTTTACAGGATGCTCATTGAGGTAATTGTGTTTTGCTGAAATGACAAGCATAGAATAATGCTGCAAGAATAGGTTGGTATGCTTTGTACTTGTTCAAAGGTCAACGGGACTTCAGTGAGAAACTTGAAAATATATGTGTTGGGTAACTTGTGTTATTGTGGTGGTCTTTATTTAACCATGGTTTAAACCAGTGGCTCTCCCTGGGTACCACCAGAGAGCTTTAAGGGATGCAGCAGCAGAAAATAAAAATCATCAATTTTCTTCCTTGTTTTTATAGGAAGAGACGTGTTAGAAAACGATCAGTGGTCAATTACAACAGACTATTGCTACCAGATTTTCAAGTAAATAAAAGTAAATTCCTCTAACTAGCAGTGGCAGACGTGTGCTTTTTATTGCCAGTGGATCGAAACAAATCACAATCACATCTTATCAGGAAAATCTTTTGCAAATTTGGTATAAGTCAACTGTAAGTTACCACTTTGTATGAAACCATACATGGGGCATGAGAGGGGGCAGGAGTGTGGAGGCATAATGCTGTGTGTCCTTTGAGAACCTCTGGCTTAAAGGAAATCATGTCACAGAATTGTTTTTACAAGATTGTTTTTTTGTCATTCTGTTTTTCGACAAATTGTACTTACTTCTACTCCGAAGTAGCAGAGGCACAATCAGGCTTTAACTACGCTGCGGACAAAATGACAATCTTGCCATTATTGTGACATTGAACACAGAATGAGAAACTTGCCATTTGTTAGTGTGCCACTGAAACATTGACAACCTTGCAGGTGATTGTTACAACACAGCCACACTGTCGCACTTCGAGACGAGGTTTAACAGTTGGAGGGCAGTGATGGCCTCGTTTAGAGAGGTAGTCTTGGGATCAGAAGTTGGCAGGTTCGATTCCCACTGCAGACAGGTCACCGCTGTGGGTCCCTGAGCAAGACCCTTGACCTCCATCAGCTCCCTGGGGTGCCGTAATATGGCCTGTGCATTTTTTTTTTTTTTTAAACTGTTGAGACATGACTTGTTTAAGTTTGTATTGTAAGTTATTTTCTCCTGCAGCATTCATTTCAAGCAACATCGTGTTGAAGAGTACAATGTAATTATAAATATACATTTACATTTTTGATTTTCTCCCAAGTTTAAGTGTTGTCCAGTTGGAGACACTCACAGCATGACCAGCTCTTCTTCTGCTTTTTATATCCTGCCACTTACTTAGCTGGGTATGGCAGGGCCTTGCACAAGCTGATAATGAATTAGGTGTTGAAACTGTTGGGGTGAGACCATGTCGACGCGGCTACTGTAGTCCGGAGTGGCACAGAGGTCAAAGTATCGGTGTGTTTGAGTGTGACTTTGTGTCAGGCTCTATAAAAATAGTTTGCTCTGGTACTTTAATGAGATCATTCCTAAGCTGCTGCAGTGTTCTGTCTGTTTTAATAGTTTTTAAAAAAAATCTACTTTGGATGGCTTTACTTTTTTACATGTGAAAGTTAGCAAGATATACATTCAAACCAAGATGACCTGTAAGGATTTTGTATGTCAAACAGCAGGAACTATTTTGTTTTGGCTCGTTGTTGTTGATCTCGGTGGTCATCTTCTCTTAACCAACAGTGAGGTCATAGGATAATGTCTGTAGTTGATAACATCTGTAATAGGACTTAGGCCGGGATTTTATTGGTCCCCTGATGCTGCACTGATTTTGGCCCCGAGGTTGCATCATTAGCACCTGTCAGTTGTCAGCTTTTCGCCATACCTAACTGATCCTTGGCTTGTGACCAGAAGTTTCTGGGGACCAGCTGCCATACGACGGTGTCTGGCCGCTGCCACTCACTGCAGTGGGCTTTTGGAAACCCCAAGCTCTGATGCCATATAGGTGTCTGGGTGGGCATAGTTTGCAGCAGCGTTGCTTATCACTGGGGCCCATCTGTGCCCATGTAGATGGGATTTATACATTACCACTTCATCACTGGCACGACGACAGGGGACACGAGCAGTGTTGATCCAGAACAACTCAACTGAGTCCGTCTGTGTTTGATTTAAAGGCTGGCAACAGGTTGGCACTTGGCTGAGCTAATGAATGAGTTTAGTGTGGCTTTATACCAAAATACCTGATGGTGACCTCAGTGGACTTGTTTTGAGACTCACAGCAGGGGGCTTTAACTTTAACTGGTAGTTATTTAGTCACAAAAAACTTATATTTATTAAAAAATATATATTAGTAATCATTCTTGTTGCGTGCTCTACCTTTTTGAGTCCTGCCACTTTGAGTTGATAGTTAGTGATTTATGTGCCCTTTTTCAAGAAAACATGTGGATTTGAAGGGATGAGGATGAGGTGGATGGTGTCCAAATAGCTTATTGCACAGTAGCTGCATGGCTGGTTTTAGGTATCCAGGCTCTAAAAATGAGATGCTAATAGCAGCAGTTACATCATCATTCTGGGAATAGCAGGGAGTCTGGGGTCTAAAGGTGCTTTTGGCTGACCTCTCTCCTGTGTATATTCAGCCTGTGTGCAAGTGTGTGTGTGTCTGTGTGTGTGTGTGTGTGTGTGTGGTCATTTCCAAATATACATCCTCATATGGATTACACAGCAATACGATTATTAGTGACACAGGTGAGTGGGCGCATCATTTGTATTTATATTTACAACCTGATATGACACCGGCTGCTTCTGGTTTATTGGCGTGGATAAAAAAACAGAGAACGTGTGTGCCGTGTGTACGTGTGTCCATTTGGACATTTGTTGCCGAGCCCTTTTGGCAGGCAGTTAAACCGTCAGCAACACGAAGTGAAAGAAAATGTCATGTGAGAACAGTTTGACACTCCTGTCAGTTTCCGTGTGGGGAAGGCCTCTTTACATAGCGGCACACTGACGGCACTCTGTGGCATTAAAACCCGGGAGGGAAACAGGCTCTCTGACAGTCTCATTACCCGCCGCTCACCCAAACTCATCAGAGGTGTGTCTCCCTGATGTAACGAGGGATTTAGAGTTACAATTCATATGTCTGACTTACTGACGTTCATCGAGTCAGTGAGCGGATGCGTGGGTGTTGCCGTTGTGCATTTGCGTGGTATGCACGCATGCATGCAAACATGTGTGCATGTGGTAAAATAGAGATAGTCGGCCCTGTCACTTAGCCCCCACCCATCTAGACTGGGGGGGGGGGGTAACTTTCCAGTCTCATAGACGAGCATGCCTGAGTCTGAAAATAGCCGTATCTGATCACAGCTTCACCCAAACAGGGAACTCTCTTTACCCGTCACTCCCTCTCTTTCTTTGGCTGTCCCTCTCTAACTTTCTCCTCAATCTGTTGTCTCTGTGCTCCCCAGGCATTAAACCGGGTGAGATCTGGGAATAAGGCTCGACCAGAGGGAGAGAGACTCATCCGGGCTGAGGGACGAGAGGTCTTGGCACCCGCGGCTCACCTATACCTGACGCCTCCCAGCAGGTCTCCAGTCTTTTGGTTTTATGACGGTAAGAGTTGCATTTTCTTGGTTTCATAGACCGTTGTGACATGTGTTCCCTTGTTTTGTTAGGCTTGGTTTACAAATGATGGTCATGGTCCAGGTTTAGATTTCAATGATGCGCAAGTACAATTTATGCAAAAACGCAGAGTGCAATTGATTTGTCTCTCTTTCCAAGCACACCACATTTATTCTTTCATGAGTGTTCAAATCTTTTTTTTTTTATGTTTCTTTTGAACACACCGATAATTGAAGCCCGGTCGACTCAGTTGTCACATATCTATATTTACTTGTTATGAACACTTGACACTGTAAAGGGAACACAAAATAAAACCGATTTGAATAGATTTTACAACCCAAACACCAAAAGGAATTGCATATATCTGTTTTGCCAAAACCCAAAATTATAGACCAAGTGTGGAATTTTTCTGTTTTGTGACACTGGACAGGAGACGTAGTGTCGAATGCGAACAGTGGTTTTTACCACTGCGGCTTCAGAAATAGCCCAGCAAATAACTTAGATTACACTTTCAGGGTGGAAAATGTTTGTATACTGATATAAATAAAATCATGAAGAAGACATCAAAAAGGCAGTTATTGTGTCACTACCTTGATAACTCTAAATATTAGGAAAATAAATCCAAGCGCAGCTCTCGAGAGCTTCCCTTTCCTCGTTACCCCGGCCTCCTCTCGCCTCTCCACACATTTTTGCCCCAGAATCTCCCTTCCCTCTTCTGTTCCTTTTACGTAGTTCCATCTCTTGTTACGCCGCTTTTCGCGGTCTCTTATTTCCCATTCAACAAAAGCCATGCACCAATCCCTCCATTAGGCCGGTCTCAGAGGTGTTGTGGAATGTCACCTTGACCTCCCGAGTGCACAGTGACGGGACGTTTTCAGCCTCGGTTCAGTTGGCCCTCCCCTGGGTACTTAACAGTGAAATACACGTGAAATACACCTTTAAAACTTCGATGAAAAATTAGTTGATTATGCTGCCCTTTGCTGACGGGTTGCTTGTTACTTTAAAAATCAGCAAAGCTATCCAAGAACAGCAACATTTCATATTGATGACTGATCTTACACACAAAATGACAACAATTTAAATGTAAGGTGACTCAGTTGTTTGTTCTTATTGTCAAACTAATAGTTACCAACTGAATTGTTTACTTTGGTGAACAGTTTTTGTTGAGGTGTCTCCATAACCTCAGGTTTAATTCATGGGTAAAAATGTTGCCATGATCAAGTGTCTTTATGTCGTGGATCTTATGGAATTCTGACTTAAATGCACAGATTTTCCTGGTGCCTGGGACCTCCTCAGAGGTGCAAGGGTCTCGTCTAATGGCAGTAAATATAGCACCCCTGCTCATCAAGTTCTTCTTATCTTAATGCTCGACACTTAGCGCCGCTACCTGGGGAATCCAGACTCTGAAATGAGGAATGTAATCTTTACTACAGCTGATTAATGTAGTGGTTTAGTCTGCTTCCAGTCCTTTTGTTTAAAAAAAAAAAAAAAGAAAGAAAAGAAAAACATATACATTTATTTGCAATTTGTTAATTTATTCAACATATTGCTTCTTTATAACCTGACTCCTTCAAAACATGTTTTTTCTTATTCATCGAGGCGGAGAACTACCTTCCTCACAAACCTCATTAATAATAACTAGTGTTTACCAGAGATTTAGCTGGAAGGGCAGAGAGAGGGTAACAGCATGGTGCTGCTTCGTCATCCTCACTCATCTTCCCTCCTCTGGGTAGCAGTGTTTACAATCCTGGTGCTAATTTAAGCTTTCTCCTCAATACCGCCTTTTTAATAAAGCGCACTCTATCTGGTCAGGGTTTCATTGTGCCTGTGTGAGGTTGGATTGAATGAAATTGGAGTGGAAATAATTGTGGTTCACTAAAGTAGCTACCTTTCATAGTGTTTGTAGGAATGTACAACATGTACATAATAAGTGAAGCTTGTGTGGCTACGTGTTAATGTCTTTTGCTGTCGTTTAGAGATATTCTATGATCCCGGGTGAGGGTTGTAGCATTTTGCCACTCACCATAATTTGCCTGCTTCTAAAAGACAGAAGAGCTGAGCAGGCTCTTGAAGTCAATCAATTGAATTTGCCGTTTTAAATGAGCCCGTCGTTTGCATCTCGAGGTCATACCGGCCTTCAGCTGTCAGCGTTTCAGTTTAAACGTCATACTCACAAACTGCTTGAGATATCCATTTGACTGACGGTCGTCCTCCTTCACTCAACCATCTGAAAAAGTCGAGGCCGCCTCGGGAGGCCGGCCATAGCACTGCGTCAAAATGTCGAGTCAGGATCGGCTCCAGCTCGGTATTTGAAATCGCTCTGACATTCAGCGCTATGTGGAGCCGTTACTCAGTTCACTTGTCCTGTTGTTTCCCTGTAGCCTGTGCCTTCGCTGCCTCATCGTGTGTTTCTTCATTGGAAGCCTGGTGTTTTACGGTATTGTAATCACTGTCCTTGATTAGTCAACTCTATATGGAGCAGACTAATCATTGGCAGAGGTGTTGTTTGGTGGTGACGCTGTGTCCTCGGATGTCATCGGCCTTACAAGATATATAAGGAAGCATTTCCGTATGAATTACTGCATCCTTTGAAGTTGACCTCATTTTTTTTTTTTTTATATTCCCACCAAACATATTTTATTCCTCACTGCAATTAAAATCTTTTTCTCCCTAAAATATTATTTGTCTATGCTTTTTCTTTTTTTTTTTTTTCTCCCCGTTATTCCTGCTCCCTGTGCACATCACAGCGCTGGGTTGTACACATGAACTCATCTCCAGTTCCCCGCAGAAGTGGCAAGATAACAAACCCACAGAGTGTCACATCCAATTCATCCTCCTTCTCCCATACCCCCAGACTCGCGGTGGCAGGGCTCGTGTTACATAATTGCATTAGCCCTCTCAGGCCAGTGGCTCTGCTCGTTAGCACGCTTGTGATGCAATCCCGCAAACACATGGCCCTCTGTTGTTTGCGGTATGGGCAGCGAGTGGGCACGCAGGGTCAGCGTGTTGACCTCCCCCTCTCCATTCATACGGCCAGAGGGGGGTCTGCTAATGAGTGGCAAGGTTGAACAAACAAGGCCGATAAGAGAGACTTTGTTGGGGATGGCTGTTGTTCACCTAGTGGCAGTAATGTGGTGGTAGAACAGTTACATGGCACTGATAAAAAAAAAAAATACCCAAATTCCTTGTGAAGTAACCAGTGTGTGACAACGAGGCTTTGTACTGGTGTGTGAGAGAGAAAACGGGTTTACAATCAGGACTTAGGAAGATAACACTTGTTTATTGATGTTGATTTATGTTTAGTGGTGGGATTTTTGTGCTCCGTTCAAATAGAAGTTTCAAAAACGATGTAACCGCTGAGGCGTCCTGAAATGGCTACTTCTCAAGCCCAAGAAAGGTCACTTCTACTTAATAAGCTTTAGCCGGGCCGCGTGGCGGTGCAGTGATTAGTGCTCAAATACGGGTTCAAATACTGACATGGCCTTTCTCTGTGGAGTTTCCATGTTCTCGCTGTGCATGTGCCCGGACGTCCTCTCATAGTCCACACACAGGCTGGTTTGGATTCAGGATCAGGCTGAAAATTCCACGACGATATCCCCAAAACATTCTCAGAAAGAATCAGGATGTGTTGTGACACTCCTCCACTGGGGTGTAGTGGTTTACGCTCTTGTCTCAAGCCTGCGTTGCGTTAGGAGGACCTTGTTTGTGCTGCTTGGCTCCAGTCCCTTGTGATCTTATGTTGTATAAAGCGGTATTAAAGATTGACGAATGGGTTCTGACACATAGCTCTTTGTTAAAAATGATTAAAACACTTAATGTCTCTTAAATTGAGCAGAATAGTAAGGTGAACAGCGATAACAGCACGATGGCTAGTCATCTGTCTGCAGGCTTTATTTGATGTGACATCACCAGAGGTTTAGCCAAATTACAGGGATGAACATGGTTTGTCTTCTTTTCTGCTCGTCTCTCAGGCATAATCCTGTAGATTCTGCTTAGTGTTCTACTTTCTCTCGACTTGCTGTTTTCACAGCTTCAAGGATTAGAAAATAATACATGTAATAGAGAGGCGAGTAATTGTCACTGACAGGCTGGTTGACTTTCAGTTTTGGACTAACACTGTACAGCTCAAGGCTTCACATGGTTCCCAAAGTTCTACCATTTCTTCTGCTTGCAGTACAAGATTATTATGTGTAATGACTACTCTTTGATTCCAAACACACAGTGACAAAGCCTAAAATTGTTGGCTTTGCACCGTTGCAGAGCTCCAGTGTGGAATGATAATATTCAATCATCCAGTTGAAATATTTACTTGTCCTGCTGATGTCTAACTTGAGTACCGTACCTTTTTTTTTTTTTAATACGCAGGGGGAAATTCCTCATAGCTGCATTCCTTTTATCCCCAAAGCTTTTTGCCGTTTTTCTCACCATAGTCCTGCCTTTAACCACAAAAATGCTCCACTAAAAATAACTTGGCTTCAATTCAGTCATTAAAGAATGGAACGTTTCCAACGTCTGCCTTTTTTGGAGCGGTCAGTTTGGATTGAGGCGAGCCACGTCTCTTGGGACCTTGTGCTTTCTTGGCATGATATGGATCTCTTTGTTCAGATTATCACAGCGAAAGCACAAATTTCTCTTATAGATTAGTGTCATATTCATCTTGTCGAATTTCTCACCTGTGACCTATTTTAACTGGAGCACCGCTGCAGATTCACAGAGAGTGTTGTATACTAATGCTGTTGTTATTATGAAGCTTTTAACAGCAGACGCACCGCTCTGCTTTGGAGGGGCAAATAGAACATGTCTGTGTGATGACTTCGAGGTCTTTTAGGTCTTTAAATAGATTTGCTAAGGAGCTTAATCTGTCGACATCCTCTGAGTATGTCTCAGCCGGAGTGACCACTCAGGGGTCAGGACCCCTGAGCCCAGAGACTGTTTATCTCCAATCACTGTTCACTCTCTCCTAACACACACACACACACACACACACACACCACACACAGGTCTGAAATTGTAAAAAAAAAAATTGATGCTGTAGATTAAAAGATTAAAAAAATGGTCATTTGCAATATATTGTACACTTGGTATAGATAAAAACAACAGATATAATTATCTGTCTCCATAAATGACCTCATAATGATAGAAATCTATTTTCACAAATAGAAACTAAGTAAAAATAAAATACATTGTGACATTACTGTAATGTTATTCCAGTGCTTACTGTCATCCTCTATTGAGAGGTGCCAACTGTTTCTGCCTCTGGCTGTTCTCAGATCTGTGTTGGCAAAGACATTTGCAGGAATGCTGACTTATCTGCTTGTTAATTTGTTGTGGTTTTGTCTTTGCTAAATGTGGAAGATTCTAATGAAATGTGCTTTTAAATTTGGTATCTTGTCCATCTGTTGTTTCTTTCTAAACTGACAATGGTAAATGGAAACAAATCTCAGAATAAAGAGTTTTGCCAATGATTGATATTGGTCTTAGTTTTGCAATAATCCTATTTGCATCAAACCATCGTGTTTGGCAGCTTTGGTTGAGGAAAATGTTTCCTATTCCCAGTAAATATCCATGATTGATGCATTTAAATTAAGAATATGACAACACGTAAAAAGCTGTACTTGAACATTTGAACTGTAAAGCAACATCAAATCAATTAAAGTCATGTCTCATGTACTTTTTCAGAAATAACACAAGGTCTTAGCTGTTGATTATGTACAGGAAGTCTTGTGGAGAAACTAGAACTCTTTTAGAGAATTTAACTAGAAATTATTTAATATCTGGGGTTTTATTCATTTTTATGTTACTTTGTCAGACTTTGATTGTATAATTTACATGTAGTGTTTTTTTATTGACCCTAAAGTCCTGAAATATAAAGATATTCTTCAACAACACATCAGGTATTTTAAATGTCCTCATCTTAAAACTCACATCAGCAATAGAGTTTTTAATGTCATTTTTAGTTTTATTTCAAATGTAGACATGGGACAAAGCTTACAAGCGTCCTTGCTGCAGTGTTCTACATATTTGACGCTGGGAGTCGTTCACTCCACTGATGGAAGCCAGCGGGTCTCAGAGGGTCACTCAACGGGGTAAAGAGACCCGACGGGCTTGATGTTGGACTTCATGGCTTTCTGTGGCTTAAAGCGTCGACTTGTATATTTGTAGTCCCACAGCTATTACACTCAGTCACTACACACACACGCACGCACGCACGCACGCACGCACACACACACACACACACACACACACACACACACACACACACACACACACGAGTGACCAAGCAACGCCTAAATTACAGCTGGTTGATAAACCATTGTAAAAACAAAACTTGGAAGAAAACTGTGTGAGATATGTGGGATTTAAACATTTAGACTTGAATTTATTTATTTATTTATTTGCAAACATGTAAAATAAAAAGAAACAAGAGAAACAAACTAAATAAAGAAAAGAAATAAAAATAAAAAAAGAGAGACTCATCCAAATGAGTCATCCAGAGTTCATGACACACACTCCAATCTTCAGCATTGTAAAATTGCAATTAAAATGTTTTTGAATTAAATAGTAGAAAGACAATTGGGCAGGAATAAAGGGGTCTTTTGTAATTTTCCCTTTATTTTTTTATTTATTTAAAACTTTTTTTTTTTTTAATAAATGTTTGAATACTGAATCAATGTTTGGTTCTGTAATCGCTCCCACCCAGTGCCTTGTAAGTTATGCAGTACGGCTTTTCCGCAGAGTATTTACTGAATATAAATGGAGACATTCATCACAGGCAGCGACATCCAGGCTAACGGCCAAAAATCTATCCCCGGCTTCAAAGGTGGATACACACTTTGTATCTTAAACCATAAAAAGGTCGATCCGAACAAATAGACGGAGCTGGTCAGAGGTGTCGAGCCCGAAGCGTTCTCTTCCTGCGTCTAGCCACAACATTACACCACGGCCACAGCTGCTGTGTCGCCGCTGATCTGTCCCCAAGAAACATGATGCCGTTTATAATCTGACCATCATTTGGACGCCGACAGCCTGCGACGCCAGACCCATGATTTACCCCCGTGTTTGTGCGCGTGTCTACGTGTGTGTGTGTGTGTGTGTGTTTCGTAGAGACAGATTTATGAGGACGTACTGTATGAGGGTGAGGATTAGGTCTTGAGGGGCAGAAAGTATCCCATGATGCCTGGCCTCACGCAGCCCAATAACTAATAGTGTTTTCTTCTCACTCACGTCGACTGTGCCTGGCACACACGATGCAGCACATACAAAGAACAGTGAGTACCGTGTAACGAAAGTTATTACCTGCAGCACCTGTGTAATTTACAGAGCTTCTGGGTTACACTCGTTGAGACTTCAGATGAAATTCAAGTAAAGTCTCTGGAGGTTTGAGTCAATTTCATTGGTGTTTGGCTGAGAAATCCGTGTCAGAAGCATTTTTAATACACTCGGTATATATTTGTTTTTCCTCGTCCTACAGGTTGTTCTCACTTTTTGTGCGGTGCTATGTTAATACAGTAGCCCGACTTTTAGTCGCATAAATTACATTTGCTCTTGAGTATGTTGTTATTTGGGCTTTAAGCATTAAAGCATTTCTGTTTTGCTGAAGAAAAATAGATGAAATAATTTGTATTATTTTTAATTATACATGCGTTCAATGACATGTCTCTAATATGATGTTTAGTAGTATACGGCACATTACGTCTACATGACAACAACGCTTTTAGCCACGTTAGCGAGCCTAGCCATGGAGTAATGGTAATCATTCTTGCACAAATCATTTTTGCCGCTGCAAATGTAGAGCTGCCTTCAAACACGCTAAATCCAGGCGCGCCCATAGCAACAGTGCACATTAATGTTCCCAGGTATGTCGTTTAAGACGGCGGCTTTTAATTTGAAACTGATGCAGAATGCCACAGCTGTCGGCCGTCCAATGAGGATTGATTGTATTGATTTGTTTTAGATGCAAACACATGTAGAATCTTTCACAAAGCAGAAATGTAACTTTTCTCATATCTATCTTGTGTGCACTGTGTAATAAAAAAAAAAAAATGTTTTTTAGAAAGTAATAACCCAAAATAACTCTCCTGACATATTTACTGTTTATTTACCTGAAGGGGAGTGAAGTTATGATGACGATAAATCTCATTCTGGTTTGTTTTGAACCGTGTGAAGAGCTGAGTGTAAAAGAGGGCTGTTTTTAAAACTTTCCGATGATGAAACACATTTCTTGTTACAAGTCGAAACTACACATTGATTTGGTGACTCTGTATCTTGATCCAGTCCGTTGTCAGTCTTCACGAGCGTCGGGGTTTAATGTGCAAGAGCTCTCAGATATTGAACAGTCGCCATGATTAGACATTTACCATCTTCTTATTCGAATCACTTGTGCTACGTGTAAAGTTGTCAGCGTGGCCAAATACATGGTAACGTAATGCCATCCATCCTGTACCACTCGTCACTGCGGCCGGCTCCGAAGACGGTTTACACATTCATGTCAGAATATGGCTGCATACCTGTGCCAAAATAAGCTCAAGGAAATGACAGCCACAATTATCAGGACTTTACTCGTCAATGCGAGGCCCGAAGCCGTCCTACTAGTGAAGCAAACCCCATACTTGCCATTTGTTAGTAACGTTAAGAAGTTTTAAGTAATGGTCAAATCGCACCACAATGAAGTTGAATATGTTCTGTATTCATAACTTGATTTTAATGGCTTAAAAGTTTTTTTTTTCTATTAAATGGAGAGAATCAGCTGTGAGATAATAGCTTATATTAGCATCTGTGTGTTAAGCAATGTCAGCCATTTGTATGTCACAGTTACTGACATACCAGACATGTTTGATCCCTGCTGCAGCCATTGTAGTTTCCCCCTCGCAGTATCTGTCATGTGCACTAAGACCCATGTTGACACACATGTGCATGTATTCACACGGCGATACATCAGGCTGGACGTTGCCTCCGGCTTTTGATGTGTGCACCGTTCATATCAATCACGCTTCTTTCTGCAACAGTTCCAAGTAACGGACTCCACATAGCTCGGGACGGGCATCACGCATGGACTGCCTTATGTAAACATGGTATTTTGTGTCATTTATCAGCGCCACCTTGGTTATTTATGTTCGTCTGTGTGGCATAAAGTACTGGCTATGGTTTTGATATCTCCCGGGCAGCTGAAAGAAGTCATGTTTCAGCATTTGGTTTCCATGAGTTTAGGCTTGGTATGAACAGCTTTTTGAAGACAGCAGGCTGAGTTTCACTTTACGAGGAGAGACGTTTAGTTTAACAGTCGGGTTGAAAAAAAAAAAAAGAGCAAAAAAATATACACAACTTGAAGATAGTCTTTTTTTGGGGAATGATATGTAAAACACAAATTAAAAAAAGCAATACTCATTAAGCCATAATTTATTATGAACAGAACAGGATGTACATATTAGAGGTTAAAAGCAAAGAAATGTTACCTTTATTTGAATTTCAATATAGAGTTGCTCAATAGTATCCACAGTATCATCAAGAGATTCACCACTAAATTAATGATGATTTTAAGTGCCGTTTCATAACAAGATCAAACGTTTGCTTTTATAATCTGACATAATCTGACACCTTGTCCAAGTTCTTTTGCATTATGACTTTATGAGAATTGCAAATGTTTGCATAATGTTGTAGAAAACACATTGTCATAACCTTTGATGAAGTAGGTTTGAAATAAAGTTTCATTTTGGATTAGAGTTTAGAGCAAGAAAATACACTGGCGTAAATAATTTCACCGCTTCATGACGGTCTGTCCCTGGTGATCTGAACCGATCAGGCGTGTTTCGACTGGTTTCTAAAGGACAGTAGCTATTGTTTTTAGTGTTGTCCCATCTTACCCTTCACCGGCTCTAACTTCTCTGAGAGACCTAAATTAGGTTGTTCAAGAATTGCTAATCATAGCCACATTCTTGTGGTTAATGCAGCATGGTTACTGCTCTGCCCTGAAGCGTGAACAAACAGATTCAGCATCTCCAGCTTGTTTGTGAGTTTTTCTGCAAACTTTCTGAGTAAAGAAAGGATCTTCAGCTCATCAACTGCGGTTGAATATTGTCACACAAAACGTTTGACAGGAGAGTCTGCTGTGTTTATATGTTCTGACCTCTTAAGTTTATTCTTTCATAATGAATGGAGTTGATCCTGTTTTTTATCAGTTATTGATTTGATCACTTTCAAGGAAATCAAGATTTTTAAATGTTTGAAAAAATTTTGATTTTTGACAAATGATGGTTCTTTGACAAATTAATCACTCACTCTTCACTTGAACTGTACTTTATTGTTGTTTTATTTTGTTTCTATTGCAGGAAAGTGTGTCCCCCTGTAGCAGATCATTAAGACGTGCTCTTCACAATGAATACAGGTATGCTTATAACGTCCGTTGCATATATAAATACAACATTGCTGAGCAGGTGTTCAATTTAGTAAAGTTAAAACGATAACAATTTCATTTTTGTTGTTTCTTCAGTACTGAAAACTACTGTAAATATTTAGTTGGCTGGAATAAAGAGTCAACACGCTTCCACATTTCAGCCCACCTAGCTATTTTTATGAGCTGCTATGTGTCAGGCATGAGCCTGTAACTCTAATCCTGACCCCGTTTCACCACTATGATGTGGGTCCATTTTGGGCCTGGGGTATTGTGACTTGGAGCATCAGGCATAGTAAGCCTGTCGCTTTTAACCACAGTAATGTATTCCTGTGGCAATACATTTCCAGAGCTCTGTCCGAAACTTGGCAGCCGCTCGGGAGCTGAGCTGCGTATTTCAGGCTGAGAGCCACTGATGAGTAATTCATCAATGAGCCTTCTCCACACACACCACACACCAACACACCGCGTCTGCCAGTGCCAGCTCAACTCCTTTTGGACATTTGCCCATATTTACAAAATATAAGACATTAAAAATAGCACTTTGTCAGCTTTGCCACATGTTGCAAGACCAATAACACTACAAAAGCTCTCGTTAGTTCTTCTTTTTTTTAAAGCAGAATCGACGCAATCGTGGTGTATTATTGGATGTTTGTTCAATTGTACTTTAAAAGGATTGTGTGCTGAGCCAGTATACCCGAAAAAATAATAAACATGTCAAGACTTGGTGCATTTACATAATGAATCGGATTCAGTTCTGTCTGATTGACTGTTCAGTTTCTCTTGTTTATGTAAACACGGACTAAAGTGATCAGATTGCTGTGTAGTTTTATACATACCAAGAGGATCATCCAATTCAAACAGTGGATCCAGCTCATAATGGCTGTGTTGAATATTTATTTATTATCTAGACTAATCAAGCTTGTTATGTTTCTTCACAATCTGCAACACCAAAGAAACGTTGTCCTCGTTCAGTCAGTATGGAGCATAGGGAACTTTTTTTTTTTTTTTAAGCTTTATCTCCTGTATTGACGGTTGTGCTTTGTCGTTGCCATTAGTGATGTGTCTGACTGTACAAATGGACAAAGACCCGACAGCGGGAGGAAATTCAATGAACACTGATTGGATCGTAAACAGGGTTATACCACAATGTCGATCGGATCATAATTTCAATCGGATAGGACACATATAATTAGATTTATGTGTAAATATGACACAAATCTGTGTTTAATTGGATTCTTTGCAGTATCTGTAAGTGCAGCTACTGCTTGTAAGAATTTCATCGTCATTTGTGACATTGCTTTTAGTTTTGTGGCCTCATTTATAATCATCTGACTATTTGATTTAAAATTAGCTCATTTTCCACTTACAGCTCCCAACACCTTTTGTTGACTAATATGATAGAATCTAATGAATTCATCAAGGAGGTTTTTTTTGTAATTATTATTATTAAACAAGCACCACATAAGCTGCAGTAAAAAAAAATCGGAGCATGTGCTTCACCCTGGTTTGTTTGCATTATTTTCCCCGGTTGAATTGCATCAGTGTGAGCGTGTGTTTGTGTGTATCATGTGTCATGATGAACGTGCATGTGCATGTGTGCTTTATGCTGCTGCCTGTGTGATTTCCTGCCTGGCTGTGATTTCTCAGATAGCGGCGGATACGCTCGCAAAAGTGTGGCTTTGTCACTCATACTCTCTCCCATGAAGAGGGTCCAGAGCTCACCAAATCTAGCCACAGGTACTAACACTCACAAACACACAAATCAACATGTTCGAACAGTTAAAATCACACTTGAAATACAAGCGACTCCAATTATTGTCTGGGCTTTGGTATTGGTCAAAGGCTGAGGTGAGTATTCAGAAGGTGGCTTGCTGTTACAAAATCCTGGTTGTCCTTTATCAAGCTCTTATGTCTCGAGTATCTTTGAAAGACTCTCAGATAAACTGTTGCTCCCTCAGTGTGCTTCCGCAGTGTTAGGAATGCAGGATGCTGCTTCTCATCCTCCTTTCGCCCTCTGGTTTAACCTCTTCTCACTTTGGCTTGTCGTGCTTTGTGAACCCGCAATGACTTTGTTTTTAAAACCGTATGCAAATCTTTCATACTTCCCCATATCATCTCATTCCATGACTGGACAGTTGATTTGATTTATTTATCTGTGAAATAGGATTATCTGGCTGTGCTTTTTCCTCGTTTTATTTAACTTTTTTGCTTCATAACCACTGACATACTTGACATTACACAATGTTGATGAGAAAAGTATGTTTTCAGGGGGGGGGGGATGTTTAAGCTTGTTCTTTCATACAATGGAAACATTTTAAATTAAAATGTTAGGTTGGGTTATTGAATACAAATACATGAGGACTTTATAGGAATTTCTTAGGATACCAAGAATGTCTCAGACCTCTGATTAGCTTAGGTGGAAATGTCTATTTGGTGGAGATTTCAGAGTGTTTGTAAATGCTATAATTGTGGCATAACAGGCGGGTAATCTGTAAGGAGAAGTCGAAAAATCCTGAAGCAATATTACTCTTTTCTGTGCTCTTTCCTTGACTACCTTTTCTTTCTTTTTGCTGACTTCTTTACTTGTCTGTCCGTGTTAAAGTCATTTATACATATTTATAACAAAAGCTTTGGGGGTTTTTTTCTCCAACATTACAACCACTCAGTATGTGTACTGCCATTTCTTTGCAGAATGATTACAACAACACATTCAATCTTGTAATTTATTGTTGCTTTCTTTCTTCCTCAGGGAGTGATTCTCACTCATCAGACTTGGGTGAGTGTCTGTTTGGGTATTTTGTTGGGAAATCATATGATGACAATGCCCAACATGAGATCACCAAACCTATTAAACCCATAGCATACCGCCTGACGTTAACATCATTATATTTCTCTTTAGATTCCTGGCGGTCGCGCAGCGTAACAGACGGCCTTAAAAATGGAGACGCGAGCGGCTCGTCTCTCGCTGCCAAAGGCTTCCGCAGTGTCAGACCCAACCTGCAGGACAAAAGGTCGCCCACACAGGTAAAACGTCTCACACAGTAGACTGACGGAGTGTTTTATGCTTTACTTCTATCAAGGCTTGAATTTTAAAAGACTTGTATCGTGATGTGTTGATATTTTATATCAATAATTTACAATGTTTTACAAAGCATATACATCTGAGATAGATTTATGACGTCAAGCTTGTAGTCATGCTTTTTTTTTTTCTTCTTCTTGTTCTTGTTTTCGTTTCTGTTTGAACTTACATTGGCTGTTGCTTCCTAATTGGCTAACAAGGATATCAACTCTGTGCCTTTGCCACCCCCCAGGAGAGAAAGTTTTCAGTTCTCACCCACTGACACTAATCCAGCAGAGTACAACTCTCTCCTTGCTCTGGCTAATGATTTGACTCCCGGGACACTAACATTCACTAAGAAGGAGAAAGCGGTTTTGAAAGAGTCCTACACTATCAGCAGCTCTTCTTCTTATTCTTACTCTGAAAGCAATACAAACACACTCCGAGAGGAAAATCACTCCACTGACCCAAACGGCATTAATGATGTTAGTACAACGGCCTCCGCTAATGTACAAGACAGGAAGGTGTCAACACTTCAACTAACCCCTGTCACCATCCCTGACCCCCCTGATCACCTCATCTCTTACGCTGACCCTCCAACTAAGGCGCAGACCACAGGCTCCCCTCCAGCCACTTCCCCTCCCCCACGGGGGGCTTCCATCCCCCTTGAGCCACCGACACGGACTGCTTCGCTTATTCTCCGCTTGGGCACAAACAGTGTGAAAAATCCAGCTTCAGATCCCACAGTGGAGCTCCAGGTCGCAGGTCCAGCCCCAAATCGAGCTGCAGCTCCGTCTCAGGCGGAGACGACAAAGCCCCCTCCTGAAATCCCACCAAGACCTTCAGCTGCAGAACTGTTGGTACATACATAACCACATACTGTCACAACATAACTCATTACAGATGCCATGTTGTGCACTATATCACTGGTGACATCAATAGTGATTAATGGGTTACATTCTAGGTACGTCACATCAGAAGTAAATGTATATTTGGGAGGAGTGCAGGAGTCAGACATTGCCGTTTGTCTGTTGTGTTGCCTTTTACTTGTTATTCCATGAATATTGGCATAGATGTTTAAAGCATGTTTCATGCTCCATGTGTGTGTTGCCCTTTCGTTTGTTAGTCTCGACGCTGCTGCCAAACCATCTAAGTTGTTATTGTACATAACTGTGAACTTGTCTTTTGTTTGATAACCCTTTCTGTTTTCATTTACTTTCCATCCCAGCCCAGTGACTGTCTGTAAAACCGGCTGCCTTCCACAGAGTTTGAACTAACAGAGCCTTTTCAATTCACAGCATGAATCATGTTGTCAGAAGATGAAGCCGCGGCCTTGCGACACAGTGTGATTTCACAGCAGCCTTTCCGCCTTCTGTTAGGATCACGCGTTGCTTCCACACATCCCCGTCATGGGGATGTGACTCATAAGTGTTGTCACTAAGCACCTCTCCTCCTTTCCTCCCTTCTCCAAACGACTCCCTTGTGTTCCAACACCAGGGGCCTCCCTCCCCTGACCCCGCAGCACGGCGGTCCCCCTATCGCTGCCACAGCTCAGACTCACTCGACTACCTGTCGGGCGCAATGCCCAAGGCCCTGTCGCCCACCCCGTACGTTCCTAGCGGAGCGGGCAGCGCAGCCGGCGTGGTCGGCGGGCAGAGCCTCACGGCAGTCAGCAGCGTGAGCATCGGTGGCTGCGTGTCGCCCTCCGCTTCCCCCGTGACGGTGTCCGCTCTCAGCCACTACTCGTCCTCCACGGCGGGTCTGCTGGATGAACTGCAGATCTGTAGCCTGGACTCACCCGGCGCCTCACCCACGCCGTCGCCTACTCTCAGCCATGTCTCTGCCTACACATCCACTGCTGGGCCCGACGATGCGCTAACAGCCTCTGTGGCCTCCACTGCCGCCGCAGCCACTGTCACTAACGTAATTATCCAAGCAAGTCACCTCCGTAACACACACCATTTCCAAGAACAAATGGTTTCTGCCCTCCCACTCAGCCATGCTTTCTCATTCAAATGGCTCAACATCCACAAAGCGTGTGATTACTACCTGTTTTTACCTTTCACTAACCATCAACTACGCCCTCCCTGTCGGGCACCAAATTTATATCCTGCCCACTTTGTCCCGTTAAAATGCTAATGTGTCCACGCTACTTAAAACTGTCTGTCTGTGTTTTTCCTCTTTGTTATGCCTTTATTTTTTTTTTCTTGCAAACCTCTGCAGTTGCCCCTCCCTTAAGGCCAGTTCATATCAAAAATTCATGATTTGACAATAGCATTGCAATAGGTGAAGTACCCTGTTGGAAACCCTTGGTTAGAGGATGTCAGCATCATACAAGACTGCTATTAAACCTCTTTTTTTTTTTTCTACTTTTGAACGAGGCAACATGTATTGGGACTGTCGTTACAATACAACATTATATTATCCTTGGCCAAGATGGAACTATTTCTAACAGTTAATCTTATATTTCCACATTATGACATGGAAATGCATGTGCATGTTGTGTCCCAAGCTATGCTGATATTGAAACCAGATGTTATTTTGTTAGGCTGCATCTTTTTATCTGGCTTTTGCTTGAGCCTTTTTGTGGGGATGTGTCATGCTAATCAAAATATCATTGCATTTTTACTATTTTCTCCAAGCTTTGTGACTTGCACCTTCCATCAGTGCATAGATGTGATAAACATCCTGAGTCTGTATGTTGTCCTGCGCTTTACCGAGAAGTTGGCCTGTTGACTTAACTGAGATCTCGTCAGTGATCAGCAATTATGTTAACAGGCTTTGATCTGTGTTAGTTGGAATGTTATAATTACAGAGGAAGCAGCACTAATTCACTCACTTTCATTGAATTATCCATTCAGAACTCATTGATATATACTATCAATAGTTGTGTAATGCGTGTGAAAACATAGATCACTTTTAATACTCAGCAATCAGCCATAACAGACGAGTAAATATTTCTCTGTCACGGCATCTTTTAATGAGTGGAACATCTCAGGCCACAAGTGGAAGTTGCCATGTTAGAAGCAGGAGAAATGGACAGGGGACAAATCATGATGGCTCAGCTGGGTCAGCTTCTTCAAAGCTGCCGCTCTTGTGGTGTATTTCCAAATTTCAGCAGTCAGTATTTATTTATCAAGAGTGGTCCAAAGAAGTAAAAGTGATCAATAATGCATGTGGTCCAATAGAAAGAAGCCCCACTTTGCAAAATACAGGTCTGCTGCTCACTCGTTTCTGCCAGATACCACAGCACACCGACAGAACTATTGTGGAGTTGATGAATAAGGGCCGCTTTAGTAGCCAAAGCGGATCTACAGCATATTGGACCGCTGGTCATAATGCTGCGGCAGATGGCTGTATGTCCAGTCACCATGAATCTTTGGTGTGAACACGCAAGCCTTAAAGCTTAAAATACAATGTATTGGGTATTTTGTTGTATTTTTTTTTCTCCAATTCTTTCCCAGAGGAAATTTCTTTCTGCCTCTTGTTGAATGGGAGCTTCTTTTCTGACAAGCTTCCCATTATTACCGTGTCCACTGTGGTGTTTGTCGTTATTTTTGTCAACTAATTTATAATGTGAATGCCAAGAGGTTGTCTGCGTTCATCATTGCCGTTCAATTCTCTCCTGTCTGTTTTAAAAGTGAAGTGGCCCTCTTCCCAACTAACCGCTCCTACATTATGCAGTCATTTCAAATTTAGCGCTTCCTATTGTTTGTTTACAAATTCTTTTTATTAGACCCTGTTCTTCTACCACTTAAAAGTGGCTGTAGCAATATGATGACTAATGTCAGATCATTTTGTTGATGCAATTACTTTTTGACATTTACATTCTTGATCTACCGTTTCTGATCTACAAAATTGCCGCGCTGCTTTGGCATAATTTGTGACTGGTCTGTCTTCTGGCTTGTGGGTCATTCCTAGGGCCAGGTCCTCTCTCATGCTATGAACGGGAGTGTTGGCCCTCCACAGAGGCCCCTGTCTCCACCCGCCTATCCTCCGCCCCCGACCTCACTCCACACTGGGCCGCAGAGGCAGAGCAGAAGTTCAGGTGAGTCCTTTGTCCTTTTGTTGGAGCGTCAGGTAGCTGAGCTTCTGCCAGCAATCCTGTCATTACTCAGTCGGACAGGATGAAGTGTTCGTGCTCGAGTTTGGCATGCCGTTTGTCTGTTCTCATTTGATCAGCTGTAAATTTAATGGATGTTTGGGCGGAAGGTCATTCAATTTCTGATTCCCCTTTCCTTTCCCCTGTGCTCTTTTGTGCTCAGAGGGCAGCGAGTCGCTCACCCGAGAGTCTGTGGTGTCGGGACGAACCAGCGTCAGCAGCACCGTGCCCATCGCTCGCTTTTCAGAAGAAGAAAAGAAAGTCTCCGTCATTAAAGCTCCCCATTATGAAGGCATCGGCCCCGTGGACGAGTCGGGCATCCCCATCGCCATCCGCACAGTAAGTAATGGACTGCTTTAGCTAGTGCAGCGCGAGACTGTCTTTTGACCCATTTCTGCTGCCTTGATATGTGATCAGGTTCAGGAAAGGAATTCCTTTCAGCTGGCAGCGGTTTTTGACCCCATATTAAAGGCCTTTCTCCGTCTTTAACACACTATCTCAGTAGCTCTTTCACTTTGTCTCCGTGTGCTAGTTGCGTCTTTCAAGTCTTTAGTGCCGCAAAGTCCTTGCTGATTACTTGCCAAAGTGCGAGAGCCTCGGGGTTATCAGCCTTAAAGCTTCCCATGTGTTAGCACTTCCCTCGGTGATGTGTTTCTTGAAGGGCAGGGTTGAAAAGTGGACGGGCTAAACCACAGACCGAGAGAGAATCAAGAGGAATGAAGGACATGCAATAAAAGAAGAGAGAAGAGCTGAAAAGGCGACTGAGCAGAGGAGATGAAAAAACAGATGCTTCTTGTTGCGCGCAGACAAACATTTTTGTGTCCCCTCTTTGTGGTAACCGGGGAGAGCGAAGCGGTAATTGGTCCGTCTCTTGGCTGTGCCAGCGCTACATACATAGTCGCACTCTTTCGCTGTGGAGCCAAACTGCCTTTTCTCTGAGCAGAATCCAGCCACAGTGTTTAGTGCTACTGAATAAAAGAAAGGATTAACTCTCTCTGCCATTCGATAGCCCTTTTCGAAGTGGCTTTATGATCCATACTGTTGGCCCAAAAGACGGCAGGGTTTTTCCCTTTGGAGTTTTCATCCGCAGCAACATTTGTTTTGGATTAACGTGGCTTCTTCACCTGCTCGCATGGAAGTATCTCTTTATCACTTTTCAGAACTCTCAGAACATATGCTTAACTAACCATTCTCAATTTGTTTCCCGTCCTGAGTGATGCCTCAATGACCCTTCATACCTTGTCATTTTTAAGCTCTTTATAGTTTGATGCTTGAAATATTTCATGAATAGTTTTTATAACCACTAGATCGCTTTAAGACATGCATGCACATTTGCATTTGTACCAATATTGTTGGTAAATACTCTATTCTATTCAATACTATAAATGCTATTCACAGTATAAACATTTGTTACAGGCGATTTGTTGCTTAAATAGTCTTATTGTATGTGTTTTCTATGTCAATGTTTCAAAAGAGTGATATGGGTCAGTGTTAAGATATTACGCTCAAAGTCTAAACTGCTTTATTTTTTCTGAATTTTGGTATCAACAGTTTGAGATGACAAATGACAAAATATATTTGTGCAGAAACTAATTCTGAATTTATTAAGCATCTGGAATTAATATTTCAAATATAGGAGTTATGTGGACCTCTTTATTGCTTGACTGTGGCTTCTAGTTTAGCTGATAAATTTAAAAAAATAATCCATACATATTCTCTAGTGCTCCTCTAGCGCTTTATCTAATCCAGTTTCTGGGGTTTGCGCTAATCCATCACAGAGCTGCCACAGACAGACAGATAGTCCCATAAATTCCCATTCACACCCTCTCAAATTGATAGTCGTCAATTAACCTAAATTACTCTGAGAAAACCCCCACACATGGGAGAACATGCAAACTCTAAACATAAAGGCTCGTAGTGCAGAAATTCTCACAATGACTAAAGAGTTCTAACACTTAAAATAGTACATTTTCTTTCCCTAAATGTGATTACGATAAAGTGGCGTAGAGAATTATACTCTTGACGTTTATCTTACTCTTTATTTGAGGTCCTTTTCTTGTATGTGCAGGTGGATTAGTCCTCACATCTTTCATAAATGTTGTGACTCAGCTGTTACAGTTCAAAGTGTCTCTAAATTCAATTAATAAATCTCAATATAGAAAGTGATGGGTTCAGCTCTCGGACAATGTAATGGGAATAATGTTTTTTCAGGCTCAGTAATCTCCTGTAAAACTGTGGGAGCTCTTTAAAGGTCGAAACTTCAACTACCCAGTTTATGTTGCATTTCACACCACATAAATCTTTATGGTTCTCTCTCTCTCTCTCCCTCCACAGACGGTGGACAGGCCAAAGGATTGGTACAAAACAATGTTCAAACAGATTCACAAAGTCCACAAAGCAGGTACGTCTGTACGGAAGCGGACCGAACGGCTGAAACATCCCATTGTGTTCCCGCGGTTTGACCATCAGACGTTCTGAGTGGAATCAGTCATCTGTGCATGCTGCTAATGCACGTGTGTGTGTGCGCGTGTGTGTGCGTGTGTGCGTGTGTGTGCGTGTGTGTGCGTGTGTGTGCGTGTGTGTGCGTGTGTGTGCGTGTGTGTGCGTGCGTGTGTGTGCGTGTGCGTGTGTGTGCGTGTGCGTGTGTGTGCGTGTGTGTGCGTGTGTGTGTGTGTGTGTGTGTGTGTGTGTGTGTGTGTGTGTGTGTGTGTGTGTGTGTGTGTGTGTGTGTGTGTGTGTGTGTGTGTGTGTGTGTGTGTGTGTGTGTGTACATACATGCCAGTTCTTGTTAAGCCAAAGATCCCAAACAACCTCTGAGCCAAAACTCATTAGATGCAAGCAAGAGAGTTTGGAGAGGAGGAAGAGGACGAGAGAAACCTCTAATAGACACAGAGCCATCCTGGGAAATGTGCTCTAATTTTGTTTGCTTGACAGACTCTCAATCAGTACAAGGGCTGTTTGTTCTGAACTTCTCTGGCTTTTGGAACCGCATATGCAAATAAACACACACACTTCCACACATACATACTATTTCTTAATTGTGTATGCCAAAAGTAAAATAAAATGAGGATTTTGATGGCCATGATTCATAAGAGAGAAATTGTCTTGGCGCTCTCTCGTTATTCAAAGTGTGTTTTCCTCTGTTTTGCTGGTTTGACCAAGACAAGGGTGAGACATTGTCAAGGCCAGAGCTCCACCAGTAGAAACTACACAGTGAAGGAAACACTTGAGATGAAATGTAAAAAATGCTGTGTAGTAGCACTCCTTAAAGTTATCTCATCAAACATCGTCATTCCAGGGATCACACCCACACAAACCAAATGAAGATTCCTCCTCGTTCGCTCATGTTGTTCAAATACGAGTGTTTTCATCTTCTAAGTGTTGGTCGAGGTTCACGTTGGTCCCCACAGTGTCAAGGACTGTTACAATATAGCAGAGTGAACGCACTTGTTTTCCATGCGATTCTCTATTGCAACGTGAACTATTGAAGCCCTGTTACACACACTGTGAAAATGTCTTTGCTACTTTCAGACCAACATTGTTCTACTTAACTTGTTATAATGGGTCAAATATGTTTGAGCTGGAAAGGAAAACAGAAGAGAAAACGAATTCTCCCAAATTTTGGTCTGACTTTGCTTTGTCACTGTTTCTTATTTTATCATTTGGATGTATGTGTTTACATTACATTCACTTCAATGTGTATTTTTTGATCAATTAACTCCACTGATTTCTCTTTCACCACCATTTCTAGTGGAAATGTCAGGAAGTGGAAAATAACTTCCAATCCTCCTCCCACCTCCATTCCTCTTAGCTTTCACAAAACGAAGGTTTTGCGTTCCAAATCTGCCTGTGCACACGGTGCATTTACACTTTGCTTATTCCACGCATGATTTAAGCTAAACTGCTAAGTCGAGCTGGTTTTGACTTTCTGTTCAAGCTGTTGTACAGTTTCAGTTTATTTGTGATGCAGTGGCCGATCTCAGTCCTTCAGAAAAGCGATTTTCTATTTCAGGCTCGAGCAGATTGTTTTTTGTGTGAAACATATTATTCTCCGCTTTTTGACAAATCCATTTACAATAGCAAAAAGCTATGATTTAAGAGCAACTAGAAGACAGCACTCTATTTCCTTTTTTTTTTTGGTTTAATACATAATATCCAAAACACAGCTATAAATCAGGAGCATCACTTAGTACAGCACTTGGTGTTATTTGTCATGGTTTCACACTCAGAATATCGAAATTTCGAACGGCAAAAGAGTTTTCGATGATTAAAAATCACGGCCGACATTTCCTCCCAGAAGGTCTGTTCACATTATAAATGACTCGAGTTATTGATTGCGTGTGAAGCAGAATCACCGTGCCGGTGTTAAACGACTGCAACAGTGCTGCAATTTGTGTGTCTGCGTACATCTCAATCAGCCTTTCTTCCTTTCTTTCGCAGATGACGACTATTCCGACACGTACAATGCAACATACGCGTTCATAAATAATGGTGAGAGCAGCAATTCCAATTACCAAAGTTTTGGTGAATAAACTTGTCTGGCTTTGGTGCGATCCTTTCCTTATCGCTCCTCTCTCTCTTTTCCCCCGAGCAGATGACTACGGCCTGTCCTCCAACGCCACCACCATGGTTCACCCGGCTCCCCGGACACACACGTACAGGCCTCTGTCCAAGAGCCCCTCGGACAACGGAGGCCACCTGGGGCCCCGTGACCCTTCGCCATCGCCCGTCCCCCCACCCCCTCCACCGATGCCGTCCCTCCTCCAGCTGAGAGCCAGAGACAGTGAGCGCGAGAAGGCAGACATGTAAGACCAACGGACCTCATTCGCCGCACCTCACCAATAGTGAGAGCCGAGGTCTTGATGAGTACGAGAAATACAAAATGGGATACGTACTTTTCAGCCGTTTAATTAGAAGCTGGTTGTGTTCGGCGCTGCTTGTGCTATACTGACGTCCATGTGAACGACCGGGTTGTATCCTGAGAAGCTGTGGCTTTGTTGTTCTTGCACCAGGAATGAATGGGGTCCTCCAGACAGGAAAGTTGATACACGAAAGTACCGAGCAGAGCCCAAGAGTATATTTGAATATGAGCCTGGGAAGTCCTCGATTTTGGAGCATGAGAGACCGGTGAGTGTTTTCCAAATCATTTTTCAATGAAAATCAAGTAAAACATTTAAAATGCTTGTTTTAGTCCTTTATCATTTAGGACTATGATAACAAAGAAATAATGTTTCTGCTCAGCTTTACTTTGAATCTTACTTAACTTACTGTCCATGTCTGAGATGTGTAACTGAATATTAGGCAGTGATTTTACAGGGATTGATGTACAAAAACAACTGGTTGGTTGAAGTGAGAATAGAGTTCAAAATATACCTTTCTTTCTTTCTGTCTGGTCGACTTCAATCTGTGATTATATCACGGGCCATTTCCTTCCATCAGGGACAAAGCGTGGGCAGTAAAAAGCGAATAATTTCTGCGCTGCGTCTTCCTGTAACTGTACTGGCTGTTAACTCCTGTGTGGGGTGAAGGACATGGCAGACAGTAGAGAAAATCACCATGTAAGGAGGCGGGGGTAAAAATAATAGACATGAGGTAGCTGTGATCAGGACAGATGAGGAGCCCTGCTCGACGAGTAAGAAAGAAAGAGCCTCTTGTGAAGCCCTCGCAGATGTTTAATGTGATGAGAGCAGTTTCAGGGCAATAATGCATGAGTCACATCCTCACAGACAAGAGGCAAAAAAAAACCGAGTAATCTGTCGAGAGTCACGTTGGCTAATGTCTTGTTTGTTCAGTACCTTTTTTTTTTTTTTTTCCATCAACCAATCGAAGAAAATCCTTGCTTCACATTTGATTTGGTACTCAGGTGTCACCACATGGAGGTCTTTTTCCCTCCACACACCTTTTCTTTTGACATGTTTTTGTGTTTATCTATTGTACATGTGTGACTGTCAGTTTCTGCTGCCGGCCTTATTTTTTTTCCAGGGTGAGTCATCTTACACTAAAACTGAAATCTCTTTTTGGAGGGAGATAGAACACTACTACACCTACAAAGCGTCTCCTGGCAGCGTTTCAAATGGCACGAGAACGCCGCTTTCATGTGGGAATAGGGTGAGGAAGAGCAGACAAACTGTCGAAGCACCATGCAGTTTATGTAACAACATAACTGGGAAAATGAAGTACAATCTATATTGTCTGTAAATAAACAAACAGAAGAATGTGCTTTTTCTGCTCAGACCTACAACTGCACAGAGTCAATTATTAACTTGGCTCACAGTGACGGCTGTGAAAATATTGCATTGATTTGCTTTATGTAAACAAAATTGTGGCACATTGGCTCAATATGAAAATGCATCTGCATCACATGGAGTAAGTATATCGAGTTCTGTTATCAATGACGTGACATTGACAGAGTTAATACTCTACTTCACGTTACATGTCGTACCTGCAACATCTTGCGAACGTTCCGTGGTATTTTTCAGCCGGTAATATTTGATGAGGGGACCCAAGTGTCGGTCATAATTCATATATGAAACATCCTCATCTCTACATTTCTTGTGGTAGATGTGCTCATGCTGGTTAGGTTTGACTTAGATTCAATCAAAGAGAGTTTTCTCATGTCATGGTGATCCAAGTTCAATCGTGTTATTAAAAAAATATATATTTATCATTCAGAAACGTGGAAGATTCATGTTGTCAAAACAAACGGCAGTGCAGAAGCTTTGCTTTGCAGTACAGTTACTTTTTTATGAAGGTTCATTTTACCTGTGTCTCAATCAGAATATCAAAGACTTTGGAAGTGATTCTCAACACTTGTATTTTCAGCCAACCAAAGCCAAAAAATGCAATAAGACCACTTTTCCAATCTGTGATTAGACAAAATATTACAGTGGAGACAAACAGCCCAACTGTCCACCCTAACAAACACACAAAGTGGAAGCAATGAGCAGGTTCATGATACTTTTCAGTGCAAATCCAATTTTGACAGCCTCAGACCAGGTAAATCCTCGGGCCCTGCATGACCTATGATTCTTCCCACCGGAGGTCCTGACACGAGTATTGGAACAACTGGTGTACATCCGTGACCTGGCTGTCTGTCTGACACTTCATAATCTGCACGATCGAAGATTTTAAAAGAAGCGCTAAATTGGTTTTTCATTGCCACTTTTTGTTCCCATGAAGCAGCAGCCTCAGTCTTCATCCTGTGCCCTGCTCCCTGTGCCACCTTTGCCCATTTCTAACCATGGGGTTCATGTCTCTCTTTGTGTGACACTTTTCCACGCCTCCTGTTCTTTCTGTCCTTCTCTACTCCCTCTCTCTCTCTCTCTCTCTCTCAATCGCTGTCATGCTTTCCCAGACCTATGATGACATAGATTTAGAGAACGAGCCTTGGTATAAGTTCTTTTCCGAGCTGGAGTTTGGGCGGCCGGTAAGTGAGGGCCTAGCTAGTCCCTCCACCACAACTCTGCCGTAGGCGTACACCCACTTTCTCCACCCCACCCAGGACTTTTTTTTTTTTTTCAATGTCTTCCAGTGTTAGACTGGGTGGGGTTAGTTGTTTGGGCATGTGGAATTTGTTTGGTGCTGTGACCCCCCTCCTCCTACACACACACACACACACACACACACCCTTGTGACGGCCTTTGGTTTGACTCTTTGTTGCTGTTTTGTGTTTTGGGGGGTCGGGTGACTAGCAGGCAGTAAAATGTTCTCACACACACAAATATGGACAATTTTATTTAAATTATTTCAGCATTTTGCTAAAATGAACATGAAGAAAAGGCAGTGTGCCGCAGATATGACCTGATATTAGCCGATCTTGATCATAACATCTAAACAGTTAATGCATCTCTTATTACATTTCCCTAAATGAACATCACTGCCCTAACAAACAGAATATGAGGTATTTTCGGCATCTTTTTTCACACACTGTCTCGCATCAGTTTCTCTGATTTTCATTAAGTCTACATAGTTGATCATTTAGTCATGCCTGCTGGTGTTTTTATCTCCACTTTTCGCCGTTCTTGAATGCCGAGTGTCTGTCAAGCTTAATGCTTTGGCGCCCTCTGCTGAATATATGTGGTAATGGAATCCCAGTGGCCCGGGGCAAGTCCGTCTTTCCTCCAGCCACAGATACAGGTTCATATTACCCCACACTGACTGAGTTACAGTGTCATCAGGGCACACCTCTGTCTATGCTTGACACCAAGTGATGGCTCAATAGGCTTTATTTTGAAACGTCAAGGAGAGAATTTCACATACTGAGCTGGCATCATTCCCGATGATGTTAAGCAGCGTATTGAGATTTCTGCCTGCACTGTTTGCTTCACTCACTAAGCCCTGAGAGCAGGGGTGTCAAACATACAGCCTGTTGGCCAAATTCGTCGAAATCCAGCATGCAGGAAGACACAGCAAGGTGTAAAAATGACAAAGGAGATCTCAACTGGAAAGACAGGAAATTGTGTTTCTAGTGTATTCAATGCAGAGAGCACCGTTTTAGTACAAAGTCGAAAACGTCACACACCAAAGCTGAGGGCTCAGTGGAGTCACAGCAGTAGCATTAGCATCAAAGGGACATTATTATAAAAAAAAAAAGTGCTTATTGTTTAATTTCAACTTGTTCTGATTTTGAGGGAACATACTGAATGAAAAGTAATTTCTTAAATATTGTATTTGTGCGCCTTTTTGCACTAAACCTAGGAGTTTGAGTTGTTCCACGATTTGTTAATAAAGGTTGTTACGCTGCAGTTTTACTGGACTGTATGCGGCTCCTGAACTCCACTGAGTTTGCCACCCCTGCCCTAAGAGTGTAGACGGTTTCTCTTCAAGCACCGACGGGTCAGCCAGGACTGAAACTCACCAGATGTTTTGTGTGTGAATGTTTCCCAAGGTATAAAGTCAGAATATGTTGGGACCGACCAGTTGCACTCGTTGATGTGCACCTGTAAGACAACACATGATCACGGCATTAGATTGTGCAGTGTGTTGCCGTCCCGAATAAACACATCACAGCTTGTGCTTCACTTGGCTTTCTGCTCACAGCCTGTTCTTATGCCCTGCATGTGTGTGTGGTGTGTGGTGTGTGGACACTTGTGAGTACTTGTGTGGCGTAAAGGTGAATTTGAGTCTTTTTTTATGTTGGTATCGACAGACTGGCTTTTTTCTGAAGTGCACAAAAGGACAAAGCAGAAATAGATCACAGTAGTGTGTGTGTGTGTGTGTGTGTGTGTGTGTGTGTGTGTGTGTGTGTGTGTGTGTGTGTGTGTGTGTGTGTGTGTGTGTGTGTGTGTGTGTGTGTGTGTGTGTGTGTGTGTGTGTGTGTGTGTGTGTGTGTGTGTGTGTGTGTGTGTGTGTGTGTGTGTGCGTGCGCGCGCGCGCGCGCGCGCTGCGCGCGCGCGCGCGTGTGCGCACATGCGCGACGTAAGTTAACTCTGAAAGAAAGAAGCACATGTGCAGTGAAGTAGTTTATCTGGTTGCTCAGATTCTCTAACGAGTGTCACTTTCTTCACATGTTTCCTGTTTTTGTTTTTTTATTTTGTTTTTTTGTTTTTGTTTTCTCCCCATGGTGTCACCACTGCTTCACCTTCACCTCATCTTCACCTTCCTCCTCCTCCTCCTCTTCTCCTCCTCCCCTACCTGCTCACTGCTGCTGCTTTGGGCTCAAGCCTCCTAAAAAACGACTGGATTATAATCCAGACATCTCCGCTCGCCAACGCATTGAGGTAATCTCACATTCATGAGTGTTTCAGAAATGTCAATTTCACAATTTCTAACCAATTGCTGGAATCAAAACAAGACTGTAATCTATTTGTTTTATATCATTGTTAAAGAAAATGTTTTTTTTTTTTTTATGTTTTTCGAGTTCAAGGTATAATTTTCTTTTAGGTTTTTAAAAAGCATTTGTTGTTTGATTGCAGCTGAGGGTTAGCATTTCCTCACTTTTGCCATCAAACACTATTGAGCATTTGTTACCACCAAGACCCACTCCAGCTGATCCACACCAGGTTTTGCGGGGCCACATTTGCCCTCTTAGCTCACAACATCCTTCGATCACCATTGTCATCATCTTTGAGAGCAGTCAAGACCGTGACCAGCTGCTCATCCTCGCTGCGTGCACCTGCGCCGGCGGTCCTCTCCTCGGTCAGGTGTGCCATGTGGAACCAGCGTCCGTCGCACCTCACACCGGGGGAGGGTTTTCAGCGTGGCACAGTAACAACCGCATGCAGGCTGTGCGTTGTGAGCTGCCCTGCCTCCAGTCTTTGTTCATGCGGGACTCACTTCTCTCTTTTGTTGTCTGCCCCATTTCAGACGTCTCTCCACATCGCTCCTGCTGACAAGGCTCCAGAGAGACCTGCGAGGTAACTGCTGTTTCTTTATTTTCCTCCGCATCAGCCCTCATCCCCCCCCTCCCCCCATCCCCTCAACGGCAGCCGTCCTTGTTGTGATTCAGCACAGCATTGAAACTCTGCGCTTTCTTGTCTTCACTCTGACGCAAAAAGCCCGCGTCTGCTATTAATGATGATTTGCAAGGATTACTGTTTATCTTCTTCAGCTTTTTGTTCCTGGTGGCAGGACACTTTGCATCTCTTTCTTGCTAACAGAGCCTGAATAAATTAACCTAGCAAATCTATTGATTCTGCCCTTTAGTTCTCATCCTTGGCTCAACCCCTCCCTCTTCTCCCCCTCAGTCTGCTCCCTTTCACCAATGGCCTGCTTATTCAGTCCATTTTCTTCGGTGAACAGAAAGGGCAGAATAGGGGGAGATGAATAGGCCAAGTAATTCATGTAAGTCACATTAAGCGCTTGGTCTGAATAGAGAAACCAGTTTTGTTGTCTTTTCCTCAGTAAAGTACCACACATCTGTTAATTAGGATGATCCTGAAAGCACTCCCAAAAGTTAAAATAGTAACTTTCTCTCAATCTGTAAATCACCATGAAGTCTGATGACAAAAAGTGTTTTAGTCAGCAATATCACATTCACAGAATTTACTTGCTTTTTTCTTTTTATCTTGCTCAAGCAAAAATGTCATTAGGAAAAATGGATTCTCTTGTAATTCATGATCGTTTAGCTCAAAATGTGTTCTGAACACATAAAAACGTAGACACATCGCAGCCTCACGACATTTATAGCCCCTCAATTCAATTATCCTTCTGCATCCTGTGTGCGCGGTTCTCAGAGCAGCTGCCTCAATGTCTGTGTCGTAGTGCTGCCAGCGACTACAGGAAGAGAAGGAAGTCGGAGCCTTCGAGTTCCCAAGTGAAAGCCCAGTCACAGAGCAGAGCGGTAGCTCCCTCTAAACCGGTGGATGCCTACAGACCCAGCAGCAGCCTAAAGAAACCCGTCATTCGCTCCTCACCATCCTCACCCTCCAGAGCCAAAGGTATACATTTATACACACACAAGTGTCTTCTTTCCTCGTGGAAATGTCTCTTTGTGTCTCTCTCTCCCCTCGTTTTCCCTCTTGTAGTCGCATCGACTGATACATTTCTCACAATACGATTTCTGCTGGTGTGGTTGTCAGTTCACCGATAGGTGGCAGTCTGAAGAAAAAAAAACAAACATCCAGCCATCTGTTTTCCATCCCATATCTTCCCTAAATATTCTCCCTCTCCCCACCTCTTCTGCAAGTTTTTGCTGTGCACGTTTGCTTAACCGGCTTTCCTCCTTCTTCTCTCTTACCACGCTGCTTTATATCGGACGTCTTGAAAGGTGGGGACGCATGCAACATGTATTTAAACAGTTTGACCTCCCCGGGTCCCTGTCAGGGCTCATTTCCACCCCCTGACCCGTGTGACCAGGCCCACTGCCGCGAGGATGCCAGCCAGGAGGGCAGCTCCTCCTCTAAGCAGTCCGGCTGTTGTACGAACAGTTGGCAGACAAAATGCCGGGACGCCGGGACGTGGAGCAGCGCCGAAGAGGCGCCTCCCCCCCCCACTGGCAAGCTCAAATCCCGCAGCTGCGATGACTTGCTCAACGACGGACATTCTGGTTCAGGTGGGCGCAACGCCACCCGCTCAGAAAGCGCCGGGTCGCTCTTGTGCGACGGGATCCCATCGACGCCGTCGGCCTCCACCCGCTCACTGCCGCGGCTCCACCGGCGACGGGCGCACGACTCGCCGGGCTTCCTCCAGCTCTATCGCAAGATGCACCAGATCGACCGAGCCCAGCTCATCCCGTCTGACGTCATCCGCTCGGTCCGGGCCCGCATCCTGGACCTGGAGCGCCAGCCTCACCTGCATCGACACCGCCTCTCTCCCTGGACGCCCTCCTGGGGCGTGGAAGTGCCACGTGATATGGTGCCAACTCGCATCACCGAATACGAGCGTCTCATTCAGAAGTCCAAATCCATGCCGAACCTGGGCGACGGTGAAGCGCCTTCGGGCACCACCACACCCGGAGGCTCGTCATCTCGAGCGAGCAGCGGTGGCGGTGGCACACCGAGCTTTCCGAAACGCCGCTTTTCCATCGAGTCATTACTGGAGGAAGACAATGGCAACGGTGGAGCAGCGCCTCACAGCATGGACCACTTGCATCGACCGCGCAGCCCCCCTGAAGGCCAGCCTCGAGTTGGGCCGGACCCCAGCCGGGGGCGGTCTTTTCCTCCCCCGCCAGTTCCCCAAGGCCCACAAGCCAATCCGGACTATTCTGACAGTGAACAAGATGCCATTGCGTCGGACCTCAGTGATTTCATTCAAGTGGAGGGCTCCTCTTTTTGCAGTGAGAGTGACTTTGACCACTGTTCTCTCACTTCCTCTGAGAGCCTGTACGGCTCCTCCACCCTCCATCACCACCACCACCACCACCACCTCCGTCATCACCACAACCACCACCATCCCGGTCACCAGAGCGTAGGTCAGAGCCAGGGCTACCAGCACCGCCACCTCATTAGCACCTGCAAAGGCCGCTGCCCAGCCTCATATACTCGTTTCACAACCATGCTGCGCCACGAGAGAGAGCGGGCTCGGCAGGAGCACCAGAGACCGTCGCAACAGGGCGGCAGCAGCCACTCCCTCATCCAGAGCTCACAATCCCAGCAAGCGATGTCCAAGTTGGCCTTCCTGGTCAGCCCAGTGCCTTTCCGCAGAAAAAAGGGCTCACCACCTACCTCTAGGAGAAGTGGCGGAGGTCGAGGTAGCAGACCCAAGTCCAAACAGGCTATTTATGAAGCACTAGATGCAGCGTTGCGAGACATTTACGAGCACATCCAAACGGAGAGAGGCCACAGAAGCGCCAGGCCCCCCGACGACAGCATCCTGAGGAGGATCCTGGCCGAACTGCTGCCAAATGTGCCTGAACGAAGTTCTTCTCTGCGGGGGAGGAAGGACTGCTGGCATGGGGGCCACACCTCTGCATCGCTGTACCCAGACGGGAGCCCCACGGGCTATGCCTCATATCGAGGGGAGTCCTCCACACCGCTGTTGCAGTCACCAAGGTTACAGTCGCCCGTCAGTGCCTGTTACGGACGACACTCGGAGGCCGCGACAAATAATGAATATGGAGAAGATCAGGGCAATGGAAATGGTCTCTGTTATTCAGGTGGAGATGATACACATTTTATATTTCAAATGTGAACATGTGCACCTTGTATTGTCTTCACTCATACTGACACACATGCATGCTCTCCAAAATGAATGAGCAAAGTACAGAAAGCAGGAAACTTGTGTTTGGTGCATTATTTCTTGGTTGTAACAATGCTTCTTGGTATTAAGTCTTTTGAAATCTTAGTTCCCCCCTTTAAAAATGGCCACAGTTAATTATTTGTTTGTAAGGAGAGATTCTTTGACCAGTGTCTGGGACCAGACCATGTCTTTCAAGATAAAAGCAGGGTTTATTAGATTCTATCTCCAGAGTTTAGGACTGGAGAAGTGGAGATCTGAAGCCCACTGAGCATTTGTGGGATCAGTTTGGGGTGTGCTGACTATTATGTCCTTTTCTTTATCAGAAATTTAAAAATCCAATCTACAAAACAACATCAAATAAGTGTACACATCCTACAAATGCCTGAAGTTGGCTCCATTTAAAAAGGGAAATATCTAGTGTTTACAGTGGTGTGAGAGTTGCTGCCAAGAAGCGTAATTCCAACAGAAAACACTATAAAACACAAGTTTCCTTATTTTTTTGTGTGCATTTTATATGAAGATATGCATCCTCAGTTGCATTTATTCATACATTTATTTAAGTGGTTCATTCAGTGTTGGCTGTGCCTCTGGCCCCGTTCTCATCAGAGGTCTGCAGACATTTTTATTTTTTTTTTCTCTCATTTTAACCCCCACATTTAGTTTGTTCAGTGTAAAATGGGAGGACCATGCCCTTTATATCTTTCAAAGGGTTTTTATTTGATATATTCTTATAGAAATGTTTGTCTTTGACTTTAGATTGAGCTAATTAGTTAAAACTAAGACATAGAAACCGTTTCATGTAAAAGACTTCCACTTAAGGCCAAGTGATATATAAGTTTAGCAAGCAGACGTGTTTTTATTGTAAAAAATAAATAAGATAAAACAAGTTTGTTCAAATGATGAACGGCATATTTTGAGATTTTTCTCAGGTTGTAAGACCGTCTCCTGTAAATTCCTTTTCTGTTCTCCTTTCCACTTACATTTCTATTTATGAGTTACCTCTTGGTGCAGCGTCATCACTGGCCACATTAAAATATTTATTCTTATTGCATTAGTTATTTTAATATCGTGTTCATGTGTTGCATCAGTATCGAAGGCAATCAACTCCCACATAATTTGTGGTTGTCCAAATACGAGTTGAGGTTAGAAAAGCACTGGATGAAAATGTGGTTCTGTTTCAGTTCATGTCTCAAATATTGAAGCAGACTATGATGCTTTCCTACAACGACTAAAGGGTTTCACGATTCAATTGCGAATACGTTAGATATTTCAAAAAAGTGAAAGGTTATTCTGTCTTTGATCTGTTTCTTTGAAAAAATAAGCCATTTTCTGTATAAAAAGTAGAAAATATACATATAGAAAATGTAATTTTGTAGTGACCGTTTACAGGTTGGAGTAAAGAAAGGTTCGTCAATCTGATTTATTTATGTTTTATTTCCTTGTTGGTATTTTTTTTTGTTTTTTTTTTTGGTTTTGAAGAGTCATCCTAATATTGCAGAATCATTTTCTTCCCCTCAAGCCATTTGTTTGTCTGTTACTTGTTTTTATCATATGTGTTGCTGCTTTATTCCCTTTGTTTCCATTGTTGTTCCTGTTATTTTGGATCGCATGTGTCTATCTGTGCTGTGCTGTGCTACAGGTTCGATCACTTTGTTTGTTTGTTTGTTTGTTTTTTCCTATGAAATGGAAATAAAATACATTTTGAACCTGAACTTTCATCCCCTCATTTACCTGTTGGAATGGCATCATTGCTGCATTTTTTTTATTTTTTTATTTTTTTGTATTGTTTTCTAATTGTTTGGCCTAATGGTGGTTACCATGGTAACTCATGTGTGTCTGCTCATCACAGACCAGGATGTCTCGAGGAGTTATTCCACCATGGACGGACGTCACACGCCACAAAGTCGAAGACCGACACCTGACAGAGAGGTACATCATTAATAATGTCTACTGTCTGGTCGTGTATCTTCAACATTCACTTTATTTTCTATCAATAGAAGAAGAACGGATAGAAGTTTGATAAAAAAAAAAAAAAAATCTCATCAAGAATTGTTTGTTTCTTCTTTTTTTTTGTTATGCCTGGTAATGCTTCCAATCTTTCTTTCATTCCACTCTTCTAGGTCTCCCATAAACAGATGACACAACTTATTCTGTTCTCTCTCCTCCATCAGAAACAGCCTGCAAGAGCCATTTATGATTTTAAGGCACAGACGGCTAAGTAAGTGACGAGCCGAGCACGAATGTCTGCGCATCAGAACTTCTCAACTGCTGCATAGCTATTTGCTTTCTGTTTGCATACACTTTCTATTATTATCTCAGAGAACTTGATTGTTGCTTCTTATCACCGCTCCTGGATGGCTTTCACTTTACCATTCGTTGTGCTCTTTAAGTGTATGCATGAAAAACATAGTGCTGGATGGTATTTTTTGGTTTTGTTTTACTGGCTGACATTACTTTACGCCGATGGCTGTTTATATGAAATTCCGTTCGGCTCCTGTCTTCTTGTTCCTGTAAAGTCCGTGGAGGTGCAGGCTTTGCTAATACCACTGTGTTACAGGGAGCTGACATTTAAAAAGGGTGATGCAGTGAACATCATCAGGCAGATAGACAACAACTGGTATGAAGGAGAGCACCGTGGTCGGGTGGGGATATTCCCCATATCATATGTAGAAGTAAGTGTGATGCCACTCTGTCAGTGCCACATGTTGCACACGTTTGCACCTTTTGCTGATTGGTATTGAAGCGGCCGGCACCCGATCTTGACTGCACACACACTTGTTGACGCGGTCTTTCCCCACACTTGTGCAGAAAATGGCGTCTACAGAGAAGCAGCAGCCAACCCGTCCTCCGCCTCCGGCGCATGTCAGAGAAATCGGAGAGGCAGTGGCTCGCTACAACTTTAATGCCGACACAAACGTGGAGCTCTCGCTACGAAAGGTAGCCATGTGGCATCCCTCCATCTTTTAGTATTTTACTTACCACTTTATTCAACTTCGGGTCGAACTGATATTCTGGGTGGCACGAAACACTGAAAGAACGGTTTTCTGTAAACTGGATGGTTATGTATCACTGTGTTTAATGATGGTCCTTTTTCTTTTTTCCACTTTAACGAGTTTATACTGGCCGCGACTTTTTCGTTCTTTAAAACTGAAAGAGATTTACGAGCTCAAATCCAAATGTTGGGAGTGAAATGTTGCGTTCCAGCTAATATTGGTGCCCGTTTTCTGTTTGTTTGTTGCACGTGTGCAGGGTGAGAGGGTCATTGTGATCAGGCAGGTAGATCAGAACTGGTACGAGGGGAAGATCCCAGACACAACGAAGCAAGGCATCTTTCCCGTGTCCTACGTCGACATCATCAAACGCTCCCCGGCCCGGAGCTCCTCCCACCTCATCGAGCCGCATGGCTACCCCAGCAGCAGGACGCCAAGTTCCACACCCACCAAGGTAGGGTGGCCTGTGATTAATGTGTTTGTCTGCACTCGCTGTGTTTTACACGCTCACTCCTTTTCTCAATCTCATTGAATTTATTTCTAATTGAGAGATCACATTGAAATTTACATGAACACTGAATGAAGTTATCAGATGGGTAAAAAGGTTTTTATGGACCAAAAATATCATCCCATTCAGTCTGTGGATCAATCCCATAATGTTTTTTTAAATTATTATCATTTATTAATTAATTTCAGGCGTGTAGCATTTCACACGTGTGCAGAGAAAATAGATCATCTATATTTAAACATACATATTACACACACTTATACATACACACATGTGCATACCTCGTATGTTAAAATAGCAGCTGTCTGTTTTTTTATGTTACATAACAGTCAAGCCTTTAAAATGTAAACAATCTGATGTGCCATTCTCATTGATTTGACACATTGTGAAGAGTTACACTACTTCCTCCATTGCATTCATTATTTCAACTAAACAATCAAATAAATGTTTATATGATGCAATTTCAAACCGATCAGGGCTCAAAAACATTATTTATTTCCCATGTAGCTGCAGCTGGTGTGTTTTAAGCTTAAAACTATTAGAATTAGAAATACTTAACAAGGCAGTGTTTCATGAATTGTTAGAATTCCACATCCAAAGTCCCCCAAAACCTCCCTTCAATTCCAGGGGAGCTATGCCAGTGTTTAAACGTGGGGTTTGACGGAAGGAGATAGACATTTTGAACAACATTTAAATGAAAAATAGGACAAAGATTAAAATAGTCAGCCTTCGTACAGTCATCTTTTTATAGCAAGTCATGTGACCGACCAGTCTCAAAGTAACCCAATTCATGGTGGTATCACACCAGATGCATTACATTACAATTTGTTTTTGTTTCACAAAATCAATAAATTATTCTTAATTTCAGCATTTGATATGTTGTCATTTTAAAGTTCATATTTAAAATGTTAGGGTTTCAACTTTTTAGATGTGTATTGTGCACACCCTTCCATTCACTGTGTTCAAACTGATTGCATCATTTTTGAATACAGAATGAATGTATGTGAATATACATGCAAGTTTGCATTGTTCATCTTTGAGAAGTCACACACACACACACACACACACACACACACTCACACGCTTGCTTTTCTTTGATCTGTTTTGATAAATCACCCTCTGTTACTCCTTTTTCATTTTACTCTCCTGGAGCCTTTCTATCACCCACCTCCACCTCCCGCCACCCACGACCTTCCCTCACCTCATCCCCTTCCGAGAAAGCTCGACCTCCACTCCATCACCTCCGAGTGGCTCTCCCTCACCCTGGGCCCTTCGGCTCCGGCTCGGTCCTTCGCCGCCACCCCAGCACCACCCACGCCGCCTCCGCTCCCCGCTGACTTTGCACTTTTCCACGCCACTCACCAGCCGAAAGCGCCCTCACCTGCACTGTCACAGAAGAGATTCACCCTCTCACCCCAGACAGTGTCCAGAACTCCCACTTTTCAAGAGAGGAGCTTTCCTTTGGCGCTGCCTTTTTCTCAACCGACCTCCCCTACTCCTCCTCCTCCTCCTTCTCTACCTGCTTCTCCCCCTCCCCCTCCCTCTCCTCTTCCTCTTCCCGCTCCTCATTCATCATTCATGCCTCCACTGCCTGCCTCTTTCTTTAGTTGTACTAGTGGCGGAGGGTTATTTATCACTGAAGCGCCCGCCACGTCAGAGGTTTTGTCCCGCGTAGAATCAGAGCCAACAAAGTCGGCCAGGCGCTCTCCACAGCCGCACAAATCCACCACGCATGCAGAGAAAGTCAGGAATGCACCCAACATCACACTCCAAGTGCAAGACCCTTACGACGAGCTGCTGTCCATGATTCTGGAGGATTCCGGCACCACAGACGACCGCAACGTTTCCAGGTCGCCTCCGGTACATTCTGCTCCAGCGAAGATGTCCACCGACTGCGAAAGCCGAAGATCTCGGCAGAAAGCCGACGGGCCGCCTCAGCCGTTGGCGAAACACCCAGCAGCGGAGTCGCACAGCGACTCCGGCAGCCTTTGGTTAGATTTGCAGGTTTACAAACCTGAAACAGTGGAGCCCCTGTCCGTCCCCCGGGATGAGCAGTCAAAACCTTTGAGTGGTGCTCAGAGACCGCCCTCGGGAAAAACAAAGGGATACACTGAATTGTTCATTGAGGAAGAGGAAGAAGCTAGTCAGGACAAAGACATGGACGTTAGCGCTTTAGATGAGAGACTCAGACCACAGGTAGAGCATGGTGTGCGCTGCATCCCGTGTGTGACACTGTTGCGGGTACCTGGAGGGGATATTGAGGAAAGTGTGTTCATCTTAGACAAATTACACTTGGATTGATGTATTTTATCTCTAAAGAGCAACAAAATCATGACCGTTCATGGGTTTTTCCAGCCATATTAGGAGCTTATTATACTAGTAAACAAGATTAAATTACAACTCGCCTCATCACAGTATGCAACCCGCATGATGAAAGATGCTGAGGAGTGTTTCTAACTTATTGGAGTCTGGATTGTAATTCAATTATAATAGTCTTATGCTATTTCTACAGTTTTAAATCAAGGGAAGGTGTTTGGTGTTTTTATTGGCATGTTTCTTTGCTTTTTGCAGTTAGATTTCATTCATTTCATCTCTTGTGACTTTGTTGGTGGGATTCCTCCATGTCCCTTTTGGGGTTCAATGACATACAAATACACGATCAACACACGATTTCAAGCTTTGTAGAGTTCACCTGTCATGTGGTTCAGCTTCAGTATTCATGTGTATGTTTTTACCCCCGTAGGCTGAAGTCGCTCCTCCTCCTCCTCCTCCTCCTCCTCCCACTCCCACACTGACACAGTTTCCTCACCCTAGTCTCACCTCATCATCCACACCCCTGCCGCTGACCTCTGCGCTCCCCCCCTCTCCGCCCTCCGCCTCGCCTCTGTCGCCCCCCTCCCGGTCAAAGCAGCCTGACCGGAGCGCCTTGCCCCCCTGCCCCCCTCTCTCCCCTCGGCCTCCGTCCCTTCCGCAGCTCTCAACATCCCCTCTGCCTCCACTCTCCCCCGCTGTCTCACCGCCCCCCCCGCTCCTCCTCCAGTCTCACCCCGCAAGCTCTCCCTCGCTCCCTCGCTCAGTCACGCCCTCAGAGTCTCCTGTTCCCCTTCCTCCCATTTCTCCCCCTAAACCTGTCTCTCCTCCCCCCTCCACGCCACGCTCCCCCCCGAACCCTCACGCCGCGCCTCATCCAGGACGCAGGTCCCCTAAGGTGAAGGTAAACGTGGCGGCGGTGGCTTTTGGTTGCGATCAGAATTGTGTGGTTGAGATTTGGTCTGACGGCTACAACTGAAGAATGTTTGGATTTTCATTAAGCGGACGATTTAAAAACTAAATCAACAACTTGAATAAGTGTGTGGTACACTAACCCAGCGTATTAATGCCTGAGTAGCAGCAGAGTGACGTATGGCGCATGCCCCAGTGACTGTAAATAAGCAAGTGCGGGCGGCGTCCTCCGGTCCGTCGGCATGTTGATGGATGTTGTTTTACAGCATGTCGTTAGACTTTGTTGGACGTGTTCGGCTTATAAACCGCCGTGTGAGGTTATAGGCGTGTCGCCTCTGGTCTTTCTGCTGTGAAGCAGGATCCGGTTGTCGGTGGTAAACCTCCTCGTAGCCCCATCCTGACCCGGAGGTCCTACCTGTCACCCGTTAGAGGTCGAAGGGTAGGAGGGCATGCCTTCATTCAACCATGCTCCCACTGCACTGCTGTCTCTGAGAGAAGGAAAAATCATTCATTCATAACTGATCACTCAACGCTTTGCCTTACATCTTCACAATACTCCCGTCATACGTTTTAAGAAGCAAATGTTGTCATTTCAAATACCAAAAACAAGTCCATTACTCAAACTTTTGACAAAAGTTTCACAATTTCTTTTCCATTTTTTTTTTTTTTCTTTTTCCATTTTGGTTAATTGTCTGTTTCTTTCTTTCTTTCTTTATTTTATTCAGCGATTAGTTCAGGATGCACTCCACGGTGGAGGAGAGCCGTAAGTGACATTCATTTTCACTTTTTTTGTTTTTGTTTTTTAAATGAACACAGATCAGCCATAATTATATGAGCAGCATGGGCAATGTGGATGATCTGCATGAGTTTAATATCAGACACCAGCGTGAGCTACATTAATTTGTATGTTGATCGGACCACACTGGTCACTCATGCACTTCTTTTTTCTTTTTTTTTTGGTCTATAGGCCACTGAAGGTTTCATGAATGCCTCACAGGTGTTGCATTTTTGGAGACTGATGCAATAGACTTATTTTTCTGCTTTGAAAACATCAACTTTGAGAAAAAATGTTTAAAAAAATGTCCCACAAACTACCAGGTGTCGGTGCTCGTAGTGTTTTATCCGATCTGTTCTTATTGGATTCTAAAGATTCAGATGAATTATTAATATCGTCATTGTTGAAAAATGTATGAAGGCTGAGATACTGTCGAGATAACGAAAAACATTACTGATGCACAATATATGTTATGTCCATATATTATGGTAAATAATCACTTTTCATCCATCATCTAGATTCCAGGCTCTGTACACCTATATGCCTCGCAACGACGACGAGCTGGAGCTGAGGGAGGGAGACATCGTTGACGTGATGGAGAAGTGTGACGATGGCTGGTTTGTTGGTGAGATTTCTTTTTCGTTGGAACGGATTTTTCCAAAAAATTACCCCACGTCGACAAAAATGAACATTGTCCGTCATGTTCCATTCAAGTTTCATTAAAAAGGCAGCGTGCAGGTGTTCAGTGATGGGAAATTGAACAAATTGTCAATTAAAACAACTGCAATAGAAAAAAGAAAAATACATGAAAGCCGTAGCAACAGAGTTGTTTTAAGTTGTTGTGTTTACTGCTGTAAACAATATTCTTTTAGGCCCTGATTCAAAATAGCTGAGAGGTTTAGCAGAAAGTCCATTCCACATTGTGAAAGTATAGAAACTAGGTGCCGCTTCCCATGGGAGTAGTTTCTTCACCATGTGATGTTTGTGGCTTGAACTCTTACTTGTTTTTTTTTAGTATTTCTATTTAATCACCTGACACTGTGAATTTGTATCATTCAGAAACAAACTCCTCCTTGAAGGCCTCCTTTAATTTCGAGTATGAATATGTTGTTCGTCCACTGTGACTGTTTGAGTCACGGGGCATGTTCTTAAAATAGTACCACAAAGATCTCAAATTGTCTTTAATTCTGTTGCAGTTCTTTATGAATCGACAACATTTTCATATCAGTACAAATTAAATGACAATATAGAATGGAGACACTATGATATAGAAATGTTTTATGTCAATAAATTCTGGCCTTTTATTCTTCAGGACAACCGAAACACATATTCCTTTGTATAAGTCCATAACCTTTAAAAAGCTCTCAATTTGAAAAAGGTTAAAATATACATACCACCTCGTCAAAAAGAGCTTTTTTTTTTTTTTTTTTCAGGCCAGGATAGGTTTTCTTCAACACTTTAAAAAAGAGCAAGCCCCAGCCCAGTAACAGAGTGTCAGTCCAGTTGTCCCCGGTTGAAACTGAGCTGTGAAAAAAATCTGTATCAGCAGCCCCACGTCAGCCTGGCCTCCTCACACCGTCGCGCTATAAACTAGACAAAAAATTACCAGTCGCAGATTAAGTGTCATTTCACCGCCACTCTTTGACCAATGCTGAACTCCAACAACCCCATTACGGCAAAGTGAAACACTTTAAACATCTTCAAATCGTGTTTGATCTCCACATTTGGCTCATTTCCAGAATCTCCTGTCCGGTAATAGTTACAGTTGCTGCAGCCAAGTTTCTGCCCGTGTTTCAAGCTCTGACGGTCTCCTTTTATCTCTCTCTCTCTCTCTCTCTCTCTCTCTCTCTCTCTCTCCCTCCCTCTCTCCCTCTCGTGAAGGGACCTCTCGAAGGAGCAAATTGTTTGGAACCTTTCCAGGAAACTACGTGAAGCAGCTATAATAATTCCAGGCTCCTCCCCCTCCTCCACATCGCTCTCTGACGCGTCCATCGCCTTTGGCACAGCAGCCACAGGACACCCACAGAAACCTGCCACACATCGTTTGCGCGTGTGTGTGTGTATATGTGTGTGTGCGTGCGTGTGTGTATACGTGTGGCTCGTCGGCTTCACACAGACTATTTAGCTCCAACTAGCCATTCTTTAATGGACGACTTCAGTGAAACGATATTGATTTTTAATCGTATCTTTTTACTCTTATTTTTTTTTCTATCAAGGAAAAATCCCAAATCTGTACCCCCCCCCGTCACTGACCTTTATCTTTTAACTGCGATGGAAAGATGCTGTTGGACTTCAGTGACATTTTCCTTTCTACTTTAAATATTTAAGAGCAATGAGATCACCAGAACCACTTTCTTTCTTTTGTTTTTCCGCCACTTTTCAAGTTTTCTCGCACTTCTTACGGCGTGTTTCTGTGTTCAGTGACAAACACCCCCCCCAAAGAATGCAGAATGTTATAAAAGCAGTATTGTGTGAGCAGGACAGTTGTGTGAGCTGCTCCGGGGGACTCGGGGCCAACCTCTCGCCTCACTGTGCCAGGTAAAACCACGCTACTCCCCACAGTTCCATGTGGAAGAGACTGTGCATGTTTCCAATGTGAGGTGTCTCGCAAAGGTTTTTGGACGAGCATCAAGTCGTAACCGTTTCAAACACGTTCAGTATCACTGCTGTACCGGCCATCGGAACCCGCTGTACGATTACAATACGAGGACATCTTCAACTTGTGTCATTTTCACATTAGGATTGATGCACTTTAACAAAACGTGAACACAGATCAGCTTTGTTTCCAGCCTCACCTCAGATTTTTACACACGACACGTTACTCTTGGGGGCTTCAGGGCTCGTAGACGCATGTAGAAAGTGTTGCTGACATTCATATTTATTAGAGGACGGAGACTGATCACACCGTGCTGTAAAATGATTTTAGTGAATATGGAACACCGTGTTGCTTTTTTTTTCTTTTCTTTTTTTTTTTAACATTTTACCAGCACCTACCTACGTTTGAGAGATTTGTTCTGTTATCGTCGTGTGTCATTGTCTGCATAGGTTCACAGAGCGACAGATGATGATTCAATAGGCTGTAATAAACAAAATGAATCGAAAATATTTAGATACGTGAAGAAGAGTTTTGTGAAGAACTTCAGTCATGTAATGGAGTTGGGGGGGGGGGGGGGGGGGGGGTTCGGAAAAAGACATTTGGTCTTATTTCAAGAAAAAAAAAAAAAAATCAGGTCTTCAGAGTGACTTGTGTATTCTTGTGTGGAATAATTTGGCGATCTCTATCTTGGCATGTCATATTCATCATGATCCATGTTTATCTGGTTTTTCTGTTTATTTTTTTTTGTCATCTTGTGTTTCACCAAAAATAGACACTGACAACAAAACAAATGTTAAAGCACCTTAACGTTGTGTTCTCATTCATTGTCCTTCACTTCGCTCCTGTCACTCACTATTTCAGCTGGTGTGTGTGTGTGTGTGTGTGTGTGTGTGTGTGTGTGCGTGTGTGTTTTTGTAAGTCTTTTGTATGACAGCTTTAAAATGGCCAACATCCACTTGCTTATTTGCTTTATAAAGTCAGCTTTTTGTCACCCGCCATCACATTTGGTTTCCTTTCTTTCCTCATCGGTGGTGCTAATCTCCACAGCTCTGAAAGCTGTTGTTGTAGCCGGGCTTATAGGCATTTTGTTTTGTTTTCTCTCGCTCTCTCTCTCCCTTCTCACTTTGGCTCAAGTGATTAGTTCCGCTATGAGTCTGTGAGCTATTTAAACTGAAGTTACTGTAGGTAGATTTGAGTTGGTGACTGCTGCCTTACGTCCAGCTCAATCATTTAATAGCCATGTGTATGTAAACCTCTGTGATGCAAAAAAATATATATATATCACTAATAAATAATTTATGCATATGTAGTCTAGAAAACACCAAGAAAGTGTATGAAAGTGTGCAGAGAACATGATCACAAACCCTCCAGAAGGCCGCTCGCCTGCCTTTGATACAACAGATTTGGAATGAAGGTGTGAATTTGACTCCTGGTTTGTTTATACGTGTAATGAAAATGTAAATCTTCTATGTTATTCATGGTAATATCAAACTTTAATGCACACTCTTGGACCTAAGTATTTCTACAATATCTTAGCATTTGTTGGATGATTTTATGGGGCTGTATTGCTAATAAAAAAAATCCAGCTGGTAGACGAAATACTTTTTAATTATTTCTGTTTGTTGGGATTAACAGAGAAAATCTTTTTAACATGTGTTTCCAGTTGCACAAGTCAACCGGTGGTGGTAACATGCAGGACAAGAAAGAGGTGTTTCAGCGACATTTTCAATGTTAAAAACGTAACCCTTTTTTATCATCCATGGGCATTTTGGGACATTTCTTAGATGACACCTCCGCTTCCCCACAATCTCAGACTCAAACTTTACCCCAGTAAAGAGAGTAGATGGTTCTTTCAACGCAGTCCTACAAAGAAAAAAATATATAACATGTTCTCAAATGTACATACAGATGCATGGCACCGCAAGAACAAAATTTGAATTAGATCCCATTTCTCTTCAGGTTGAATTTTTTCAATTGTCTGCCAGATTTAATAAGACCTTTTGATTTACAGGATGGTGTTAGATGTTGTTGAAATCTGAAAGCAATGAAAGCACAATTTGTTGTGCTGTCTGATATATATCTTCATATATAGTCTGCATCTGTTCTACTTATTTTGTACTGAAGCCTATTTCATGGTTAACTCCTATGACAATGGGTTGTATTAATTTATTAGTTCTACTCTCCGGTAAATTTACAGGGGACAAAGTCCTACTGGGAAAAATGGAACCTCTGACCCTCCCATGTTTTCTAAAAACACCCCGCACTTGGAAAACCTCACCATTAACGCATAAACATGATCAACTTCAGTCATTTCCATCTTTTATACTGACTTCATCCACGACAGGGTAACGATCACGTCTGTGGATTTAAGGGAGAAGCTTGCGTACGAGGACGACTGCTGCAGGAAGAACATGCAAACTCCTCCTCCTTGATCCTTCATTCCAGTGCCACTCTGAGATCAGAACATGAACCAATACATGTTTGCTTAATGAGATTTCACTTGAAGTCAAACTCGTGAGAGCTGCAAAGAAGTAAAAACTAGCAGCAATTTACAGTTTATCAGTATTTAGAATTTTTTTTAAAGGTTGTACCTTGAGTTACTTTGACAACCAAAACAAACCTGATCCACACAGAAATGCCTCACTGGGCTGAGTGTATTTAACGGTGTATGTTCTGGTTACTTCCTTCAGTTTACATGATGAAAACGAGGCCGATGTCAATGCCGTGGTCACCGTTTGTTGACACAGAGCCGTTTAATACTTTATCAGCTCATTTGGTGCTTTTCAAAGCTCTGAGGCTCTGCAGACACGGAAGGCACGCATCCCCCGATCCAGCTGCAGGACAGCTCTGTATGAAAAAGAAAAAGAAGGAGCAAGAGGAAGACGGGAAGAAAATGAAGCATGACTAATTTTAAAGGAGAAAGAAAGCAGTCCAAACTAAACAAATACAGATTATGGTCGATGCAAAGTCCAATCCAGAAAGAAGCTGGAAGGATGTGGAGCCCTCCTGATCGATCAATAGTGGCTGGAATGCGCCTGTTGGACCTGGAGGCCCTCCGAGAGCAGCTTCGCCTCCAGACCAAATAAGGACAGAAGCAGCAGAGACCCGTCAACCAGAGCGAGAGGAGCCAGACTGTGAGCCGAGATGAGAGGCATTGCTCTTGACAAGTCGCTGCTTTAGATCTCCAGTGTGTTTTATCCATGTCATCGGACGCCGCGAGAGGCAGACGTGACGGTTTGACTGATCGAACCAAAACACTGGCTGATCTTCAGACGACGAAGAAGAAGAAGAAAGAGGAAAAGTGCTGCACAGTTTAAGGTGAGCAGATTCTGGTGGTACACACTGAGTCAGCTCCCAAAATCTGACCAATTACCTCACTGTTGGGGTGTGGTCTGCCCATTCCCCTCCCCTAGACATCCCCCCCCCCTCCCCTCTTGTGCTCCCCCTCTGTTCAAAGTCTCCATCACTTTGATACTCCCCTGCTCTTTAAGTGTGATCCCAGCAGCGAGCGCTTTACTGCCAGTGCGGCTGTCCTGACAGCTGGGGGACTGAAGGGCCATGCCTGTTAATGTGGTGCTGGACGGGCCGGCCCCCTGGGGGTTCAGACTGAGTGGAGGAAAGGACTTCAACCAGCCCCTGACCATCTCCAGGGTGAGTGAGTGAGCGAGCGAGCGTCACCATGTCTGTGTACACAAGAGGAAACCAACTTCCTCTCCAGCCCTTCTTTTAGTTTCCACTTCATATCGCAGGATCTGAGCTCTGATGGCAACTCCACTGCTTGGATTAATATTTGAGACTGTAAGTGTGTGTGTGTGTGTGCGTGCGTGCGTGCGTGCGTGTGTGCGTGTGTGTGTGCGTGTCCCCTCTGGTCCAGACATTGTTTAGCTTCAGGGTCGACAGTGTGTTTCCAGGAGGCTTCATTCTAGAAGCATTCTGCGCTGGTATGAAGCACCTGTGCCGCAGTAAATGCAAGAGGCTTAGATAGAAATAGCAGCTTACATTGTGCCCTGACACACACACACACACACACACACACACACACACACACACACACACACACACACACACACACACACACACACACACACACACACACACACACACACACACACACACACACACACACACACACACACACACACACACACACACACACACACACACGACACACACACACACACATTTCATTAATTTTACTTTTGCAGTATTGAAAATATTCCTGAAATGCACATAATGCAAATGATAATAACATGATTGAAAGAAGAAGAAAAAGACATCTGATCAAATGAAGACAATACAATCTTTAGAGACACACTTATAAGAATCTCCACATATTAGAGGACGTGTGTGAGTCCACACCATGGACTGGAGTGATGAGCACACTCTTGTGATATGTCTATTATAACACCGCAGCTGTTCAGGAGACAGTAAACCGCGGCTTCACGCGGCCCGGAGACCAGTTTAACTAAACGCAAAGGCAGAGCACAGGGATCGAAAAACAAACGTTTTGGAAAAACTGGAAAGAGGAGCAACGGTGTCGGTCACCAGCTTATACCTCGGCTGATTCTGTTCAAACACGCATCATCTTGGCTTTAGAGGTGCAGGTCGACTGGGATTCTGCAGCTCGATGAAAAGTTTCAATATCACTTTAAGACTTTGTGCTAAGCTAGGCCAGCTAGGCAGCTGGCTACAGAGTCAGTGTCCTCCTGTCTCCAGCGAATCCTTAGGAGGTTTTTCATTCCTTTCGTCCGAATATTCCCAAGCAACTTCTTTGATTACAGAGCTCAAGACGTTTTCCATCCTCACCCAGTCTGGAGTGTCTCCATCAGTGTTTTGACTCATTGGAGTCCCCAGAGTCAGCCGGGGTCAGATGAGTAGAGCTCTGCTGGGTTACACGCATCTATATTTAGGAACACACCTCAGGAACTACTGAGTTAAAAAAAAAAAAAAAAAAAAACATAGTTCGGTGCTGGACGCTCACAGCTGTCGTGTCAGAGGACACTTGGCGGTCCAACTTGAGAACGGTGATGAGAGAAGACTTGGATGGACGCAAAGGGAGGTGGAAAAGATGCAGTATGAACTGTGACATAAAGAAGAGGTATCAAGTTTATTTAAAGTGACGAAAAGTTCTGGTTTTGTTCACAAGACACATGAACGGAGGAGATGTTAATGGAACGAACCGAGGAGTGGCATTGAAGCTTTATTGAGTTGAGAGTCTCTCCACACTGCCATGTTTGGTCAGGAACATCCTCCTCCGTGACCTGCCGGCGCTCCCAGCGGCTTCAGAGTAAACACAAGTGATTATCATCTTCGTCCTCAGCAGCAGGCTGCAGCCTTAAAGGGGAACCCTGCAAACATTCCGACAACAAGGTTTTACTTCATTAGACGTTAAACGCATATCTCACCGCTCTTGGATTCTTTTTTTTTTTACGATCGTTTGCCAGCAGGCTCGACTAAATACATCAAAAATAAATAAAAAGAATAAAAAATGCATGTAAATATATGCATTTGCATTTGATCTTACTTATATTGAATCATTCATTTCTACCAAAACATAAATTTGAGAACAATTTGTAAAGTCCCCTGTTTTAATACCAATTTTTAAAAATCGATAACCACCACAGTCGTCATCAAAAAAAACACCTCAAAATCCTCGCTGGTTTCTTCAAAAGTGTATAATGTGCAGATATTTGCATGTAACTGGACACACGTGAGCATGTATGACAATTATGGCCTTTAAGTTCATGGTTTTATTTTTGCATTGATTTTGGAGGCGACTCACTCACTGTAAACAAACACTCCACCCTGCCAGGACTTCAAATACTCTTGTTTTAACCAAAAAAAAAAAACATTCAGCTGAGTCACCCAAGTTACTAGATCAAGCTTTAAAAAAGCATCTTTCTACCTTGAATTGAGTCTGTGATGCAGTCTGTGGTCGTCACTGTTTCCACTTTTACGTAGATTATGTTTGAGTGGATAATAAGGCCCACGAGGTGAAGAGAGGTGACCTTGCATAGTGTGAAAATACACAAAAAGCAACCGCGAATACTAATATGCCTGTCGTGCGTTGCATTGTTATTTTGTGAGCTGTATCGGTGGCTGCTTTGCTGATCCTTTAGAAAAATAAAGAAACAAAAAGCCGTGAAACACTGAACAGCTGACAGGAGCAAGACGATGCTACGAAAGCTCGTTAGCATTTTAGCCAGTATGAAATCCATGAGGTTCAGGAATCATACAGCCCAAGAAGCAACAGGCTTTTGCAAACATTTATATATATAAAAAAAATAAGTTTATAGGCTATTGTATGCTCTCGCATTGTTGCTCCAACTCTATGGAGAGCTGTGGGATTTTTTTTCTTCCACTGCACTAAAGTGAGTTTGATGCCCCCGGTCTCGTTAAAATAGATGCAGATGGGAGATGAAGGAACAAATGCAGTTGTTGTGACCTTATCTTTGAAATAAACAGCCTCCTGTGTCAGACTTCTGTTTGTTGTCTCTGATGGTGAAGGTCACGCTTTGCATACGACAATAAGGCTTGTCTGTCATCCGAAAGGCTTTAAACAGTCGTCATGTGCGCTGTTGCACTTCTGCGCAGTCAATAATACTCTGTTACAGTAGAATTAAGACGTTTCTAGTCGGAGAAAACATTTAAATCCACTTTTATCAAAATAGTCTTTTCAACTTTGAGATATTATTTAGAGCTCCTCGGTTTAATCTCTCCGATGTTTCTCTCTGCCTTGTGGACAGTTACACTCTGTCATACAGTAAAGCATTCTTAGTTTAAATAAAGTCCAAAAGTCAAACAAACATGCCAGTAAATCACAGTTCTGGTGATATAAATCCTGAAAGAAGTGAATCCAAAGGTCAATCTGTTGATGAGAAGAACTTTCAAAATGCAACAGCTGTTACACATCGGAAAACATCTCAGGCCTGCCAGAGATATTTCCTTCTGCACTGTACTTCCTTGATACTTTAAATACTTTTTTTTTTTTTTTTTTTTTACTACTCTCCATTAACGTTTGGATGAAGTTTGAAGACACATGGGAGGCATGAGTGGAAATAAGGAACAGTCAAACGGAGAAGAAACGTGGACAGAAGCCTGTTTGAAGTGAAAACAGAAAGGAAAAAACAAAAAGAAAAGCAGAGTCGTCGACCGACGCGAGAGCAGTGAAACGCAGAGACGGACAGCAGCTCCCCTGTAAATCACTGCTCTGTCTTCGGCGGCATGACGCATCCCTACGGCGCTTTCATCCTGTTATTTATAGGCACATGACCTCATTTTACGTTTCAATGGAGGGTCTCCGTGCAGCTATGTCCAGTAATGCAATACGACCGCGCATAGGTCATTCATACCCTGCGTATACAGTGTGTGTGTGTGTGTGTGTGTGTGAAGCTTCCCTTCTCAGATACTCTCTGTGACCCCCACTGGCAGCTCTTCATCATCCCAATCACTTCCTGGCCAACCGAAGACATTTTCCATCTGGATGCTGTCATTTAGTGGGAAGAGGAACATGTTTGTTTATCTCCATGACAAGAGGCATGCGACTCAAACCGAGAGACGCCAGCCTGGGCAGCGCTGTCCGAGCTGCTACTGTTCTGCAGGAACCTGAACCTTTAGGTCGGGGGGCCTGCAACCTGCCGCTCTGGAGCCACACATGGCTCTTCAGCTCCTCTGTAGTGGCTCCCTGAAGCTTTCACAGTGTGTTACGGAAATAAATATACTTTTTATTATATCTTATTTTGTTTGCGATCCACGCAGATTTTCAAAAGTATGTCAAATCTGCAGGATAAAAACGGATAAATGAGGTAAAAGAGCAAAGTACCGTTGAAATGATGAATAGAAGGAAAAAGAGGGTGGAAAGAAAAAAAAACATAGGGAAAATGGAGAAAAAGATTTGAAAAAGAAAAAAAGAGAAAAACAACAAAACAAGAAAAAGGTTTTTAAATTGAAAATGAAGAAAATAGAAATAAATAAAAAGGAAAAAAATAAGGGAAAAAGAACAAAATGAGAAAAAAATTCAATGAAGAGAAGTAAAGAAAAAAGTAAAAAACGAGAAAAAAAATGTAAATGAAGAAAAATAAAAATTAGAAAATAAAGAAACTAGAAAAAAGGGGGAAAAGAAAAAATGTTTATTACAGCTAAAACCGCTCTGAATGTTGGGAAATATAGAGCAGCTATAAACAGCAAAAAAAAAACAAAAAGATTAAAACAGTCAAGGTGTATAAAATGGCTAAAGTGGGAAAACACATGGAGGAAAAAAAAATCTTTAAAAATAGCCACAAGAGTTAAAAATGTACTAAAACATAAGGCAGCACTTCATTAATGCAATATTTCTTATATATAGATCAATATTTTTAGACATTTATTTCTTTGTGCCAGATAATTAACATGTTTTACGGCTCCAGAAATAATAGATTTGGTTGAAAATCGTGAAAACGGCTCTTTTGGTCATCAAGGTTGAAAAACCCCTGAAAGGTGTGAATAGAGATGAAGAACCGGTGAGAACAAGACGAGATGCTTCACCATCTGTCTAATTATGTTGGCCTGAAAAGTTTAAGGAGGATTTATTATCTGATTCGTTTGAATATGGAAAAACGGGATGATTTATCCATCTGTGTATTAAATCAGACGAGCAGTTCTCAAATTAATGTTAATGAGACAGAAAATAATAATTTTCGGGGGGCCAGGAAGTTATCAAGATCTGACGTACGTTTACTTTTATTGTGAAATCACAACACATTTGTAAACTATTTGACTCAGTATAACTACAATTCAGGCTTTTGATTTACGGTACTGATATGTTCAGGCACTGACTTCCAGTGTGGAAGATTAACAATAATCTAGAAACTGAAGCAAATGTCCTTTTGAAGGTGTTTAATAACCATATGATTATTTTAATATTCTGATCTAACAGGCAAAACAAAAGATCCTCTATTTACATAACTTGTAGGTATTTTTTTTTTTTTTTTTAAGTAATCTTAAGGCATTTTAAAGGAACCCGAACAACCCTTGGAAAGTAAACAAAATGTAACTGAACTAATGCAAAGAGAACTTGTGATATTTAAAACAGAGAAATGTTCTTGTATTTCAAAAGCAGGAGCCTATTTATAATGTCAGTGTGATGATGTGATATCTAGTTGGAACCGAAATCCCCCTGCAGGATTAAACCTTGTTTGAACGTGCCTGTACACTGACTGAGGAATCACTGCGGCAACTTACAAAATCAATACAATTAGTAAAACAAAAACAAAAATAAACTGCACTTATTTCCCCACCGGCTCGACTCATTTCAGCTTTTTCTGCCTCCTGACCGTTTAGGTCTCAAACTTCCCATGACCCCCTGAGGTTAGAGCAGTCAGCTGAAAATGAGAAGGAGGAGGCGTTTTTCATTTTAGTTTTTTTTTTTTTTCTTTTGTGGCCAGAACTAAAAATAAATCTTGAATGTTGACCGATCACAGATCCGTCACCGCTATTTCCAGTTCACTGTTCATTGATCAAACCTTCAACCCTGTGAGGAGGAAGAACCACCGGCGTGTCCACATGGGGAACGTGCAAACACATGACCTTGCATCGTGGAATGAGAGCGCCAAAGCAGTGAAACGTCCTTGTCAACATATTGTTTTTAATGCCTTATTCCAGCACGATTCGCTTCTCTCATGTCGTCCGTTTCTTGCCGTCCCTCACAGATCACTCCCGGCAGCAAGGCCTCCAACGCCAACCTGTGCCCCGGAGACGTGATCGTGGCCATCGAGGGCGTCCCCGCTGGAAACATGCTGCACTCTGAAGCCCAGAACGTGATAAAGGAGTCCACCAGTCGCCTCTCTCTGACGGTTGAAAGGTTAGAAACCCAACAAAAGCCAAAGAAATGGTGAAAACGAGAGGATTTTATTTTTCCAAAGATTGAAAAAAAAAAAAAGTTGTGTCCAGAGGACATACTATAGTGTGTGACGTCTTGACGTGCATATTGATTTGTAGCTTTTTGGCTTGAATTCACATGCATAACACATGCATGAGACGTTTCCTGCGTGGCATTCCAGGGAAAAAGGTCAACATGTAACCAAGAGCTAAACTTTGACAGTTTATAGAGTGGGGATTCAACACTCAACCTTAAGAACGAAGCAATTGCCAGTCAGTCACGTTAAAGGTCATCACCTCAGCGCGTTTGCTCTGCAATTCCCAGGAATGAATCCCGAATGTGGTCGCCCCGAGTTGTGGAGGACGGTAAAGCTCTCCCATATAAGCTGAACCTGGAAGCAGAGCAGCAGGTACGAGAGATTGATGGTGGTTCCTTCGCAGTTTGTCCTTTTATGTCGATGTTGGTTTTTTTTTTCTGGGTTGTTTTTTTTTCCTCAACAGTGCCGTCGCTTCCTTTTTCCTCCTTTCAGGAGTACAAACCAATCGGCGCTGCTCACAACCGCAAAGCTCAGCCCTTTGTTGCGGCGGCGAACCTGGATGACAAGCGCCAGGTTGTCAGTTCTGCCTACAACACTCCGATTGGCCTCTACTCCTCCGGCAACATCCAGGATGCCATGGAGGGACAGATCCGAGGGCTGGTCCACCAAAAGCCCGCCAGGTGATCAGCACTACTGAGTGCACCAATCAGTTTGATAACAATCAGGATGGATGATTACAAAAGTGTTTTCCTGTCCATTGAAAAAGTTATATTTTATTGAAAACTAACCTTCTCCATGAAACAGTTTAGCTGATTCAACTCACGTCTTCCATTTTTCCCAATGCAAATATACAAATGGAAAACATAAATAAACGTATTTCAACTCATAGCTATACCCTGAAAAAGGATCATGTACTTTTTCAGTGTGTATATATATTGTGTACACGGAAAAATGAAAATAGTTGGAAAAAGTTGGACCAACTTAATTGAATTGGTTCAGTCGGTAACATCTAAATGAATGCATTTAACTTAATGGATTAGATTTTCACACAACTCGATTCTTTTAAAAGTTTTGAATTGAAATAATTTAATTAAGTTGGTCCAACTTTTTTTAAACTATTTTCTTTTTTCAGTGTACAGAGTATATACACTGAAAACACAAGTTATATATATATATAAACTCACACACATACACATGCATTCATACATTCATCTTGCAACACACAGTGTGTCATGATGCTTTGTTTTGTGTAAATTAAACATAATAACATTACAAAATGAAATGTTTAACATCTGATGGCCCAGAACTGCTGTACTGTAGTTGTCTACAGGTTTTTTTTATATATACATAAAGTATTCTACCCTCGCTGTGTTTTCTTGTAAACTAACATACTTCGGTTTTCAGAAGACGCTGTAGTACGGTTTGTAGTGTAGTTTTGGTTTCCTTTATTTGTTTTACCTACTGTTTGATCTACTTCTCTCATCTGGTGAATGATCCAGCCAGTCAGTCCCAGATGTGAGCTACTGCAGTAAAATATCAGCACTCAGTCTTTGAGTGTGGTCACGTGGCTTTAATTGCCCGATTCATGCCGCTTCACTCTGCACATCCATCAGTCCAGCGGACGGGAAATAATCTCTTTGCGGCTTAACTGCAACTTCGGAGTGGGACTTAAATCATGTCAAACCAAATCTACTTTCTCCGAATCACTTCTTCACCGACTTCAACAATCTCTGCAGTCCATTCATCTCAACCAGCAGGCTGATGTTTGAATTCACCACGTCTATATTTATGAACTGGGTCACGTCATAATTAGCAGGCCTGTAAATCTCAGTTGGATTAGCTCTTCTAATCTGCATCATTTCCTCTGTGTGTCTTATTCTCATGAGTTTTTTCTCTGTCTTTTAAAAAAAAAAATATTTCTTCTCCTTTTTTAAGGCTCATTGAGCTGAATAATCTCCGTCTGGCTCTTCTCAGCTGATTTAACACACACACACACACACACACACTTTCAGGGCAAAACAGCTTGAAATTGTCATAATAAGGTCTCTAACCTGCTGCAGCACCTTCAAAATAATCTGCATTTATATGTGTCTGAATCTGTATGTGTGTGTGTGTGTGTGTGTGGATGCTGAGTTCAGTCCTCGGCCTTTGACCAACATTGAGGACTCGGATGTGTACCGGATGCTGCAGAGGGACGAGGACGACCACACGGAGCCTCGGCAGTCTGGCTCATTCAAAGCCCTGCAGGACTTCATTGACAGCGATGGTGAGCTCCTCTCCTCCCTCGTTCCGACGGCGACGCACTTCCTTTAAAAACCCTTTTAAAGCGTCTCGCAGGCCAGAGTCGTGCTCTCTGCCTTGAGTGTCGGTGCCCATTCAGGAGACGCGTTAATGAAGATTTCTTCTCCTTGATTTCACAGCATGTCGTTCAATGGTCTCTAATGAGTACAAAAGATGGCCTCGGTGACACGTTGAAAGATCACATCCAAAGGAGGAAAGTTGAGAAGAACAGCGATTTGTAAAAGTCTCATTTAAGGAGCGAAGCGTCTTGTTCAAAAAAAAGTATAAATAAATGAATGTGAATTTGTAAAATGGAGCCAAGCTATTCATAGTCCACTATGTGGACTTGTCAACCCGATTGGGTAACCAATGAAGAATTTAATAACATCAGTTTGATGTGAGACGTTTTACAGATGTTGGTTAGTTTTCAAGCAGCAGCAGCAAGTCAGTCCAGATGCTTTGGTGGAGATTAAAACCAGCTCGTGAATGCAAGATCGGTGCTTTGAAAACAAGACATTCCTCATTTTTTTACAAGTACAAAATACACAAATGCATATTTGCATCTCACAAATCTGCGAACTTTTTGTTTGTTTGTGTTGAATTTTGTTTGCGTGAAAACACATTTAGATAGAAATTGTAGAATATATTTGTGAATCCTTCTTCCTGAATATAACTATTGTGTTCCGTTAAAGGTGAAATGTGCTTTTCAGCAACAAATAAGTGCCATTTATAGCTGAAGAGGCCTTGTTCTTTGAGAGTTAACACCTTCCATTACTTACCCCTCTCTCTCTCTCTCTCTCTCTCTTTCTCTTTCTCTTTCTCTTTCTCTTTCTCTTTCTCTTTCTCTTTCTCTTTCTCTTTCTCTTTCTCTCTCTCTCTTTCTCTTTCTCTCTCTCAGGCACTCGTCCCATTGTGACTCGGACAGTGAAAGCCCCGACAACCAAACTGAGTCAGCCGACAGGAAACCTGCAGAAGCTGCCCATCTGCGACAAGTGTGGGAATGGGATTGTGTGAGTAGAAATAGAGCAAAGCATGTGGTATTCTCATTATAATCCTCCCAAACATAAAGACCCATAAAGATCACTGAAAACAATGCAGGCCGCTGCAGCAACGCCATCAATGGTAACGTACAGAGATAATAGTAGATCACTATTGCTGGACTGTCGCCACTGTTATATAAGTGTTTTGTTTTGTTTTTATTTCATCATTGTTTAAATTACATTGTACTCAAATCCTATAATCATGCATGGCATTGTCCTTCAAGTTCAATATAGTGTATATATGTAGACATAGAAGCATAAAAATCCAGAACACAATGATAAAACCACATCAATGCATGCAAAGTATGCAACATTTGAAAACAGAACATTTTAAAAGATCATTTAAAAAAAATATCCAAAAATGTTTTACCTTTTTTAATAATGTAATTTTCTTGAGTGAATATGAGAATAATTAGTTTCGGTATTTGAGTAACCAACAACGACAAAAAAATCCAGCGCCGTCTCCAAGCTGATTCAAGTTCAGTCACCTCACATCTAGAATCTTTGACTTATATTTTTGGATTCTTGACTCTTCAATATCACTGGTGGGGGGGGGGCTGCCTGCATGAGGTGCTATTAATACCTTCAGCGGAAAAAAAAAAAGTGGATAACCTTGGCCATTAAGAAAGACATGACCTGATATTTCAAATAAAAGCATCTACTGTGGTCACATTTTGCCCAGAGACGACAGACAGCGTGTGAGTTGATGAGGCCATCAAAATTCCAGATGTTTCACTCGGCGTGTCTCTTTTGGCTCCTTGTTGTGCCACAGTGGGACGGTGGTGAAAGCCCGGGACAAATACCGTCACCCCGGCTGCTTCGTGTGCTCCGACTGCGACGTCAACCTGAAACAGAAGGGCTACTTCTTCGTGGAGGGGCAGCTGTACTGCGAGGCTCATGCTCGGGCCAGGATGAGACCACCGGAGGGCCACGACCTCATCACCACGTTTCCCTCTGCTTAGACACACACGCACACACACACACACACACACGCCTCCCACGTCATCAGCACTCTGTGCTCTGTGTGCAATAATATTTGAATCGGCTTTCTGAATTTATGAGCCTGATGTTCTGATCTGAAATGACACAAAATGAAGTTTTGTTTTGGTAACAACTGAGCAGTCTGGTTTTTGAAGGGACAAAGTAAATAAATAAATCAAAAAATGTACAAAAAAAAAAAAAAAAAAGGGCCCCAAAACTTGTTGTAATTTGTTTTATTTCCAATAAAAAATTCCATTCAAGTTGTACCGGACGTCTGTTTGAGTGCAGGCTCCAAATGAGAAACAGAAAAACAATCTGAATAAACTAAAGAATGAATGACGTATATCTGCAGATTCTCATTTGCTGTGGGATAAAAAAATGTTCCACCTTGAAGCATGTGGGTGTTAAACAGTCGTCACTCTATATTTGTTGACATTTACTCGGAGTGAATAAGCAGCTAAATGAGTGAGAAATAGGTTCAAGAGTGAATTTGTTTTACCGTTTCCAATTCCTTTAATGTTTTAGTACAAGTCACTTTAATATCGCCTTAATAATAATAATAATAATACATTATTACCCCCAATGCGATGTGATAAAGTGTGATTGTGGCTCATTCAAACATTTTGGAATGAGCCCACATGGAAAGAACCTATATAAACATATATGTTTTAATATAGGTTTTGATATAGGTTTTGAATATATGTGACATATATAAAATTGGCTGTTTTCCTATATTTTATGTACATATAGGTACATATATGTACACATATGTACATTTATGTGCATATATGTACATATATGTGCATAAAATATAGGAAACCGGCCAATTTTATATATGTCACATATATTCAAAACCTATATTAAAACATATATGTTTATATAGGTTATTTCCACGTGGGAGAACAGCAAACAACACATGAGCAAATCTGCTCATACGAATCACGTGAAAAATGTTTTGCGTGTGCATGTACTGACTAATCGGATCCAAAACCTTCTTTTCATCCCTCTTTCTTCCTCCTGGCACATTAAGACTTACCAGGATTAAACTCCAACTTTGTGTCTCAGACAAGAGAAGGTAATAGTCTTGAGGTAGATAATATTGTCATTGAAATGTTTGGATTCCATATACTTGCATCGCCAATCCTATTTTTCCCCTTGGATCCCGCCACATTGACTCTAAAAATAAGTATAAACCTCATCTCAGATCTTTTCTGTGCAGAGTTTGGAGCGCGTGACTCTCTGTCGCCTGTTGTGCCGTTGAGACAGCAGAGGGCGCTGCCGCGCCACGAACACCGACCAATGTGGTCAAGACGCAGTTTACTATCAGCTTACTATCACTGCAAGATTCAGATTGAATACAGACACATAAATCTCTACCATCCACACGTGGGGAATTTGTGTTCGATTTAAAAACATTATGAAATCAAGCAAAACGGACGAAACAAGTGATTAAAGGCACTGCAATACATCCATTTAGACATGAGCGAAAATAGATCATGTTGAAAATCAGTCACTGAGTCAACGCAACTTGTATTTCAAACAGCACTTATCACCCAAAACAAAGCTTTGAATCTGCAGTTGCTCCATTTATCTTCTGTGATTTATCTTCACACTTTCGCATCTTTCAGAAAATGCCAACAAATCATTACAACAAACAAACAAACATCAGAGCTCAGACAGTAGAACTGAGACTTCACTTGTTACGCCTCAAGGCCATATATTGCCTTTTGTTGTGGCAAACTATATTTATAAGCCATTTGACATCTGTTTCACATTTACACATAATAGATGTTATATCTGGAAAACAATTATGTATATGTAAGTTACTAAAACAGGAAGTGGCAGCTTTAATCACTGTAACTTCTGCAGAAATGTCATCCTCAAGGATTTATGAGGATATGGTGACTGATTATAAGGTTTAGTTGTACAGTATGTCTCTTATTTCAATTAGTATGGCTGTATTTGATCATTTCTACCTCATATAAATCCAGCAAGACAGTAATTTGTAATAATTTCCCCTACCATATTCCTACCATTATTTGTAAAATCGATAATTCATGGGACTGCAAAGTATGGGGACGGGGGATCTCAAGCCATGTCTGTATAAGCTCATTGGACTTTAATTCCATGTGGGCTGAAAAAGGCAATTTATTTTTTTTCCACCTGTTATAATCTGAATTATGACATCTGAGGCTAATAGATTGCAAATGAACCTTTTTCACACCTCACTGCAGTCATCAAATATTGTTTTTTTTTTTTTTTAAATCTTAACATGAAGGCAATTATCTTAGTTTAATTTAGAATTATCAAGCAACAATGTAATCCCCCAAGCCTTTGGGTGATTACAGTTTTTTAATTACAAAAAAGAATTGATAAAAGCCTTTATGATTAAATTTTATAAGACCATTTATTGCTGGGGTTTTTTCTCATTCACAAATGTTTGCCAGTGAATTCTCTTTGGGTGAATTCATCTGCTATTGGGAAGTGGTCAAGTTAACATTTTTCAGTGTGAATATTTCACCTGACTACTATCAGACTTGAGAATAGGGTGTCATTAGCTGTGAAGTAAGTGCCTCGTTGAATAAAACTTTATTTTCCTATATTTTACTGTCTGTACATTGCTATAGTTTATATCTGTTGTGCTGCGTTTTGCGCGACAGCCGAGCTTAAAAGTGTTCAGAATATCTTAACGATCATTAATTCCCTCAACCAGATCAAACTAGCATGTACACCGTTGACAGCTCAACTCGAGTCACAGCAAGGCTACACTATGTGAGCATCATGAAGAAATTGAGAGACATACCGAGATAAATAGTTCCCAGTAGTTTTAAGTGAAGTTGTGAGAAACTGCGAGAGTTTTGGGAGTTTGCATGTGCTCCCTGCGCGTGTGTGGGTTTTCTTCGGGTGTGGATGCGATGACCTGGTGACCTGTTTGAACCCGGATTTTGCTCGAGTTGAATCAAGAAGCGCTGAAGTAATAACGTTCATCAAGTTGCCTACTAATTCTAAGTAACGCCCACTGCTCATGAGCACAGTGTCTGTCACTCCTCAGCAGATTTTCTCAAGTGCGTAATTGATATTGCCAAACCTTTTCCGCATTGACCATCCCACATTAGTGTCACACGCGGCAACAGAAAGCCACTTAACTAAACTGGAGTGGCCACAGATCCATCATGTCAAGCTCCCTGAGCCTTTTGTGTGACGAATACCCTGTCAGGCTCCCGACTGGCTCAATTATTACACAGCAGACGCACAACTGACAAAATCAATACTCGCCACGCAAATATACCACCAATGAAATATTAATACATATGGATGGAACGCCATGAAATGGGGAGTGAGTTAAGTGCTTTCTTGTATGAACGCCAGCATAACGGAGCACAGGCGAAATGTAGTTAGTGCAAACCTATTGTTGGGTGTACTTAATTAGTCTGCATCCTCATCCTGGGGGCTGCGACTGCAGCAGCAGCTCAATAGCATCAGACAGTTTAAGAAACCATTATTGATTACAGCACGGGCGACTGACTAAAAATGGAGACCTGCAGCTAATGTTGCAATCCCTTGTCTCCTCACGTACACACAAAGCGAATCAGTGAGGTCGTGGTCAACAGGAAGGGCTCTACAACATCCGAGCACCGGTGTAATCACTGCAGAAGTAAACGGTCATGATTACAGTGTTCGTCGAAAACAAAGACAAACTGTGAGGGAGGGGAGGGGAGGGAGAAAGTTGTCTGCTTCCACCTGATTTTGTATTTTCCCTGCTGTGAAGTCGTAATGTTCAGAACAACGGGTTGACCTATTGAGGTGTGACTTGACTGTAATGCTTTGGGAAATCAGTGATCAGAGATCTGGGAAGGCTCCAAGCAAAACATTTGAAGCCCAGACGACAAAGCGTACTGTTATATTTAATTATATCTCAAGATTTCCAATGTTTAACTGCGGAATGATATGATGAAGTGGTCAATCATAAAAACGATTAAGGCAGGGTGGTCAAACATATTTTTAGTTCAAGGGCCACATCCAGGCCAATGTCATCTTGAGTGGTGCTGCATCTGATATAATAAAATCATGCCACAATAACTTTTAAATTTAAACTTCAAACCTTTTCTTTGATGTTGCGCAGAGTAGACGTGATGAAAATGTCTCTATGTTAGCAAAAACAAACAATTCCGACCAAAGATTAGCACAATCTCAGCAATAAAGCATATTTTAATACCTTCCTGGTGCGAAATTTCTGTGTAGTGGTTAAAAAGGTTTCTCCTGCAGCTGTTGCATTATGGATGTTTTTACACACTCAACCTGACAACGGGGCTTTGAGGCGAATGCCTTGAGGTTTAATGAGCTTTTCATGTCATCGTCATCACTGATGTCTCAGCTCGGGTCTCGGTGTCGTGTCGTATTGTGTCCGTGACTCTTAAGAAACGTGTTTTAAAAACACACATTTTCTCTCCGGTCCGCAAAGCAAGAATAGTGCATTTGAGAGGCAGTGCTCACTGCTGTTTCAAAGCTGCTGGGATTTCATTTTACTAACCAGATGTTTTTAGCCTTGAGCACACGCAGAGTGTGTGATGAAGGTTTCTCCCACTGGTCGGAGATCTCCGGCTGCATCTGATGAAACTCAAAGTTTGTAGATCAACATTTTGCATGTTGCTACTGATGCTGAAATGTGAGTTGATTAAAAAAATATATAAATTTCACATTATGGTACTGCAAGGTGACACAAAGAAATACATACATAAATACTTGCACGTGCACAAATGATGTAGAGTATAGTATTGTTATGTGGTGTTTAATTTAAAAAAAAAAAATCAACACCAACTGGGTATTACATTCAGTAGCCTGCCAATAAGAATACAGTACATTGAAATGAACTTATTAATTATTAAAACCACATATTTAAACGTTTCCCTCGCGGCGTGTCTCACCGGTCACCCACGGTCAATCCAGTATTGGTTTTTCTAACCAGGTTTCTCTGGATTCTTGAATTGCTGTAATGATGTGATTTCATGCAGGTAATGAAATGTTTACATTTCTGTTTATTTACTCCCTTCAAGCTTGAACTGAACCGTGGGGCTGATCGTTATCACTCCTAGAAGACCACGAGTCTCTAAAATGCTGCTTTTAAATATTGTTCAGTGGGGTTTTTTTTGGTTTTTTTGTCCCAACAATTTTTTAAAAAGACGTTACAGTCATTAAATTCAAAGTAGGCATTTTGTTTTGATGAAATGTGGGTTTTATTTAAGCGATCTCTGTTTTATTTGGATTTGTTTTGGGGTTTGTTTTTTTTAAACTTGCAATCCCTGTTGTGATGACCACAAATATTGAAGTATGCCAATTCAATATGGCTTCTTTGGAATAGTTTAGCCTTGGATTAAAGCCTTGTTTCAAATACAGAAGCTCCCACTGCAAAATATTGAGACCCTGGCACGTTTGAACAAGGTTTATACAAAGCCTGTACATTTCCGCGAGTCATGGCCGCTAAATCCCTGCGCTCCTCAAAAATATATTTCATATCAACTCGTATTGTACTCGTGTGAATAAACACACTCAACTTTGTGTTTTGCATGAGGGTTGGGGTGTTGAGATTCGGTTTCTGTCCTTCTTAACTTTTAATACGCTGTTGCCACTTTCTATAGTGTTGACATCATAATCGTTCCTTCCGGAGATCATCGTGCACCCTGCAGATGGAAATCAGTGAAATTCATCCTCATTAACATTTAACATGTTCAGCAAGGAAACAATGGCAGTTTGATTAAAAAAAAAAAATTATTGAGCAAGAAACAAGATGGGATAGCTCTTTGAATCTTAAAAGTTAATCATCTGAATGGGTTTGGAATTATTATTGTTACACTCGGAAAAGTGAAAGGGAAGGCTTACATGCTATGATATTTGATTCTGCGACAGTCGGCCTGCCTCAAAGGCTCGAGGCTGAGCTGGATGTGTCAGAGAAGAAGGGATTTCCTCTGGGAGGGTGAAGCCAATGGACAGGATTTTAAATGAACGGATCAGAGGAGAAGCTAAGGTTGGACACTTTAGGCATAAAGCTAAAGGCCGAGGAGAACTGGAGAGGGAGGACGGCTGGAGCGACGGCAGAGGAGGCAGCGTACCGGCTTGGACAGACACAGACCCCCTGTTGCATATGAATTAGTTTGCTTGATTTGCTTGAAATGCTGGCATTTATCATTTCCACCACGCACTGTTCAGACCACCCAGGGTAGTTTGAATAAATCTCTTTTCCAAATTGCCTTGGTGCAGCATGTTCTATATAACTTCCACCCCGAATGAAAAGGTGTGTTTAAGAATGACTTCTGGAGCAGCAGGTCATCATTTGTAATTATCTAGGTGGATGATTTCATTATATTCTCTCTCCACAGAGTAGATTTTTTGTGGCTTTGGCAAAGAAGAGAGGGTTGCGTAAAAAAAAAGAAGACACACCAGTCAAATGTGCAGGTATAGAAAATAATTGACTCCTGAAATGAAGGGAGACGGCAAGGTCAAACGGCTCAGTCCTCTTCCTACAATTCACGGCTGACGAACATGATTTGCTCAAAGAATGACGGCGCCGTTAGTTGTTTCCTACCTGTGTAATTTAAGGTAGGCGCAGTTATTGTATCTCTGTTGGCTGCAATACAAAATACAAATCGCGAGTGTCAAATTTAAACTTGAACAAGAACCTATTTAACAAGCGCTGTGTTCAACACAATCAAATTATCCCTTTGATTTTATCCTGTTTTCAAACTGAAACGCAACGTTCTTATCTGCGACAGCAGGTTCAAGGCTGACGCACAGTTACTATCAAGGTCAACAGGTTAATTAATACCAGAAATTGGAGTTGAATTATAGCCACATCACGCGGGAAAAAAATATGTATAATCTGTTTATCTCGGAAGCACGACTTGACACATTTCTGTTATCAATTTAATAATGTCACTTCACACAAAGACTTTTCATCAACATGTATTCTACTGAGCAGAAACTGGTAGGAGAATCATATCTTCCATAATCGGCAGGGTCAAAAGATTTCGACAGCAATTATAGTAGAACAGAAAGAAACATTTCAGTGAAAACAACTTGACTCGTGACATTACTACTGCTATTTACAGGTTTGCTCAGAAGTGGGTCTGCTGAGTGTTAATCATCTTTACATGGGAGGCAAAGATAGAATAGATTAAATAATGCCAAACACAATCTTGGCTACTTAGGGAGATTCAGGTGTTTATTTTTGAAGAAATAATATTATTCCAGGTCTATGAGATGATTCACTGTTACCCAAGTTCATGTTTCCAATCATTTAACATAAAATTAGTCGCCTGAACATGAATGACACGCCAACTGCAGCAACAATTAATACGGTTTGACTCAAAACCACAAAAGCTGTGAATAACTATTCATTCAATTTAGCGTTTTTCTGAATGAAATGTTGATGGTGTAGCTTCTTATGAGCCTTTTCTTTAATGTTCATACAGATGCATTTTTCTCCAGTGTCTTGCTTGAACAATCGCAATGAAGATGATGACACACTCCACAATACGTGCCAATAAGCCATCTCTGTGTGTGCATTAAGAGGTGCATTAACACTATCTCACATAGCCAGAACTAAAATTATACAACAGCATTCCAGTTCAGCTTCATTTTGTCATCACACTGAGAATTTGAAGCACTAAAAGCAAAAAATTACAAATTAAAAACAGACTTTCTATAGCTTCTTTAACATCAATAAGCCTCTGGGTCATGAGTTGTGCTGTAACATGTTTTTTCTTTTTTCTTCTTTTTTTTTTTTCAAAAAAGCTAAAAATGGTTTTCTTAAACACACCAGTGAAGTGAAGCCTGTCATCCTATCCATGGTCCACACTGCGTTCACATTTCAATAAAACTGCGTTACAGTTTGGAATAGAGTCCGTTTCATTGGTTTGGTGTTTGTGTGACTTTCACAATCATACAACCCAAACTGAAAACGTGAATGAGGTGTTAGACGTTGGTCAGTTTGCAGTCCGTACATGGCCTGTCGTCTTCTTTTTGAGTGTCTCTCCCCTCTGAGCTCCTCGACACGCCACTGAAAGGCCAGTGACACTTGCACACCGACAGAAACGCTGTCCTGTAGTTCTTGTTCATCCACCCGTACAGAATGGGATTGACGAAAGTGGAGCACATGGCCACGATGTGGAACACGGTGAAAAGCAGCTTGAAGTCCTTCATGGAAGGCATAGAGCTGTCGATGTCGGCGGCCAACTGGAAGGCGTGGAAAGGCAGCCAGCTGACGGCAAACACCACCACCACGGTCAGCAGCATCTTGGTGGTCTTCTTCCTGCGCTGGTGACGGTCGTTCCGGCTGTACGCCGCGTGGGTCTTCAGCTTTTTCCAGATGCGCATGTAGGCGACGGAGTTGACGCTCAGGGGCAGAACGTACTGGAGCAGGAGCATGGACATGCTGTAGATGCTGCCGTTCATGGTGCTGCCGGGCCACTTCTCCGCGCACACCTGGATGGACTCGTCCGGAGAGAGGTCAAAGGACCCGTACTCCCTGAAGATGGCGAGGGGAAGGGCCAACAAGGAGCTGACGGCCCACGTGATGGCGATGACCAGCGCGCACATGTCTTTGGACATCTTGGTCTCCATGTGGTAGACGATGCTGCGGTGTCGGTCCAGGGCAATGACATTGAGAGTGATGGTGGACACGTGCACGGCCATGCCCTGGGCGCAGGGCAGCAAGTAGCACAACACCTGGCCAAACATCCACTCGCCGTACAGCGTGTACACCAGAGTAAAAGGCAAACACAGCATGTTCACCAGCAGGTCGGCAACGGCCAAGTTCACGATAAAGAAATTGGTGACGGTTTGTAGGTTTTTAAACTTGTACACCACGTATATCACCAAGGAATTCCCAATGACCCCGAACAAAATGATCATGCTGTAAGCAAGGATGAGAATAACTTGAACTCCGACCAGCTTGGTGCTGTCCTCCAGCTTCAGGAAGCTCTCGTCGTTTATTGTTCCTGCTGACGAGCAGCAGTTGGAGGATTTGACTTTAAGTTGAGGATTTTCCACTTGAGTCATGTTGAGTTGATGCTCGCTATCCATTGTTAACCGTCCCCATAAGTCAGTCTGCAAAGAACCAAGGAGGAAAGCTTGAGAAATGCACACTCTGACACATCATAAAATATTTCTTTGCCTATATTAAGCTAATAGATTTAAAAATATATCCTGTCAGAAAATGATTTTCCAAGTTATATTGTTGAATTAAAGTGTGCAGGTGTACCTTAAGCTGCGAACATTAGAAGGAATTCATCACATAACATCATTCAGATATGCTGCAATCTATAGATAAATCAGCTATTTAGTATTACTAACAATCATTACAAGCATTAATGTTTCATGTTTTTAATTGAATGTCAGTCCTGAATAGTGTGAGTAGTGATTATACCAATCCTCTTGAGCGGAAGGTTCAATATCCCTTTTTTCCCCAGATTTCTTCATGTCTCCAAGAGGTGCAATACATAGCAACAAATTGTAACAATATTCACATTTGAAAGGAATAAAGCTCAAGAACTCATAATAAGAAACAAACTAAATGTGGTTCTATTGAGGTAAGATGACTGGTTCTCCTTATGAGCTGGTGGATTTTGAAAATGCTTGTTTTGCAGAGGAAAATGCTTAAATGTCAAAATGAATACATTACTGATCCATCAAAAAAAGTATTCAAATATCAGCATTTCAAAAATACCTAAAAGACGGAAAATACATGTTCAGAAGATTTAAAATGTCAAATTACAAGTTTAACATGTTGAAGTACAGTATGCACAATTAGATAACGAGCATGTCCAGAGACACTTGTCAAATGAGTATTACACAATGAACTGACTGCAGGCAGGAAAGACTTTCTGCACCTCGGAGCATCCTGAAGTCCTCAGTGTGAGGAAATGCTCTGATTCAGTTTGGAAATCATCCTCTTTCATCCATTTGTTCCAATCTGTGCATCCCTGTACTTCTTTTTTTTTTTTTTTTTTTTATAGATTTTCTGTCATCTTAAATTAAACTTTAATGGAACTCCACAAAACAACCCAATAATATCCTGGAGATTCCACTTACCTCAGTGCCAAAAGTCCATTTTTATTTTATTTTTTTTTTTTACATTCCTCCCACGTTACGGAAAAAAAGTTTTGGAATGCTTCTTCTTTTTCAAGTTGTATCTAGCGAAACTAATTAAAAACAGTCTTAAGGGAAAAAAAACGGGGGGGAAAGGGAATAAACTCCGCTTCTCACAGGGAAGGAAAGGCGTGCGTAACGGGAGAAGGAGCAACAGGGACCCGCGCGCGCAGAGCGTCCGTTTTTCACCGCCAGCGCTTCGACTGCAGCGCTGCGGGAGGGGAGAAAGAGAGGAAACGCGTCTCCCACTGACACGCATCCTTTTAGACGTGTCTTATAGCGGCTCCATCAATGCACCTCGCCTCTGGACTGAGTCTAAAATGTGCGTCATGAGCGATGGAGGTGCAGCACATTTTATTGTCCATCCTCGGTGAAAGACTGTTCTTGGGGACTGAGGATTTTTTTTTTTTTTTTTTTTTTGAGGGGAATAATAAAATGCTTTGACAATACTAAAATCAATGCAAGTTGTAATTTGTGAGCTGACAGGGAGCAACTGCAGACCAGAATGATGCGATGTGGAGCTCTGAGAGGAAAATATCTTGGTTACCACTAAAACAGGGGTTATGTATTTATACATAGGTTACACACAGAAATCCATGACTCAATAGAACAGAAGAGAAAAGAATAGACACGTCTTCAAAATCAATAATAACTGCTTTCAGCATTGCGTCATGCAGTAGCAGTAATCTACAGTTAATAGAAATGAAAGCACAAAATCTCTCAATCAGATGAAAAGAAAAAAAATCCCAACACACTCAACTATTCATCACCTCAACCTGTGAGATGAGTTCAAAGTGGTTTATGTAATGAAAAAAAATCTATATCTATATTACCTCTCATTTATACATGACGATGAGCACAGTGAGATGAAGTGATGAATGTTAATTTCTTTTATATGTTTGAAACAAGAGTGAGCCTTCCAAGTCAATGTTGAGAGACGGTTATTTGGAAGGAAGTACACGGGATGGGATTAACAAATTATATATTAGAGGTAATGGGATCCAGACCCTCATTTCTACATTTCACACAGCTCTTATCATTAACATGAAATCATAATTGCCTGAGTCATAACTTGTCCAAACAGTGATATGTGCCTGACTCTTGTCATGAGACTTAATGCTGTGTTGTAAGCATTTGACCTATGAGCCGAAACAAAACCAGATCCAGGCCAGGGGATGATCCATGTACCTTAAAATTAAGTGGAAGAACTAACTGGTGTTTGTGGTTTGATTGCACAGGGCAACAGTGTCTCAGGGGGAGTAGCAGTCATGAAAGCAAGCTCTTTACAGTGTGTGTGTGTGTGTGTGTGTGTGTGTGTGTGTGTGTGTGTGTGTGTGTGTGTGTGGGTGGGGGGGGTATTTCATCATAATAAGTTGAGAAGTATTGTGACTTTAACAGCAACATACATCTTTCTGGTAACATTAGTCCAACACCGTCACAGAGGATTTCTGATGTTTTGCAGATTTGGACAGACAAAAAAACATTTTTTTATTTTATTTTATTTTATTTTATTTTATTTTATTTTATTTTATTTTATTTTATTTTATTTTATTTTATTTTATTTTATTTTATTTTATTTTATTTTATTTTATTTTATTTTATTTTATTTTATTTTATTTTATTTTTAATTTTATTTAAATAAACCCCCACAAATAAAAATTTATTTTATTTTATTTCATCATAATAAGTTGAGAAGTATTGTGACTTGAACAGCAACATACATCTTTCTGGTAACATTAGTCCAACACCGTCACAGAGGATTTCTGATGTTTCTGCAGATTTGGACAGACAAAAATTTTTTATTTTATTTTATTTTATTTTATTTTATTTTATTTTATTTTATTTTATTTTATTTTATTTTATTTTATTTTATTTTATTTTATTTTATTATTTTTTATTTTTTATTTTATTTAAATAAACCCCCACAAATAAAAATACATTTTATTTGTGGGGGTGATTTCATTATATTTTCTCTAGAGGATAGAGTTAAGAAATGCCTTGGGGTCGATATCATGATCAAGTTTCAACTTTTTAAGGATATATTAAAAATATAATGAACTAAACAAATCATGAATTCCTATTTCTTTGATCTAAAGCAAAGGCAAATATTTGATATAAAATTATTCTTCATGTCATTTTAGATGAACTAAACTAAAATGAGAACAACACTTTGAACAGATGCAGTGATGTCATGAGGGGAATGGTTTCCAGTTTCACCACCCAGCAGCAGCTCACCTTAACTTTTTTCTCTTTGCATTGCTCAATTAATGACATCAAACAACACAGAGTAATACGATGCAAAGAGGCTAGAAAATCCTCCCATAAAATCTTTTCAACTGGAGCTTTCTTTTACTCCACCACTATCTGATTCAAAAAAAAAATCTCCCTTTGCTATGTTATCCCATTCTGGATTATGACAATGAGTGTCTACATTTGCACTATGGAGCTGGTCCTTGTCAAAACATTAGGCCTGTAATAATTTGATTACCACTGTAATAAACCAAGACACCGTGCTGCTTTTACAAATTGAGTTACTGTCAAACAGCCTCCTCCGCCGACGCCCACTTTGCTCACAGTGCAACAGATGGTGAAGTAATGACAAAAACCAGGAAACCCTGAACCAGCAGCCATGTGGAGAATCCCCCCCTCAATGCTTGGAAGCCAAGCCAAGAGTAAATGTTGACTGTATTTTGATATATGGGAGAGAAAATGTATTCCTGTTTACATTGAAGAAATAATATTATGCAGGTTACAGGACCGGGGAATAATGAAGGGGAACTAGATTGAATTAATATAATTTATGAAGGGAAAGTAAACAAAGGGAGAGTTTGCTGATGCAATTGTTCCCACTGGAGTCATTTACACTGAGACAATAACATCCAACTTCTTCCATTTTTAGAAGTGCTGTTAACCCCATTCATGTGATTGGGGGGGGGGGGCTCCAATGTAAATAAATACAAAGCATGAACAAAACAAATGTGTTGCAGTGATTAGTTTTGGTAACTTTCGTGAGTGCAAAAACATACTATTAATTAGATATAATTTTCAAACAATGTTTTTATTTACCTGCAAATGAGCCGACACCTGCACAGCAGCACGTCTGTCTGCATGTCTTGTCTCTTGCACTTAAAAAGGATTTCAAGCACCATTTCGATGAAAACAGCTGCTGGAAATGAATTTTATTTGAGATTTCAGCAACTTTCACATTCATGTTACCGTAAATATTAGCATGTCCATTACCTTGATGCATCTTTTTTATGTTATCAAACAGATATTACTACATATACTACATCAACGTCAGAGCAGTTTTTGTCTTGTCAACACTGGTTTCTGAAAATCACGAGAGAAATAGAGACTGATGACAAATTTTTCACATTGATGAAGTGTTCCAATCGGATGTAATCAAATTGAAAGAAAGCTAAAAGTCCTAATTATGTGATTATTGCATCACTTAGTTGTTGTTTTTTTTACCCGAAAAGATGGTCAACTGTTAACTATAACTGAACTGTGATTAAATTGATTTCTTTTTGCTTCCTGAACTTATCATACAGCCATTTATTTATTTGTTTTTACTAGATGAACCCAACAACCTTCAGAGTAGAGGATTACGATGACTGAATGGAATGGAACGTGTGTGTGTGTGTGTGTGTGTGTGTGTGTGTGTGTGTGTGTGTGTGTGTGTGTGTGTGTGTGTGTGTGTGTGTGTGTGTGTGTGTGTGTGTGCGTGTGCGTGTGCGTGTGTGCGTGTGTGTGTGTGTGTGTGTGTGTGTGTGTTTTGTTTTGTTTTGTTTTGTTTTGTGTTTCCTTTCCTGGATTAGGTCTAAAGAAGCTGACGGCACATTAACCATTCTGAAGGGCACAATACATTAAATATGCTAAACCCGCATGCCTGCGGCTACTTAATATGGATCCATTTTTTAAAAAATGTATGAACTTAAATTCAGTTGTTCCTCGCTGCAAAAACCCAACAGGTTATGAGGGCCAAATGTCAGTACTGTATGTAATGAAACTTAATTTTAGTGTCCATCAAGCAATCAGGAAGGCCATATCTATTTAAGTGAAACACAAAGACATCGACACACACTCACGTACACACTTCTACAGGCAATTTAGATTGAGCAGTTAACCTAAAACACTGGGTGGTGGCCTTGAGAAAACCCACACAGGATGAATGATGAGAGGCCCGGAGGCTGAAAGTGAACCCAAGACGTCACCACACTGTTTTATTACCAAATAACCAAATGGGAATGGAGTTTGGATTCGCTGACCTATATTTTCGCTTTGGTTCTGTCACTTTACGTCATGTGAGCTTGTCAAAATTCAAAACCTATGCCGTAATATCATTGACATCATTCCATTCATGAACAGTCTATTTAAAGACGCCTCCTCTTTTGTCCAGGCGGTGACAGGAAATGAAAGGAATGAGATCAAGGGTGTGACGAAACAAATATTCAAATCCGCACAAAAACTGTGTAAATACATTGCTGTCTGTAATCTTTTCAATCAGCTCACAGGTTTACATTTGTTTCGGTGGCCGGCGGCGAGATGAAAGGAATCCTCTATTCACATGGCGAAGCAGGTCTGACCCCTTTGGAGGCGTTTACTTCAGTCGAAATCTGTACATTGAGAGAGTCCACGGTGAATCTAAATAAGGTTATTATGATTCCAGTTCAGCCCCAGCTGTCCCACTTTCTCATTCAGCCTCCAATGAAGCTCCCGTCAGTGTTCAGATGTGTCATACACTCAGCTCACGCTTGTGTAACCGGCCAGCTGGTTGACTAACCCCAAAGATGTCGGAGTGCCAAGGTTTAACCCTCCGAGACCAACAAGGCAGCGGGAAACCATGAGTGCCCAGCGTCAGTCTGAACAGAGCATCGTGCGACTTCTACAGTTTGATAGGAATGGTCAAAGAGATGTGCAAGAACAACAAGACGACTTCCATTATGCCTCAAAGACGAAATACGTGAAGCAACAATTACAGTTAATCTTGATGTAAGTTGAGCTTCGCAGGTTCTGCACTGTGCTTGACCGTGTTAAAATGAAGACGTTCAAACCTCCAGGCGAGAGCTATACTGCAAAGGCCAGAGCCAGGACGCGCCGTGAAGTACGATGTGTTATGCAGGCTCATTAAGACGGTTATAGAATAATGTAAATTTGACTGAAAGCACTGGATGTTCCCACATAGTCATTATCTCATTCATTGGGTGAGTTCATCTTTGCCGACACGATGAGAGACTTATGGCTCGACCATTTCAATAAAAATCACTAAAAAAGGAAATTTGATGTTGTTTCATAAAGTCGCTGTCATCATCCTTGAACATTTCCGGGCTTTGACCGCTGATTTTTCTAAACTTCACTGAAAAACTCAGAATTCATATAGTTTGAAGTATTTAATAACAACTGTGTCACAGTAGCAAAAGTGTAAAGACGAGTGAATATTTATCCACAAGTACAAATACAGTTAAATTGCCTCCTTGTTCTTAATTATGAGTAAAAATACACTCATGTATCTCTTAACATCTCATTTTCTCTCGTTTCCATTGACACTGCAGAAACACTCATTGTAGTTCAATTTTTATGTTTACTTATGAACTGTGGATTTGCCCAAATGTGTATTTTGTATTCAACCACTGGTAGCTGAGATGGGATCCAGCCCCCAGAAACTAATAGTAGGATAGAAAATGGATGAATGGATGGCGTAAACAGCTGTCTGCACCACCAATACATTAAAGTGGGTTCAAATTGTGTTTTCTACTATCACTATTTATAGAGAAGAGTTTCTATGAACTCCCACCTGAGAGTGTCCAGTCCCTCATCCATCTGAAATGCAATGTGACCATGAGACCACAGCCATGACTTTATTTTTTATACAGTTAATACAACCTTATACACTCAGGTGATAAAGAGGTGAATTTGCATGAAAGGTTACCAGAATCTTTTTCAATGATTTTCAAGGAAATTGCTTCCAAAAGCGTTAGGTCATTTTATTTAATTAAATTTTATTTTAGTTAATTTTATTCTATTTTATTAATGGGGACTTTGTAATGATTTGGGAATTGTTACACATTAGGTATGTTTAAAATGGATTTTTCTTTGAGCCTTCATAAACTATATAGCCTACAGTAAGGAGAGGAGAAAGCTTATCTCAACAGCGCATATTTTCTCAGCTGTGAAACGCCATCATTTATGTCAAACAATTATCCAAGTGATATACTTTAGATTAAAAAAGCATCAGCGGTGCCATCTGCCTTCACGAATAGTGGGAATTGTCTTTATTTTTATTTGTTGACCATGAGTGCTCTGGCTATACTTTCTTCTCACGGAAACAAAACACTTGCTTTTACACAGCAGGTGTATGTGATGTTCACCCTGACGTGTTACTGCTGGCTCTGCAAGCAGCACCTGACCATGTGTGAGAAAGCTGTGTGGAAAATCCAATTCTCACTCGTGAATCAAAGTTAAGACTTGAAAGTGTTTGTTTCTTGATGTGAGAGAATTCAGTCCTGCGACTCCACTTCGGCACGGCTCAATGCCACTTGTGGGGGTTCAATCCATTAGACGAGCTTCTCTTGAATTGATAGTATGTGCTTCTCTGTATGATCCGTGTCCAGGTGTAACGGAAAGGCAATTATAATCTTTGAGCAATAGTGTTTACCTGTGTTACTCACGTGAGAGGCAAACTGACACTGAATGTGGATTTTTTTTTTTCGTGCATGATGGTAAAATACCTGTGACTTATGTGGGAAACAAACAATCTAATCAAGCTCCATTTCAAGGACTAATAAACCAAATAATAAGATGTAAATAAAGGAGCATTAGCTCTGTTTTGAAGACAATGCTTTTGCCTTTTTTACATGGAGGAGGATTCACTATATATATATATAACCATTTTAAAGTTGTTTTCTTATTTAAATACGATTCACTGCTGCTGTTTTTCTGACAAAGCCTTTAAACTTCATTCCGCATAAGTGAAGTTCATATGAAAGTTGATAGCCGCTGATAATCAAAATAAATAGTTTAAATTACTCTTCATGATGCAAAATGTTGTTTTCATACTCATCACATTTGGTGCCAATGAAACAAACCCTGGTTTGGACGCTATTTAAAGCCATTTGGTGATTGTATATTAATCAAGCAGCTAAAACAAAGATTATTAGTAGATTAAATAAAGTTTGAACTGTCAATGAAGCCAACGAGCCCTGAACAGACCAAGCAAATGACACAATAAACTTTAGAAATGCTGCATCCTCACAGTTTGTTATAATTCAAGTGCAAAAGTCAAAAATGTATCCTTCTTTAAAAATTTTCTTTATTTTGTGCAACCATGCACATGTCGAACCTGGGTGCTGATGATATGGCGTGTAAGAAGCAAAGTGTGAAATCAAACCCTGCAGTGTTGTGATTGGTGTTCATATAAAATATAGGATTATGGAATTATTTGATTGGTAAATATCAATTAATTCATCTTATAGAAATGTAAACATAACCAGTATTATGAACCCATAATATGTAAATCTACAACCCGCTTATCTGGCTTCTTGGCATGGAGATGGTGGAGAGGTGAAATGGTGTCTTTTCAAATGTGAATTACCACCTCCATCTTTCTCTCAGCCATCCTCTGACACCTGCTTCAGCATTTCGAATACTAATTGATGCTGGTGTCCATTTGGTTTTCATAACACGTATAAACTGGAAACATGAACATTATGCCACGTGAAAGATGGGATTTCTACGCCAAAGCCTTTTGAGAGTGTCCCGGCTGCACTCAGCTCTTGCCGAACAGCCACCACATAAATAACAGCTTGTAATTGTCCTTATACTTCTGTGTTTTCTCTTTGGTCTTGCATTTCTGCAGGCCTGCGTTGAACATCAGTGGGAATGTATGTGGAGAGATTTTATGTTTCTCTCTGATTCTATCATTTTAAGTTTCAGGTTTTGTACGTACAAAAGCATTGTAACTTCTGACCGCTAGAACAATTCAACTGGGGCTTTATTTACTTGTTTTCCAAGATTGTCAAATATATCCTTTGCAAGACTCCAGAGAAATAGATGTCACATTGACAAAGACAGATGGACCAAAACAAACTATAATGAAGATTTATTGGCGTGTATTAGTATTCTTTGTTCACCACTGAGTGTCTCTTTTGACTCATGAAACCATTTTAAATGTATTTTCTTTTGCTCAAAAGAATAGATTTAATCATTTTGAGTAATCACCATTATGCATCCTCTGTATTCCTGTCATGTGTGCACATGAGCATGTGCATACGTGTGTGTATATGAGAAAGACCTTTTTATTTACATTGTCCAGTTTGCTGAAAAGCAGCTCAGCCACATTGTGTGCCGGCGCTGTCGCTGTTGCAACGACATTCTCTGCAGGATTAGCAACAAACTACTTAACTGTCTCAGACTGTCTGTGACTAGTTTTTCCCAAAGTTTGTGTTCAACTGTGTAAACGGTCAAGCCTGCGATGAGTCCAGAAATGTGAATGTTTTTGACGGACGAGGTGCAGATGAAGTGACACAAAGATAGATGGAAATCAGATGAAAAAGCAAAGAGAGTGAAAACGATGGGAAATGCATTCAAACTTAAAGCAAGTTAAGTAAAATTAATTGCTTATAAATATGAGATATTAAGCTTTCAGACACATTTTTTGTGACATTGTGCAAAGTTGTGCAAATGGTAAGCAGCTGTGTGTGTGTGTGTGGGGGGGGGGGGGGGGGGTGCTGGGGAAGTAGCTTTAATCACTATCTGACAGCATGCGTGGATCCTTTGATTTAACCAGCTGCTTTAATCCAGTGAGTTTCACAAGTGTTTGATAACCATGACTTTTGCTGAGACGACAAGATGATAGAAGTGTCTGATCTTTCACACGAGGACGGGAAATCGGGTAGAAATACATGTTTTAATGAACTGCAGCAAACAGACAACTGCTTCTCACAATTATATCACAGAAGAATAAATGTATTGCACTGTGTCCAAGCCAGCGTTTCACCTACAGCACGATGAGAGAGTGGTCTCACACTGACTACTTCTCCGGGTGGTTGTAAAGTCCTGTGACTTTCCACCACGTAAAAAGAATGTGTGCATAACAAAATATCTTCTTTGCAATATCTCAGCTGAACTTTATCTGAGTCTATGAAGCCAAAGCGGTCTGAATCCATTCATAATATATGAACTGCTACTGCTAAATGGAAATATTGCTGAATTTTAGAGCAAAGTTGAGCATTAATGATGAATAAAAGGACCAATATATTCATCTCATAGCTTCACAGCTATTTGGTGCAAGGCAAATTAATGTGAAACAAGTCTGATAATACACGTTTAAAAAAAAAAAAACACACACAAACAAAACAACAATCAGAACATTCTCAACAATCTACAATTTAAGAATAACATCTTTTTCTTTTTTTTTCTTTTTTTACAAGAGTGGATGTGCAAGTTTCCCATATGCTTTTTTTTTTTTCCACAGAGAGAAACTGGGTTTTCCACCAGAGTCTTTGTGTTTTTGTCGTGACTCTTCAAGCGGCCATCCAGATGGTGAAGGAGATGAGCACGGTGGATAAAAGCATGAGCGGCGTCATGCAGCCCACATAGAGCATGGCCAACGCTCCACACAGAGCTGTCAGGTACGCACTCATTCTGCTGAACAGGAGCTTTCGTACAAATGTACAGAACTGGGAGGGGAGGAAAGAAACGGGAGAGAGAATTAGATGATGATTTAAGCAACAAGAAATTAATGAATGGATGTTATAAAGTCACATTATTGTGGGCACAAATGAACACTAGGTGGAGCTACCCGCCTCACAAAAAACGTTCTGGTTGACTTTAACCTCAGGTTGGAGGGAGCAAATGGTCATGTATTGTCATATGACCCCATGTTAAGTCGGTCTGAGTTTGAAAGTTAAGAGTCCTCATTGCCACAGATTTAAAACCCTTTATTTTTGCCTCACAAGTTCATGTGAACACACGCAGTGTTCTCATGAACTGTTGCATGAGCTGTTGCATATGACCTTTTTCTGATAGTTCACAATCAAACTTCTAAAATTATGGCTCCATCTTTTAATGGAAATCTGTCACATTTCTCCAAACTTATATAAAATATAGCCTTTTAAATGTTTGTTTCTTCACACAACCAGGAGAACAGTTCATCTCCGACAAGGGTGATTTTAAAAGTTATGGTCATCTGTTCTTAATAATGATTTGTTTTCCCTCGAGGACCACAGAGACACTCAAAATAATAGAGAATTTAACCAGGGTTTACTTTTAAATAGTACTGTTCCATATGAATGAGCCATATCCCCTTTTGATATGATAAAAGTAATTCAAAAGATCATCTAACAGTGAAATAAGTAAAGACACACCCACACACACATGAACTTCTGACACTGGTCAAATAGTTTCTGTCTTCAAAATACAAACAAAGGAGTTGTATTACATGCATAGATTGAGTCTCTTTTACTATTTAACCCTTCACAGGCTGCTCTGTGACAACCAGCAGGTCAAATGTGGCCCACAATTTTCAGTTTGAGGTAGTTAGTTACTTCTTCTATATCCTCGCTGGATGCAAATAGACGTATTCTAGAATTGTCGATGCCGTCAATGTGATCAGTCAGTAAAGAAATATCATTTAAAGTTTGAGTATGTCCTTTTGTGTGAAACGCTGTGTAGCGTGGTACCCCACCTGGTACGTCTGGTAGCTGATGGCCATGCCGTATCTGCAGTACATGACGTAGTGCTCGCAGTTGTACCACAGGAGGCTGTAGGTGACGGATCCCAGGAGCTTCTCGGCACGCCGCGCCACCTCGTCGCCGTCCAGAGGGGGCTGGCTGCACACTTTGTCCATGTGGTTGATCAGAACATCCGAGCCGTAGGCGAAGTCCGCCACCGAGTCCACCCTCACGCTGGCGACCTTCGTGATGACCCCCAGCAGCAGCCGGTTGTTCGTCACCATCTTGGCGATGGCGGGTTTATTCTTGGAGAGCGCGGGCAGGAGGTCCGGGATGAGGTGAGCCACGCGGTTGTCGCCCAAGTAAATGCCAAAGTGTGTGAATAGTGTCCGGGGCACCTCCAGCAGGTCGCCGCGTTTGTACAGAGACAGGTCATATTTGGAATCCTCCTCTTTCTTGGATGCCGCGAAGAAGAAGCTGAGCAGCTGGTAGAGGAACATGTTGGCAGTGTGCGGCGCAGCTCGCACCTGAGCGTTTTATCCACGCTGGAAGTGGGCGGATCTGGTGTGGCTTGCAGGATTAAACATTGGCCAATGTTTTAGTTCCATTTTGACAATAATAAAGGAGCTTTCTCTAATCACCTTGCTGTGGTCGCTGGATGTTGAAACTCCTTGTTTGTGGAGTATTAAGGTCAAGGCTTCTCATTAAGAAGGCTGACTTGGCAACAAGTTAAATCCTCATTTGAAAAGGTTGTGGGTCTTAAGCCACCCCAATTAAATGACCTTTGTTAATCAGCGGCTGATTTGGCACTGTTTGAGTTCGTATCATCGTTATTCAGCATGTTTTGGGCCTATTTGGGCTATTTCGCGATGACAGACCACGCTAGAAATAGAACGTTGTGAATTTGGTGCCAAATTGTGGCCAATTCATCCCAAATTCATTCATCACTTTGGGAGTGTGCCCAAAATGGAATAATAGTATGCAGTGCATGTGAGCACACAATCTCATTAATTCTATTCACATCTTTTCTTATCAGTTTTATTAATTCCTCTCCGCCCCCTCTGCAGTGTGGATGTAGTGAGACGCACACAAGGCAATCAGTAAAAATACATTTATTCAATAACTGTCATATTCACACAACTTTACAACAAGTATATATACTACTGTAAAATAATCTCTGTACACATTGAGTTGTTTTAGTCCTCTCTCGACACACAACATGTTAGCAAAAATAAATCATCTCAAATCAAAGATTTCATGTGTTCCCACACACGTTTATGAGAGAACTGGTTCATTGCATTCAACATTCAACATTGTCTGCACGTTCATTTTCAGGACAGCTGTACAGCAGAAGACACCGGCTGGATAGACTCTGGTCTTTTTCTTCTTGGACAAGCCAAAGTTCAGTTCATTTCCTTGAGTCCGCCCCCTTTACCCGGCCATCCACAAGGTGAAGGGAACAAGAATTGTGGGCAGTGTGGTCGCAGGGGCCAATCCGAAGTAGACGATGGAGATAAATCCAAGCAGGCTGGTGAGAATGACACTGCGCTGGTCTCGGATGATTGATTTCAGGCACTCACAGAACTGCATGGAGAGGAAAACAAATATGGTGGTTATTTGGTTACGTTGTTTAGTTGCTGCAGGATACATGGCGTCCGACCAGGGCTGTCAAGGTCAAAATCGATTTGGTTAAACAAGATATGAACTGCAAATTTTTTTTTTACATGAAAGTAACTGCTGTACCCGATTTGTGGGTCGGACTCTTTCAACACAATTAGCAGGAATCACACAACAAAAACCTGGAACTGAAGAGCTGATTGCAGGAAACTGCTCAAGTGAAAGCTACCACTTTTTCTAGAGATTAGAATACTTTTATTGGGATTTTGTGAACCTCTTTTTCAGCCTTAAAAGCAAAAATATGCATGCATACAGAAGAAAGAAGAGAATCTCTGTGTCAAAGATTATAGTCTGTGCAAAAGCTGCATTAAATATCAAGTTTTTTTGTTTTTCGGAATATATTTGTACCTAGTTGCTCTTAACAAAGGGAGAAAGATGTGATAGTCATTATGTATAAGTTATACTAATATTTTTTGACAATCCTGGGCCAGACGTAATCTTACATTGTGGAGTTTTTCATCAACTTTTCACTTTGAAAATGTATCTGGACAGGTTCAACTGGGATTACCACTGTAAATTGGAATAAAGCAGATATAAGCACTATGGCTCACTCCATCACTTGGTGAAAACACTTAGGTCCAGGGTCAACCTGCATGGGGCTCATTTAGATTAGGAGCCCTATAAGCCCATGTTCATGCATGCTGAGATTTACTGATCTGATTTTCAGAGTTGTTTATGAACACACCTCTTCCTAAACAGAAAGTGAACTCTGCATCAGGAACAGCAGTAAATACGAAGAAATTGGTGTTTTGCAGGAATCTGGTAGTCATTAAACTGATAAGGATCTACATATTTGGTGAGAGGAATATCTGAACTCCAGGACCTCCCTCAGAGGTAAGACTTCTTGTGAAGTATGAACCTCACCAACATTGTACCATATGAAAACAGTGAAGAACTCTTCACTGTATTCATATGGTACAATGTTGGTTTATGTACGCACCCATTTTAAATACAGCACAATATAACTGTGTTATTATTAACATTATTATTTGCATTGACTTTCACGCCTCACACAGACATGTCAACTGATTGCAGACTTAATCAGGTGAGTGTCGATTAGTTCATTTTAAGCCATTATAGTGCAGTGGTTGTTGGTGAGTACACAGTTAAAGGGTATATTAATTTCTTTCATGCACTCGATTTAATTTGCAGATAGCAGCGTGACGCCTGCTGAGCAGACGCTTATCGCCAACGTGTGCGCTCGTTGAAAGACGCTTTACCTTCTCTGTTTGCCGACTGGCTGCGGATCCGTATCTGCAGTAGGTCACAAAGTGCTCGCAGTTATTCCACAGCAGACTGTAGGGAAACGCGCCGACGAGTTTCTCGGCTCTCCTGGCCACGGTGTCGCCGGAGAACGGCTGCGTCTTCGCCGCCCTGTCCATCCGGTTCACCAGGACGCTGGAGCCGTACGCGAAGTCCTCCAGCGTGTCCACGCGCACCGTGGCGCACCTGAAGGCGCAGCCCAAGATGAGTCTGGTGTTGGTGATGACGGAGGCCGTGAGTTTGTTGTCGTCGGTGAGCACGGGCAGGATGTCGGGGATCAGGTGGGCCACCTTGTTGTCTCCTAAATAGATGCCGAAGTGAGTGAAGAGGGTCCGGGGCACCTCCAGCAGGTCGCCCCGGCGTATGGCGGGCGGGGCCCCGCTGCTGTGCGCACGGGGCTCCCGGTTCTCCCGGTTCTCCCGGTTCTCGCCATCCAACCAAGTGGGCTCGAAAAGTTTGAACTTGTACAGGAGCAACAGCTTCTCCACCAGGAATGTCAACAGCTGCAGCATGGCGAGAGTTTAGGGGGGGTTTTTAGTTGTTTTTTTTTCCAGGAGAAAAGTTTCCACAAGTGCTTCAGTCGCACTCTTTTTATCCTCGCATGGACTAGGAGGAGAAATCAGGCACGAGGACACGATTGGCCGCCAGGGGCTCGTGTGCACGTGCACGTTGTCCTTTATTGACCTCCCGAGCATCTTGAGAATATTTCCTCCCGCATTTCTGCCCCTTTGGTGCACAGATGTGCGTTTGTTTTCACTTAACCCGCTTTGCCTCGACTCCCCAGAAATGCAAAACGCGACAGGAATTAGATGCATATGAGGGAATTCGTTGTGATTATAAATGCTAATGACGGGCTTATTGACCTCTCAACAGTAAAGTGTTTCACGTGAGGCTGAGTAAATGAAAATAGGCACGTGAGCTTTCTAATCCACCGTAAAAGCCTAATTGTTTTCTCCATAACAGCTGAGTTTACAGAGCATTCGTGGGGGGGGGGAAACAACAATAACAAGTAGCCATTGAAAAGATGAAATAAACTATAATTAATTTCTGACTGAAAAGCTGTATCCCCAAGATACATGCATGATGTTTGCGCCATGCAATATGCACATTGTGTCCCCTCACAAACGTTGCCAAGCCTTTGCAAAACCCTTTAAATATCACACCACTAATATCAATGCGAGTCCAGTGAGCCGGTCCCAGTACAAGCTTGATCTGAAAAAGGATTTTATCAGTTTTTACACTGAAATTGGTTCTATCACAAACAGCACAACTGACAGAAACAGTGAAGTCGAGACATGGTGGAAATGCTTACATCTCTGTAATGATCCAAAACATTTCATCGATTTAGCATGTCATGTGGGCCAGTGGTCAGGAAAAATATAGACGGACAAGGTAACAAACCGACCTATTAAGTGGAAGACAAACGCTCACTTGCCTCACAAGCGGGTGGCAGGAAGATCCCCAATGTGTCTTTACAATCAGAGGGGATTTCAAGTTGTGCCTTTGTCATAAATCAAATTTCAACCATCTATGGAAGACTTCAATGTAGTGACGACACAGCAACCACAAGCAAGCATTCGAGTTAGGGAAACCCTGACATATTGTCGTTGAAGAAAGGGGTTCCTTCATCATTGCAACACCGCCTATTGTAATAATCCCCTCAGTGAGGCCTTTCTGTACCACCAAAACATTGTCATTACTTTTTTAAAACCTTTTTTATAAAACGTGTATTTCATCAACTTCATCCATAAACAGTAAAGAAAACTCACAGTCCTATTTCAATCCCTTAATGTCACAATAGAATGTAAACAAATGACATCTACTGATACAAAAAAAGACAGTTTATTGATCACAATGAGGAAATTATTTCTCCCGATTTAGATTTTCTTCATACAGTTAACAGTATTACATATTCACTTTCACTATAGCTGGGATTTCTTTTTGTGAATAATTTATATTTATTTCGACAATAAACTTTTTTAAATGTACTACTTTTTAAACTTGTGCTTGTTCAGATCTGTTTTCAACAGATGCATTTTAAACAGAAATTCAATCAATGGCCTTGTATGTTTCACTGCATTTAACTAAATCTAGAGGAGGTTGAAAACTTTCTCATTTTGTTTAATTATCTAATTTCAATATGTTTCAACATGTAACTTCTACTTCAGACATTTAAGGCTAATTAAGCACCAAAATAAAGGCTTGCTGAGCCTGTTCTGGATCAACCATGATAAAAGACTTTGTCCACATTCACTGAGGTTGCATAAGATGAACTGAAGCATTTCTTTGACAAGATTACCTTAATCCTTCAGCCCTCAGTTGTACATCTTTTCACTGAGCAAACACTGTGAGAAACATTGCAGCCTTTTTGATCTTGTGTCTCTGGATCATTTGTAACAGCGCATTTGCTGACCCACATTCTTATAAAGTGGAGAGATGATTGCCGCCGTCCAGCTTATAGCGCAGCTGCTTTTCTGTCTATGGGAAAGTGGGTTTGCCCCACAAAGCATACCCCACATTTGAAGAAGTGTGTGTGATTAATGAGCATATAGCTCCATGCTGTGCATTTCATTACAAGAAATTAATTGCGCTCATAAATTATCAGCAGAGGCAGGATCGTGCGCTCATATCACTGTTTGTACAGTGGGTGTGCTAAAACCAATTGACCCCTTGCTGAATTAAGTTAATATTATATCATTATGCATCATTTAAAGACTAGTCTCTTCAAATGCAGTTAAAGCTGGAGCAAATTCAGCAATAGTGCATGAACCTCTACATTGTGATTATTTTCAATTTGCCTGCAATCTTCCACTCACAACAGGAGCTTGTTTTCTTGACTGATGCAAAATGGAAACACGAGGTCGTGAAAGCCATCTGACACCCTCGTTTTTAGTTAAAGATGCTTTTACGCTGCATATGAGACAGGGCTATACCCTCTCCACTAGTGTTAATGTTTCATGCTGACTGCATAAATTCCTCACATCTCTAACAGGCTTAGCGTTCTGGTTTTATATATATGTAATTAACAGGCTTCTTGAAAGAAAGTTGAAATTACTGCCCCAGGAGTGACCTATTGCAAACTTGCTAAATTCAAATATGCCATATCTTGCTTTCACATAAATTCATTATAACATCAATTTCAATTTCAAAGGATTGGGCACAAATTTTTGTAGAAAGAAATTAAGTAAATGATCCTATAACACATCCCTTATACTGTATATAAAATACATGTACAGTACTGTAATGCATGGAAATCCCTTATTACTTATTGAAAAAACTGTGTTTTTCAGTGAAATTGTAGGGATTTATTGGTGAATCATAAAATCATAAAATAAACCAACACACAATAAACCGTCATGAGTTAACTCAACTGTCACCAGGTGAGCACATTTGCAGTTTACCAGACTGTGACTTCTACAAGATCCCGGTTGGAATTTGGCTCTCAAGAACGCGTTATCACAATGTGAAAAACATCAAGAAATCCTTTATTTAACCTTAGATAACTGTTTTACACGAGGATGAGCCCTCCTGTGATGATCCCTCTTCCCACACTTCATCAGGAAGTGATTATTACTGTTTACACTGATTAATACCAGTGAAGATAATAGAGATTTTTCTCTTGTTTTTTGCTCCTCAGTCCCCAGAATGTCGTCTATCGTCCAACCATCATCATCTGTTAAAACCTGTTAAAAATACATATTTGCAAACAATAAGAGAAGATGTGAATTCCTCAGGGACAAGCCAAAGCCAACAGACATCTCATGGCTTTAGATACTCACAAAGAAAAAGGTTTTGAGCTGCACAAACTGTTCAGTGTTGGTTCTGGTCTTTTTGTTGTGTTCATCTGCAATAACAATAGGAGAAGATAAAATCCTAACAAATGCATCCTTTGAATGTACAATTTATGTATTTTTTTCATTCTTAATGCCGAAGGTGCCTGTTGCAGGTTTGATTCCACGTCTCCCACTGTCCACAAAACTCTGAATTCCTCCCGATGGATGGAATGCGCCATCTTCATCGGTATGTGTGAATGTGAGGAACATAGTTAAAGCTCTTTTGGGGGCTGCTCAAGTGCCATATAAATGGTCAATGGATTTCACTTATAGGGTGCTTTTCAAGTGTTTGACCGGTCCCAAAACGCTTAATCACATTCACCCATTCGCACACATTCACACCCCGATGTAAGCAGCTGACATTCTGACTCAATCGAGCTCTTGGGGTCGATTTGGGGTTCAGTGTCTTGCTCGAGGACACTTCGACAGGTGGAGATGGGGTATAAAACCTGCAACCTTCCGATTGAGAGACGACAATTGAGTGAATTCCATCTACTGAAACATGTTCATCTGTATCAAACGACCGTTTCTTTTGGAGGCAACCAGAGATCAGGACTGAACAGGTCTGAAAGCCCAAACATGATTCGTACGACTGCTTATATCCGTTCCTGTCATCTGCGACGCGACGATACAAAACTGAATGTCGTCGTATGTTTTATACCAGATCACACCATTTTCAGCTGAGCCGACTTACCGTCTGTGGCCGCAGGCTGAACCCTGGCGTGGCATTAAAACAAACCTTTGCACCAACCCCCTTCATCCTGGGGAGATTTACACCATGGTCAAACTGCTCCAGACTTATAGTTGTGACCGATAGGAGACCCTAACAAGGCTCTTTAAATGTAATTCCCACTCGGACCTCTGAACTGTGCTGACTTTGTTTTTGCAGCCCTGAAACTTAAGTTGATTACAGCCACATGAACATACTTCTACGAGATGTAAATATTTTCAGGAAATCAGTTCAGCGCCATACCGCAGCGCCTCGCTTTATGGAGTGAGTGTTTTGGAATGTCAGCAGCGGCACTTAATAAAAACCAGAAAGTCTGAAATGGTTTTCTGTTGCATTGCTTCCTGATAAAGAAGCTCCAGGAATGTTAACCTGGGCATCAGCGTCTGAGCACATCACGGCAAGACAGATCTTAAACATCCCGGACACAGTGCGATCAGAGAACGCCTGCTCCTTCATTTGCACTTTCAGAAAGATAGAGACACTTTCCATCTGGTGTTTCGACACAAAGAGGCCAGTTCAGCAAAAGTTCAGCAGTGTTTAGGTTCACGGGCCTGGCAGTTCATTCTCAGGTCAGCGAGGCTTTATATCTGTCCAGGGACTGTTTCTTTCCACATAATAAAACCAGGTCACACAGAGGTAGTCAAGGTACCATTTATCATCCAGTGTCAACGGAAGGCCAACAGATGAACCTATTTCATCACATGAATCTCCACTGTTTGTTTTGGTCTCATAAAGAGGGTGTGCGTTCCAGCAGCACCTTGAAGAATAATCACAGATTATTCATTGTCAAACAATGCATCCTTTTTCAAACTGTGATGCACATGAAGATGTTGAAAGGACAAAGCCACAGTACAGTGGCCTTCAGTGAAGTAAAACTAACTCCAGGGATCTTAACTTAAGCTTTAACTGCCGATAAATTATACATTTAGTATTTCAGGTCCTCAGCGTTGGATTGTAAAGTCAATTAATCTGTTTCTTGAATGGAATCCGTGCACCTCCAACAATGTGATCTAAAGATCAGGACATATTTTGTTAATAAACCTTGAGAGTACTTTGAACATCTGAAGTAATTTCTTTTCAGATACACTGATTTGTTGCTATGTGAGGGGCAAACTGAAGGTCGGTATAGCTTAAAACACTTTGCAAACAACAAGACAAAATTGTTGTAGTCACCCGACTTTTTTAAAGGTGCCAGTTTGTTTGCAGGCATTATTGTTTCCCAAAAACTAAAGAAACCCTTGAACGTGTTATAGTAGCCTGCATTCCTAACATTGACTTTTACCAGAATAAGAAACAGTGAACTCCTGCAGCAATTGTGTCCAAAACTGTTCGATACTAACACTCTCACTGTTATTCACCCCATTTGTTTTAATTGATTGATGATGTCAGTGATGTTGTAAAGTTAATTTTGTGGGTTTTTTTTGTTTCCATTTCTGATCTATGCCATCTTAGTCCTCGGAAGGTGGGTGGGATTGTAGTCAATTCCAGGTATTTGCAGGCGAAAGACAAAGGTCATGCTGGACAGCTAACCAGTCCCTGACCTGGCTAATAGCTTTAGACTGAAAATCACATGCCAACCTCATACCCATGACCAATTTAGAGATCAGTTACCTTGACAAGAATGCAGTTGTATTAAGGAGGAATATTCCACTCAAACATCTAAAACATTTTTTAAAGCCTTGAGGTCAAAGCTGATCTTGTTGTTGTGAAGCAACAGTGTCATTCACAGCTCTCCTCCACTCACAGCTTATCATATTGTGATTTTTTTACAGACTGTATGCAAGGCTGGAAGTACCATACTATGGTAGGGTGGGGACAGTAATAAGCACAACAGCAATCAGAGATTTCTGACAACCACCAATCGTTGACTTGGACTCAGAAATTTGGTCAAAATCCGACATGTAGTTTTGACATAATCGGTTAAAGCCTATAAAATGAAATCATGATCCAGAATCCAGACCACCTCCTAACTTTAATGGAATCTCACATGGCTTAATATCTATCTGTGGTAGAAAATTCAACGAAATCTGTTCTGCAGTTTTGACGTAATCTTGCTAATAGGCAGACAGACAGATAAATAGACACTGATGATTTTATTGCAGCCTCAGCGAACATAAAAATTCTCAAGGCCAATTTGTGGTGCCATTATGATTATATAATGTAGACAATTACAACCCCACATAATGTCTGCATATAACTATTGGGATTTAGCTAGTTTTAATCACTTAGCTTGGTCAGAGATTTCTATGAAACTTTCTTTTGCTGGAGCTCTACATATAAAATCACTGCACCAATACCATGGACATTTTCTTTCTGGATAAAAATGAAGGTACATCTGAGTAAGAGTTTCTAAAAAAAAAAAAAAACAACATTCTTTAAAGCCAAGTTCAATGACAAGTTCAAGCAGTCTGTTGATAATTTGACAAAGAATGCTGCCAATATTCATGCCATGTCTTCGCTCTCTTAGGATTTTCTTTCTCTGCTTTCTTTTGTTGATCTGCCTCGGAGAGTGTTTGGCTTCAGTTCAGTCAACAACACGTCAGCTGCACATGTTGTTCTAACTAAGTAAGCCCGTAACGTTGCCTCTTTGTGCTCCCAGAAAGTCAGACTGCAGGAAAAATCATTTATAATACAGATGAGATAGACATATGCAAGACACATATAAATAAAACCATCACCCATATTGACAAAGGTTCAAGGTCTTTATTGCTTTTTCCATTCTCATTATTTCTCATGCAAATAAATATGTTACTCAAGATCAGCAGCATACGTAGGCAGAAAGTTTATAGAATAAACCAATTAAATAGAATTAAATATAGACAACAGATCATATAAAGTCCAGTTTGGTGAATGCAGGTAGGATGCTGTACAAGAAACTTAGAAGAATGCCACTGGTGCAAATCCATCAATATTTCACAATGATTAAAAAGAGTAGGAAGATTGCATTGAAGGTATGTGATGTTTTTGTGTCATTTATAATACAAGTTTGCACTACAAGGTGGTGTATTGAGCCAATAACAGAATAAACTGGAGTAAAATAACACTGCATGTGTTGTCAGCCTGATAAGAGGGTGTAATCCTTTCACCCTCCAGACCCAGTCTGACCAAACCTGAGGAAACCAGGTGAAGTACCCACTGGTGTTGAAGTGACTCAACACCGCCACCCAGTGTGCGACAGAAATAATACTCAAATGGTTCATAGTTACACGGATACAAGCGGCTGAAATGAGCTTCCTCCGTAGGGTGGCTGGGCGTACCCTTAGAGATAGGGTGAGGAGCTCAGTCACCAGGGAGGAGCTCGGAGTAGAGCCGCTGCTCCTCCACATCGAGAGGAGCCAGCTGAGGTGGCTCGGGCATCTATTTCGGATGCCCCCCGGACGCCTCCCCAGGGAGGTGTTTCGGGCATGTCCCTCCGGTAGGAGGCCTCGGGGCAGACCCAGGACACGCTGGAGGGACTATGTCTCTCGGCTGGCCTGGGAACGCCTTGGGGTGCCACCGGAGGAGCTGGAGGAAGTGTCTGGGGCGAGGGAAGTCTGGGCAACTCTGCTCAGACTGCTGCCTCCGCGACCCGGTCCCGGATAAAGCGGTAGCCAATGGATGGATGGATGGGTTCATAGTTGCCCTTTAATACGGCCCATAAAACTGACTGGAAGAAACACGGTTAAGCATTTATTGTAGATCTCATGTCATCTGCAGCCCATCCAATGTCTGACAGCAGTGAAATTCAGGTTGAATACATTGTTGCATGAAACATATCTCAATATCAGTGCGTGTGTCTGTGCGTGTGGCCCAAGGACTAGTCAGAAAGTATGTAAGCACAATTATATACACAATACAATCTTGAAAAGAGGAAAGAGTGAAGGGAAAAAATGTACAAATGTTTCCATAAGTAATGTTTCCATAACTCTTTACGTAAGTTCAAGATCAGTGACCACTTGTTGAACCTCATCAACAGTTAAATGTCTTTTTTTCTCAGTTAAAGATGTAATAAGCAGATGACAGGCATCCGGTGACATATTATCAGTTTAAAAACCAACATCCTTGATGGATTGATCTCCTTTTTTTCCTCCAACGTGTTATCAGTCTCAGTCCTGTCTTATCTTATAACAGGTTGCTCCATTCAGTTCAGGATTTCAAATAAAACAATGCCAGTTTCACATTACATTTGTAATGTCATTGTCAAGCTGTAAATGATGGTCAAAGGAACATGAGACGTTATTGAGACATTGACCTTTATTGTTGTTTTAAAGCCACCATTGGCTTTTTTTTCCAAGAAATTCTTTCAGAGGAAGGGATCTCTATTATGTGCTTCTACTTAAATGCCCTACTTCCATGATACAACAACACTGTAGCATTAAAGTTTTACATTTTCTATTAACTTCACCCAAGTAGCTCTAACATTTTTAGTTAGGAAAAAAAGAAAAAGAGGGGTACCGCTGGAGTCAATTTCATGATCAAAAGACAAATCCCAACAAGAGTCCTTCACTCTTTTAGCTTGAATATAATCTCCATTTTATTAGCAATCTAAAACTGGCATGTCATTGTGTGCTTCACCTGCAAATATGGACTAAGAAAACCTGAGTCATCATTACCGACATGGAGATGTGTACAAATGTACAATGTTTAGCACACAACCCTCTCCTGATAGCTAAACCATAGCCATTGACTGACCCTGCCAGATCGGGGAAATGACTACTGTCAGACGTTTGAGTCATAGGTTTTTCACAACAAAGTCAGCGGGGTGTTTGTTTGTTGAGCCACTTATCAGGGGCTGCACAGAGGACCTTGGTCATATAAATATCCCGCAGAGTTGCGCAGTGCCGTCAGTCCAGGCAGAGACAAAAAGCACAACATGGCTCCATCACTTCTTGCAACAGCAGGAGGACTTTTGTTACTTTTCTCCTTCTCGTCAGCAGTAAGTCACCCCCGATATATTTCTTATTTCAAAAAACTGTTGTGAACATTAAAACAAATAGATATTATAATATCTATTTTATTTTCGTGTAGCAAATCAGAGGAGACAACCTTGCAACATGCAATCCGAATGATGGCTTTGTAAGTATGCATGTATAGACTATGATCTCGTACAGTGTTGCAGTGGGAATTATGTTTCCATGAACATTCATTGGTGGAGTGTTGAATTAGTTTTGTGCTTTGTTGTAGGGGAAACAATGTCCCACTACGTGTGGTGTGGCCGATTACATGCTGAATTATTGGAGCAGAGCAGACCATGAACTGGACTCGATGCAAAAGGCACTAGAAACGATTACTAATTTGACCCAAGAGGCGGAAGAAACTATTGTCTACATGAAAGACTCAACGACTTCAGCTCAAAAGAGCCAGCCAGGTAACGGACTTCAGTTGGTGCCACTAATTCATCACCTCACAATCACCATCAACACTAGTCTGGAAACCACTGCATTATTTTTTTGTTTGTAGTTTTTTTTTGAATATATTTGTAACACACATAAGTTGGTATTTGTTCCAATGTGTACTATGAATAAAATTGTACGCATAGACTTTTCATATATATAAACTAAACTGCCTGTTGTTTTTTTTTCTTCTTTTCAGACGCGCATTACAAAAAGTCAACAAGTATGTTGGATGACGTCCTTCGATTTGAGAAGACCATCATTGCACAAGAACAGCAAATATTGTAAGTTAACAACAAACGAAACATCCTCCCATGCAGTATCAGGAAATTGAAGAGTGGTTTTCATGTCGTTTATTAGTTGTACATAATAGTTCACGACTGTGAAAGCCACCAAAGTTTTATCCTCACTACAGATAGACAAATTGTGACCGACGACTTCAATAAGGACTTTTTATGGCAACATTTTTATCAAGTAAATAAAGAAAACTGTATTCCCATAAATAAAGTTCATCAGCTTGTATGTATTTGAAATTTTTCAAACAACAATTCGCAATATTGTAATTACATTTGATATAGAGAATTAATGCAGTTAAACAGGCCTCTTTCCCTTTCTTCACCTGAAGAATCAATTCAGCAATATTGTTCAGAAAGTGGCTCATTGGCCATAGAAGTATAAATCCAGACAGTGAATAGTGTCAGTTCCCAATGTTTAGTGAGATTTTCAGAGGAGGGAAAAAAGTAATTTTGGTAATCTGCATTTCCCTGAAACCTCATTAAACTTCTTCTCAACAGCTCATGAGAAAAGCTTGTGAACGTTGATGCACTCCTACAACTTAAACTCAGTATTTTGTTCCAGGTGTGACATTGAAATGCTTCCTTGCAAGTTAAAAACAAAAAGTCCACTATGAAGTGATAGGATGGTTGATATAAAAGTTGGAAGGCTCTTTTACTATTCGTCACATTATGAGTCAGGATTGTACTTATAAGTGGCCTTTTTTTTTTGCCAACATGGTGCCGTTGCTGCCCACACACTCGGGTCAATGCACTCCAACCTGAACAGAGGTCATGGACTCTTTTGCCGCCCACACATCTTCCCCCTGTTGACCTCTGCTGGCCTCACCACTTCACATAGTCGTTTTTTTCCTTTTTTCATGCTACACTTTTTCATTAGTTTTTTTCTTTCCATAAATGTGAAGGTTATTATTTCTTTATCTCTGAAAGCTGTCATGGTTTTCTGATGTCTGTGTAGAAATCCAGGAACTTATCCACTCAGGAGATGGTGCCTACAGTTCATATTTCTTTCCCTCTTTTTAGTGAACTTCAAAATCTAATTGAATCCAATGAGAGGCGAATGGGAGACTTGAAACAGCTTTCCGTTCAGCTGCAGCAGAAGTGCACTGAACCGTGCAAAGATACTGTGGAGATCCAAACTACAACAGGAACAGGTAACGCAAAGAAATACAAAAAAAAAAAAAAAAACAACAACGTGTGACCCTCAGCCGTTCGTTCCTATTTCCCAAGCAGCTTCTCAGTTCTTGCCTCATCTACACAAAATGTGTCCTTGTGGAGTATTTACACAGAGACAAAAATCAATGTGAGGCATCAGTGCAGAGCAAACACATCCCACACATTTAAAACTTTGAGACTGAAATGTTCAGCGCGTATAATCATTAAACTATTCAAATCAGCAAGCGGAAATTATGAACATGACTCATTATGCCTGCATTTAACACCAGATGCCTTCGTTATACCAGTCAAACACACATTTTTCACCCTGATTTTTATTGTGACTTTTGTTCCATCAGATTGCCAGGATATTGCAAACAAAGGCGCCACTACCAGTGGAATTTACTATGTGAAGCCGTTGAATGCAAAGGAGCAGTTCCTGGTCTACTGTGAGATTGACAGCTTCGGACGCGGTTTCACAGTCCTACAGAGGGTATGCTATTAGATATGTGCCAGCCTTTTTATTGATTCATTTCACACTAAAGGTAATTTTTTTTAATTTTGTTTATTTTAAAATAATTACATAAGGATGTATGATGTGCTATTATTGTGCTAGTAAACCTGGGTACTAAATGATTCATGATAAACATTGAAAAGCGAGACCTTCCACAGGACCTCTGATTGCTTAAAGCAATATTCTACTTTTATCGGATGAAATTTGCTTTCATATAAAACAAGTTTGTGATTCCTTACATATGGTGCAGATATACGTTAAGAGAACTTGAATCAGGCAACGAGAAAACTATGGTCACCTCTCCTTTTGAAACTCCCAATTCTGCTTAAGATTTTCACGGAGCCCCTCCATAAACTCTTTTTATATGGGCGCACTCGAGGCCAGTGAATCCTAACTCCGGCCACTTCCTCATGCCCACAGAGACGGGACGGCAGCGTGAACTTCCACAAGGACTGGAACCAGTACAAGAACGGCTTTGGGTATCTCTCCCCAGACGACACCACCGAGTTCTGGCTGGGCAACGAGAAGATCCACCTGCTGACGGCCACCAACACCATGCCAACCGTGCTGAGGATAGAACTTGTAGACTGGGAGGGCAACAAAAAGTACATACGCACGCATATGTTAAAACTGATTACATAAGAAGGGGTCAGAGGGATTTGCCGACAAAGCAAACAGGCTCCTCCAATAATGAGGTTGTCCTCTGGGGGTTATCCAAACTGTAACCCCCCCGATGCCTCCGTCATATGTTTTCTTACAGGTATGCTGACTACAACATGTTCAGACTTGGCTCGGAAGCCGACATGTACCGTCTGACCTACGGCTTCTACTTTGGCGGCGACGCCGGAGACGCCTTCGACGGCTTCGACTTTGGAGACGACCCGAGCGACAAGTTCTACACGTCGCACAACGGCATGCAGTTCAGCACCTTCGACAAAGACAACGACAAGTACGATGGCCACTGTGCTTTGCAGGACGGCTCCGGTTGGTGGATGAACAGATGTCATGCTGCACACCTGAACGGAAAATACTACCTGGGTAAGACCCGTTGGCTATGAACCAACACCAGAGTCTTTATGGTGCAGTTTGCCTTAGGCACACAAAACACACCGAGCCGTGGGTGTGAATCGGCGCGAGATGCCAACCTGCTCTGTCCCGTTGATCCAGGTGGAAGGTACACGGAGAAGGATGCGGGTGAATTCGGCTACGACAACGGCATCATCTGGGTCACATGGCACAACCGCTGGTACTCCCTGAAGGAGACCACGATGAAGATCATTCCTCTCAGCCGCCTCACAGCAGGTGGACAGCAGGCCGGTGCCAAACAGTTTGGAGGACTCGGAGATCATTAAAAGCAGATGTCGTGGCCGGCCCTGGTTTGCTTTATGACAGCCCTCAAGCCCCTTTTAGATCCAATAAAACGCCTCCATGGAAAAGTTTCTGACTTCATGATGTGTTTTTTTTTCTGTGATCTCGGCACGGTTTAGTAATCTGACTCTGCAGGGTGATCAGATCTGGATGATCTTAAATTCCCGTCCTCCTCAGTGCTGTTTTGTTTTTTTTCTTTTGCACTAAATAAACATCTTTTCTTTACGACATTTTTTTGGTCATGACTTCATTGGACTTTCTTCAGTCTGGACTCACAACAGCAATAAAGCTCAGGTGGCAAACAGCTGTTTTATTAACACACATGGAGATTAAACAGAAGAAAGTGGTTGAACGAATGAAGTTCATACCTGACACATGTCTGAATAGACTCAACTCATTGGCCTCATTTTCTTTGTCATGATACATGTGTCCAGTAAACTAAATAAACACTGTCATATAACTTTATGCTTTTTCCACTTCATTTTTTGTATAATAGCATCAATATGTGTACAACAAAATGTCAACTTGTTAAATTGGCCCTTTGTTTTCTTGTATCACATTTTGCATGGCATGGCATTTCGATCATTATTACAACATTTTAAGCACAGCAGCTTGGGAAAATAACATATTGAAATGTGACAGCTACTTTGAATAATAAGAGCAAGCTGGCCACGTCAAACTCCTCTTCTGGTAATAAAATACCACATTTAAAAGATATGTAACTGAATAAATGTGGCTTTAATAGTTCCTTAGAATCAAACAATCATTAAAATGTCAGATTTCACAATATGTCTAAAAGCTTTCCGAAAAGGCTCCCTTATCCCAGTATAATTTTTAAAAGTTTAAATTAAATTATAAGTGATCTTTTTAGACACTTATAATTATAGAAACTCACTGGCTGAAGGTTTGAAGATCTCTTTATGAGTTTAAAATAGCAATTTATTGAGTGTGTCGCATGTGACCCAAACAGAATTGATAGTTCTAATTTACATCAACCTTCATCATTTCATCCATTCATCCTCTGCGGCGGCAGGTTGAGCTCAGGATTCAAGGTCGCCGATGGTGATCGTGGCTGGCTGTACATGAAGCCACGATCCTCCCTGCACAGGCTACCAGTCAATCACAAGGCATTTATTATATATTTTATACTTTAATGCTGTTGGAGTTTCGTTTTCCTCATCCTGATATTAGAGTTAAACTTCACATTTCATCTTGCATACTGGGCCAGCTTTGACGTTATAAGCATGCTCTGCTTTTGCCCTGATAAAGCCCTTCACAGGGAGTTGCACTTTGTAAGACTGAACTGTGCGGTCAGCTTTTCAGGACACCAAAACCGTTTGTGGCCAAGTTCTTTTGGTAGTGTTCTCAAAACATCATGGTTGTCATGTTTATTTTGATCCGCATTTGCACAGTACTTTGTTTGCTTTGCACTGGTTGTACTTGTCCCCACGCATCATCAGACCTTGCTTCCATCACCTTGCCGTAAGGTTCAATTCCACCTCGCTTATATTTTCATGAATGCATCAGAACATCAATACACTTTATTTGGTTTGATGTCAGACACATAACATCCTCCCCCCCAAAAAAAACCTTTTATATAGTTAACCACATAAACTATCTAAAACATGTTTTCTAAAGCCTCCCTGGAGGCACGGAGTTAACAATGAATTGTCATTTCAGTGGTTTGGGGTTTGAGTTGATCCGATTTTCATTTTTGAGGCTCACCCAATAAACGGTGGAAAAATCTAATTGTGTTTTACCACCTTTTGTTCTTAGAATCCAGAAAAATTCTTTCCAAGCTTTGTTATTTAATTAATCATGGCAAGCCTCCCCCTGCTCTAACATCAATCAAAGCTCTCTTTCCTCCAACGAGTGCAAAAGTCTTCTACCCAAGTTGTTACCTGGTTTAAAGGATGTGATTAAATCTCTCCACATTGATTTACTGTCGATAAACTGACTGAATGAGGCAGTTTAAACAAGTGTACCAATGAGCTGGCATGGCTCTGTTGCCTCACTAATGTGGTGTGTGCTCTCCTGCCGTCTGAGATCCAGAAGGGGAGCACTATAGTACTCAGACAGTACTCAGGTTAGTGACCAAGCATCTGTGGTGTTCATTTAGATAAATGTTTCATTCTCGTAATTTTTATTTTGTGGTCACTGGATGACTCAGTAAAACTGGGCCACTTTTTGATAAATCATTACAATGGGAGACTCTGAACTGCTGTTAATAAGGGCTGGTCATTTGTAATAAAACAGTCCCGTATCAACTTCACTTTTAATGAATTGGACAACATTAACAAATGGTAAATGGACTTCACTTATACCGTGCTGTTGGGAACTGGAGGGAAATTCTTTTCAAAAACTAAACAGTAATATCGATATTATTACCTCGACTCTTTCCTACTCTTCATTCTCAGAATCCTCTTCAGTCGGTTCAATACAAAATTCTATTACAGATTTTTTTAAACCATTAGAACAAGGTTGGTTTTGGGCCTGAATAGAGAATGTTTGGCTGTACCAAAACCTTCCACTATCTCTGTTAACTTTTGGATTCGATAGAGAACAGTCAATGTTATTTGTTGTGTAAACAGAATGTGGTACAAAAGGTGAAACAGTCACATATTTGTAACAACCACTGAAAAAAAAAACCTCTCTGTATGTGCATATTAAAAAGTCAATATTCACAATGTTTACTTTTTTGTGCGAGACATTCTATAGGTGAAAAACGGAACACTTGCATTACTTCATGACTGGTTGTAGTTACACATCCGCGCCTGTCGGGGCGCTCGTTAATCTGTGGCACTGTTTTGTGATGTTTACTTCCGGGTTCCGTTTCCGCTCTCCAGTGCTCATGGCTTTACGTTTGTGAAGAATAGCGAGTTTAGCGAAGCGATTTACACGGCAAATAGGAATAATATCACGAGTTGCGACAAGAGCGGATAACTTTTATGAGCACAATGACTGAGGTGAGACGTTTTTAACATCTCTAGTTTGTTGCTTGTCGTTCCCGCCGAGCTCACGCGTGCCGGCGCCGTCTATTTCCTGGGAGCCGCTTACTTAGTTTAACCTATTTGTTTACCTATTGTATTATGATATACATTCTAACTCGTTCAGGCGGTGTCTTCTTCGTGCTGGCTAATATGGTGTTTGTATTAATGTGGTCCGCAGGATGTGCAGAAGCATTCAGTCCACACCCTGGTGTTCAGGTCTTTGAAAAGGAGTCATGATATGTTTGTGTCCGACCATGCGAAACCTGTGTCTCAGGATGAAGAAAGGTAACTCATCATCATCATCATCGCACTTTTCTACATTGCTTTGATTACTTTCATTACTCCACTCTCAGCTAAACTCACGCCAACACACAGGAACTTTAACCAACAGAACACAATTTAACCTGAACATTGCAACATGGATTAATTCAACGACCAAGACAAATGGTGGAAGGAGTGGTGTGGTGGATCAAGTCATCTTGTGATCCACTGGTTTCCGTGGTGACAGACGATGTGAATAATATTTTAAGCACAAACATAGCAACTTAAACAAACAAACAAACAATCCATGGCATAGAAAAAAGTGCACACAAACCACATAATAAATGTTTTTTGTACACTTTCTCTTTCGTTATATACAGAAGTCTAAAACGATATTGTAAACATTAACGCCATGTATACCTTTCCACTCTAAAAATCTTGTCACCCCAAATACAGTGACAGACTGATGTATTTTTACTGCAAAGGTGTTTAATTTAGATGGAAAATGGAGCAACATGATAACTCGGAGGGGGGAAATGGCCAAATGTTAGAGTGAGCATAAAAAATATAAATAAAAACTTTCCGTTTATGTCTTCAAATATTGTCCTCTGAAACAGCTTTTCCTCTTGAACTTGACCGAAGGCTCTGTTAGCACCGCTCCATACATTGAAAAAGTTCTGGTTCCATCAACCAAAATGAGCTTCACGGGGGTTTTGATCAAGGCGCACCATTTGTTTCCTGTATTTACAGCCACAAGCTGAAGGTTGGTGTGAAATTAAAAGCCGATTATAGTGCAGTTCTGCACATGCCGATCCTGAAGGAAGCGAAAGGCAGACCACAGCTTCCACCTCACCTGCAAGGGGCCGGCGACTATGCTCAGCCAGGTGTGTAAATAACATAGTGTCCCGTTCCATCTCATATTTAGGAGGAAAAAATACTGTCTTAAGAATGTGTTGTAATAAACTTCTACTTTCTGCTTTAGGGGACGATCCAGATTACTTAATCACTGGGACACATGCTTATCCCTCTGGACCTGGTAAATACTGATTATATGAATTGTTTTTCGGCCTCTGTGTGAGCAGCATCGGCATCATTTCGGTTTTTCTAACTACTTTTTGCTGCACAGGAGTGGCGTTGACTGCAGAGACAAAGATGCACAGGAATCCCAGTGAGGCAGGAGTACACTCCATGGCGTTGGCTTTACCGCCTTCACAGGCCAGGTAAACGTGTCGGCATGCAACGTAAAAGTCTAATACAGGGGTGTCAAACTCATTTCCACCGAGGGCCACATCAGCATAGGGCCAAATGTAACTAAATGTAAACAAATATCATGTAAAACAAACGTAACTACTCAATTTTAAATAACTGACTTTTTTACTTATTCATATTACAAATATTAGTTGCTGTGTTAAGTCTAACTTTGGCATAGTTCGCTCTGCTTGGTGTCAAAATGTGGACTTATATTGTCTCCTTGACAACCGACACGCCTCAGAACACAAAAGACAAACAGTACAGACATGTGTTCTCCTTCCCGTCGTTCATGAAACATCCTTTCATCTGCATCCATTTTTCTCTTCCTGGACATTTTGGGATTGTTGAAAATTGCATTGATGTTTATACTCTGCAATCTTCACGGGTAATATAATATTTATTCATTTGATCGGAACAACACACATTAATGAACAATCATATACAAATTGTACGCCACATTTGGCCCGCAGGGTTTGAGTTTGACACATGTGGAATAGTAGTTTGTGTTGTAAAAAGCTAAAGTATTATCCTTAATTTAATTCCTCGTTTCTTTACGTGTAACCCCCCCCACCCCCCCCCCCCCCCCCCCATATTGTTAATTCCAGGCAGGACGCCATTCGCACAGCAGCCAGTGTTGCAGACATCCATCGACACGCAGGCGGAGCAGAAAGAGTTCACCCACCGTCGACCGCAGTGGTGGGCCGCCACGTTTCCTCTCTCACTTGGATCTGTTGACTCATTTAACGGCGAAGAATTGCGCGACAAAAAAGCTTGCATTTTTGTTTTCCAGTCTCTCCTGGAGGGAGGGGCCACCAGAAACTCTGCGCTCATGCGGAGAACTCCAACGATGCCCAAACCTCAGTGGCACCCACCGTGGAAACTGTTTCGGGTCAGAAGACTGGCTCGTTTGCAAGAATATCTCTGCATTAGTGTCCCGACTTGTTTTTTTTTAATGCTGCTCATTTTTTTTCTGGCAGGTCATCAGCGGCCACCTTGGCTGGGTGAGGTCTATCGCCGTGGAGCCGGGGAACCAGTGGTTTGTCACAGGGTCTGCAGATCGAACCATCAAGGTGAATCTGCTGAAAATCCTCTTTTATCATCCATCGATGCCAGAAGTGTTCTTGTAAATATTGTCTAAATGAATTGCAGATAAAATGCAGACATGTTCATCTTTATGAATTAAAAAAAAAAAGACAAAACACACAAGCTTAAACAATATAAAATTCTTAGTGTGCAGTATGCTGTCATGACAGTTTTTGGAAATGCTTAAACTGGCTTTATTGTGCTTAAAACAAGCTTCGTCTGCTTGCAAACTGTTTCCTGGATTAGATTTTACTCCAGACACAGACCGATTTAAAAACCTCTAAATACACCAGTTGCAGGACGTGACGTGTTTCAACAGCACATCATAGCAAATACACACGGTGGAGAAACTCCTGCTGCTTTTTGGGCAGATATTTGTTTTATGTGTGATGATTTTGAGTCTCTATATTTGTTTATATGTTAAAGACATCATTCAACCTTTCCACACATGTTAAAGATGTGTGGACGGAAGAGCCCAGCCTGTGTGTTTGTCAGCATGAAAGCTCCTGTTTGAATGTAGTAATAATGATAATAGAATAATAACTTCAAGGCAACAGTTTAGGGAGTCGTAGAGAGAGATCATAACGTGATCCCAGCATCTCTAACAATGTTGATTGTGTTGTACATCATTGAGGACTGAACCTCTTTACCTGGTCTATTGATGCAGTGATGCTTTGCTCTTAAACGCATTTCTTTTAGTTTCAGGATTATCCAAAGCTTTTCTAGTGTTTGCAGGTGCAGTCTTTGACCTCTAGGTGGCACTCTGAATACAGGGAGTCCGTGACACTCTTTGGTTTACTTGAGGGCTGCCTCTTTTTTTTTTTTTTTTTGACAGATCTGGGATCTGGCGAGTGGAAAGCTGAAGCTCTCTCTGACGGGACACATCAGCACGGTGCGCGGCGTGGCGGTGAGCACCCGCAGCCCGTACCTCTTCTCCTGTGGAGAGGACAAGCAGGTCAAATGCTGGGATATGGAGTACAACAAGGTATGCAGTGTTCCAAGCCGCCATACTGAACCTTCAGTAATTCCCCCCCCATTGGTTCGGGTTTCCTGAGAAAGTGCTCTTATGTGCTCGCAGGTGATCAGGCACTACCACGGACACCTCAGCGCCGTGTATGATCTGGATCTACATCCGACCATCGACGTGCTCGTGACCTGCAGCAGAGACGCCACGGCGAGGGTGAGAGACATCTGTGATCTGGTTGACCATTTCTACCAAACTGTGTAAACTATTATCACAAGACGGGGAACTTGAACTCATCCCCTCTCGGAAATAAAAGACGTCAAAATATAAAGAACAATATAATGAAAAAGTCCTACATATTTAACTATGCTTTTTTAATATATTCAAGATCGGACTTATTACTGTTTATTGTCAAATCGATTGAATCCACTTTTTTTTTCTTTTTTTTTTACTTATCAGACCCGCTGACAGTTTGAGGGTCAATGGTGTTATTATTTTATTACAGTGGTCACATAGAGTCCAGCCTGATCTCGGTAAAAAGATAACTTACAAATCTTCCCCTTTCTTTTAGTGCAAAGGGGTAAAATTCATTAAAAAAAGTCATCTAAGTTAACCTCATTTTTTTAACTTTTATCATGAAACAGGAACAGTCCCACTTTTCTTCTTCTTTTTTACATTTGTGAGGCCTCCCGGTGACTGATACAGTCAAATGCCCTAAAAAATTGTCCTCCGTTTATGGCTGCTCTTCGATCTTTAAATCTTTTTTATCCAAACAATGAAACAGATTATTTAACTTCAGAACCATGTGAAAGCTTGTCTGCTGCAGTTTTTGGGTCAATTTCTGCCGCCTTCATCTTTTCATGAGTGCGATCAGAAGTACATAATTTATTGAAATTGGCAGTTTTTCTTTTTTGAAAATGGTGTTGGGAGTGTCTGGCTTTTGCTTGAAGCTCCTGGTGAAGGACATGAACTGTGGCATGTGAGCGCCCTCTAGAGGCAGGTGGAGGAAAGTCATGGATGCTCTTTCAAAAGAAGCATCAATATAAAAACATAGAAAACATTACTTTTTTTTTTTTTTATGAGCATCTTGTCTCAAAGTTGTCTGTATTTACCGACCCCATTTTTTCAGCTCTGATATGTTTTTCTATGCTGCAGGTCATATTTAATATTTTCTGAGTAGCGGAGTGTCGACAGTAACATCTACAATACAAAGTTTTGCCGAATAAGAGAAAGTCGCCGATACGTTGATGGAGCTTCTGTTTGGTTTAATCGTTTCACTCACCGCACTTTCCGTCTGCGTGTTCAGGTGTGGGACATCAGGACGAAAGCCAACGTGCACACGCTCACAGGTCACACCAACACGGTGGCCACAGTGAGATGCCAGGCAGCAGAACCACAAATCATCACGGGTCAGTACATTTTGCGTCTTCGAGACGCGCCTCACGTTTTAGTAAAACTACAGAGCGACATGGCGACACGTTAAAGCTGCAGCCACACTGACTGGTTTGTTGGTGGCTTTGTGCAGGAAGCCACGACTCCACCATCAGACTGTGGGATCTGATCGCTGGGAAAACCAGAGCCACTCTGACCAACCACAAGAAGTCCGTCCGAACTCTTGTGCTGCACCCCAGACAGTGAGTACACACACACACACACACACACACACACACACACACACACGTTTTCAAACATGAGGCCCGTGGCCCAAACCTGGTTTGCAAGAGGCTTCACTTCTGCCAAACTGCCAAGCGAAATGTTTGTTTTTGTGCAAATATAAACATTGTCATGACATATACTCTGTGCCACAACAAAGAAAAGCTTTACATTTAAAAGTTCTTTATTTTATCAATCCAGCCCAGTCGACCCCCCTGCGCTATTATAAATCTGTATTCTGTCCTCCACAGATACACGTTTGCTTCTGGATCCGCCGATAACATCAAGCAGTGGATGTTCCCAGACGGCAACTTCATCCAGAACCTGTCGGGCCACAACGCCATCATCAACACTCTGGCTGTGAACTCTGACGGCGTCTTAGTGTCTGGAGGTAAAACAAGAAGGAAGAAAGAAAACTGTCCACTATTGTGTTTTGTATATTTTTTTTAATTAAGTTGTGTTTGACACGTGACGCTTGATGACAGTACGATGGTTTTCTTTCCCCTCTCCAGCCGACAACGGGACCATCCACATGTGGGACTGGAGGACGGGCTACAACTTCCAGCGGATCCACGCCGCCGTGCAGCCCGGATCTCTGGACAGCGAGTCGGGAATATTCGCGTGTTTGTTCGATAACTCGGAAAGCCGACTCATCACAGCAGAGGCCGACAAGACCATCAAGGTTTACAAAGAAGACGACACGGCTGTAAGTCATTTTATTGTTTATTGGGATTGTTTTACTTTTTTTTTAGTAATTGCAGCAGAAAGATCTTTGACCACTCTTTTCTCTCCTGCAGACTGAAGAAAGTCACCCGATCAACTGGAAACCAGAAATCCTCAAGAGAAAAAGATTCTAGAGGGTTTTTGTTTTTTTTTCTTTCATCACATTTTCTACCAACTTTTGTTGCAAACACATTAAAAGTTTAGTTTTTATCCATCAAGCAAACTCCCCCTCAATTACTTAAACGGCAGATTTGCTTCCCGATCGTCGGTTTTACTCTAAATACCATCTGCAGTCCTTGTCGTACGACGCTAGTCCAACGAAGCGGCCATTTTGAACGGCCAGGAACCTCCCGGACTGTTTGTTCTTGATGACGACGGCTCTGCGGTGACTCTGGTCCGTCTGGTCCACCAGCAGCAGCCACTCTTCGGCTTCAGAGGGTCGGGCCTCGGAGTGGACCTCGTCCCTGCTGCAGTCGAAGCCTGCGGATGAAAACGTTTGAAAATGAAATGTTTTGCATTAAATCAACAAAGTTTCCAGTTGTACAGACAAAGAAGCAAATGTCGCCTTTTTTTACAAATTTCTGGCTTTTAAGTGTGACGTTTATTTAGCTCCGTTTCAATAAAGACCCACATTTTTCACGTGGAACAGTGCAGATGAGTGTGAACTTGCCGAGGTATCTGCTGGTGCCGGCGTTCCTGTAGTACTTAGAGCCGTTCACCTTAATCTCTTCCCAATAAGTGTGATCTCCGGGCGTCTCGCTGAGCTCCACGGTGCCTCTGCTGTCCTCAGCCGGCTCGATAATCTGCTCCCCTGCCAGATCGACACGGGAGAGGCCGGCACATTATCGACGCCGCTAACAAGTCGACCAGAGCGAACGTCTGGAACGCGACGTCTTTTCTACAAGTAATAATCCGAGGTGTTATCTGTGCCGAACAGGATAATCCAGCAGTTTGCATCAGAGCAACTTTCCCCTGTTTTAAAGGTTTAGTTTGGAAATGATTCTATGTAAAACATGCAGATGCATTTGTTTGGTACAATAATTAAGTCATCCGAGTTTAATGGGTTGGGGTTTTTTTTCGCTCCTTCCTTTTCTACAACTTGCAGTCGTCACACTCCCGTTATAAAGAAGTAGCAAGTACAACAAAATATGTTTACTCTAGATAATATTTAGGATAAGTTTGATATTTTCCCCATGATGTGACGTGCAGCCATCTAATTCACGAGCCACCATACAGAGGTTTAAGTAATCGTAACTATAACTTTTGAATAACCCTCAAAGAGCTGTTCAGCATAAAGTAGCCCCCACCCCCGGCTCACTTGAATCTTGGATGTAGAGCTTTGTGAGAGCATGACGGAACCCTCGTCCGGGTTTCTTCTTCAGACGAGGTTTCTCCGGCTCTGGCTCGTCCACGCCGTCTCTCTGAGCCTCGTCGATATCAAGGAGGTGACCGACGTTAAACATGATCTCCTCCTCCAGAGACCTGACGCACGAGTCGAACTGCTCCTCATTCTCCTCTGCATTCCTACAAGATGCAAACATTTGTCAGCACTTGGGGGGGACAGCATTACAGGCCCATGTTCGGGGGGGGGGGAGTTGCTCCACCTGAAGTCCACCCACAGCAGGCCGGCAGTGATCAGTCCCAGCCACTCACTGGCCTCCCAGTCGTTGGTCACCATGGTGGGCACGATGACGACCTCCCTCGTGTCTGCGTAGTTCAGCTCCTTCTTGCAGCTGCGGGACGCCTGATATGCAGGAGTCATGAAGGGACAAATGACGGCAGCCTCCTCCACTCCTGCAGCCATCCTGAGGATAGACACACACACACACTAACAGGAATAGAGAGAAGGAGTCTGGATTCCTCCTCCCTGCAGATGTCTCCCTCCCAGTTTTATTTCAGACAATGGCTGGAGTAGCATCCACTGTAGAAGCTCAGTAAGTTTACTAACACATAATATACCTCAAGGTCAATGAGGACCAGATGGAAGTCTGGCTCTCCATTGGTGCCAATAATAAACACAAAATGACGTATTTATAAAACTCTTCAGCTTGTATGGATCAACTTGTCCAGCAGCCTTCCCAACCAAAGAGTGCAGTGACACAGTTAGTTAAACATTGAATATGGATTATTTTTAGCTGGACTCTTTCTACTCACGCGTCATTGACGTTCCCCGTCACCCCTCCTTCGATATCCATCCACACAGGCAGACCATCATCCTTCAGCCGTTCATACACCTTCTTCACCAGAGCCTGGTTGTCCCACTGGTAGGACAGCATGATATGAGAAGGCATTTCTTGTTGCTTTTTTATGATTTATTCTTTTAAAATGTCTAAGAAATGCCTGTGAGACGCCTCAGAGTTGGTGTTTCTACAGTTACTGAACAAACGAAAGCAGACAAAAGGGAACCAGCATGGTTCTGCTGTTTGTTTTCTCAGGTGTACGACTCAGGTTGCATTTGTTGCTTGGTTACTTTACCTGCCGGCACCAGTGGGAGGATGCATTATTACCACTGAGTCCTACAGGACTAATTATCACGGGTTCCATACTTTTACCAGGATAAATACATATGAAGAATTAACGAGTGTGAAACTGATTTGTTGAACTTGAATTAAATTGTGAGTGAGATTAATAAGTAGGAATATAAGAAAAGCAAATAAACTTATGTCTTCAGCTTTGTCTGGAGACACTTCCTATTTCTACATTCTTGGTGCACTAAATTGTTTTGCAAAAAAAAAAAGAGGAAAAAGTTAAATTCACCCTTTCATGCTCAGAAAATTTTTTTATAGGCCTATCATATAGCATCATAATGGCAGCCGTTTGAAACATGTCGGGTTAAACTTAAATTCAGTTTAGGAATGCACTGAAAAATCTGAGGAGGAAAAATCTGAGGAGGAAAAAGATGACTGTTTGGTGGCTGTATTACAATACAAACAATTTTTCAGCTGTGGATGTGTCTGAAATACTAAAGTACTACAGTACTTTAGTATTTCAGACACATCCACAGCTGAAAAATGTGATCCTCTGTCATATAAATGTTACCAAGTGAGTCATACCCTGGCTGTTTATATTAATTTCTTTAATGTGCATAACTTAGTTAGATTATTAAATGACTAGTAGTAAGTAATCCACAATGAACTTCTTCTATTTGTTTCTTGCACGTTTGCAAGTTTAAAACAAAAAAACAAAAACATGCTGCTTTATCCATTTCAGTGTAGAGGTTCAATAGAAGGTACCTGGAGATGTCAGTCCACATGGGGGAACACAGACACGTGCAAAAATTAGAGTTATACCCAAAATGTAAGGTTGTGGTGGGAAAATTTGAAGTGGAGAACTTTTTACCAGAGAGCTGGGCATCTTTTATAGTAATTTTAATTATATTAACCAGCAGAGGGAGCCACTATAACACTTTATGTGATTCCTGCCCAAACTCACGAATCTCATGAAACCACCTGATGTGCTTTTTATTCTCACCACTTTCCCACCTGATGAAATAAGATGCAGGTTACTCAAGATTAACTTCAACGCGATGCGGAGTTGTCATTATTTCCTCAAACTCTGCAGCTCATTTTATGATCTCCAGCAGGTCAGACACGTTATGCGCCACCTGCCAGCAGTTGAGCACCGGAGGTAATCTGTCGGCCTGATTAAATCTGAAGCAATCAGGTTCACAGATGGAGCCGATCAGCGTGGGGCGCGCCGCCTGCCAGGAGGTGTGTTCAGTGCGCGCAGTCAGTGCGGCGAGACGGGACGGGCCGATAGTGTCCGCAGTGTGTGAGGGAGACCAGCGTGGCCTGCGCGTCAACATGTTTGGATTTCTTGTGTCCCAGACCACGCATCAAACTGCTGTGATGATGTGAAGTGGAATAGTCTCTGGCTGTTTTTCCGCGCGCAAAAAAATGCACCATGCGCATTCTTATTTCTCTTCATGGGAAATGCTCCGAAACGTGACTTTACTGGTCTGACTTCCAAGGAAAGAACATGTAGTCTAAGTTTTTTTTTTTTTCTTTCCCCACGACCAGGAGCTCGGAGCTTTGTATTCAGTAGGAATGGGCAGCAGGAAAAAGGCCTCGACTTGTCTCCTCCGGACGCTCGTCCTGTCGCTCCTGTGCGCTCTGACGCACGGGCAGGTATTCAACCTGACGCTCTCCGTCAAAGAGGGGCTGCCCGCTAAGACCATAGTCGGAGACCTGGGAGCCGGTTTAAACAGGCCCAGCACTGGATTCTTCATTTCGGAGAGCAGAGACTCGTATGTGTTCAGAGATCTGGAGATAGACGCAGACACGGGCATCATCTCCACGGCTGTGATCCTGGACAGAGAGAGCAGAGATAAGTATGAGTTTGTGGCAGCAACTCTCACAGGAGAGATGATAAAAGTGAAAATAGACGTGGAAGACGTGAACGACCACTCACCCATGTTTTCTTTGGAGGGGGTTGACCTGAGAATATCAGAGCTGAGCCCACCAGGGAGCCGCTTTCAGCTTGAAGGTGCCAAAGACCAGGATGAGGGGGGGTTTGGTACCCAGGGCTACAGGATCACAGAGAGTGAGATGGGGGAATTGTTCCACCTGGAGTATCGCAGTGGGCCCGACAACCACCTCAGCCTGGATCTCATTCTCAGTCGCAGACTAGACAGAGAAACACAGGACTTCTACTCGATGACCGTTGAGGCCTTTGATGGTGGGGTCCCAGCCCGGACAGGGACGCTTCATGTTAACGTTCACGTCCTGGATGAGAATGACAACCCTCCTGTCTTCAACCAGACTGAATATCACGCCACAGTGCATGAGGATGCGTCGGTCCTGTCTGCTGTGTGCCAGGTCCACGCGACTGACCTCGACCTGGCCGACAACGGCAGGATCAACTACGAGATCAACAGAAGGCAGAGTGACCCAAATGAGGTTTTCTCCATCAACGAGACCACCGGGATGGTTTACCTCAACAAGCCTCTCGATTTCGAAGCTCAAGCCTTTCATGAGTTGATCATCAGCGCAAGAGACAACGGCGCTCAGCCCGAGTACAGCAGCACTTTTGTGGGTATCAGGGTCCTTAACATCAATGACAACAGTCCAGACATCAGTGTGCTGTTTCTCAGTGAGACCGGAGCTGCCGTGGTGTCAGAATCTGCAGCCATCGGGGACTATGTGGCCCGGATCTCGGTGTCAGACCCTGACCTTGAGGACCAGAGGATCACTGTCACCCTCGAGGGCGGTGATGGGAAGTTCACCCTGAAGCAGACCGACGATTTGCTGTATGCTTTGTGTGTAAACTCTGAGCTCGACCGAGAGGACGTGGATCTGTATGAGTTGAAGGTGCGAGCGTCAGATTCTGGGAGTCCTCCTCTGGTCAGCGAGTTTGGCATCCTCCTGAGGGTGTCTGACACAAACGACTGCCGCCCTGCATTTGAGAAGGAGGTCTACGTCACAAGCATCGCGGAGGACGCTCCTCAGGGGAGCTTCCTCGTTCGGATTCAGGCCCGAGATGCAGATGAAGGCATCAACTCAGACCTGAAGTACTCCATCCTGAAGTCCAGCCAGGGCGACCTGTTCAGCATCGAGGCCGAATCCGGCCTGGTGACCACGGCTGCAGCTCTGGACAGAGAGACCCAGATGGAGCTGTGGTTCCTGGTGGTGGTGACAGACGGAGGAGAACCGTCTCTGTCTTCCACGGCTACAGTCACGGTGATGGTGGAAGACGTCAACGATAACGAGCCAGTGTTCCAGCAGCAGCTGTACAATGTGTCCATACCAGAGCACAGTGATGTTGGAAGCTGTTTCCTACAAGTAGGTTAATTAAGGTTTTCCATAAAGAAAAAAATGCCCTAAATAGCGTTACAACAAAGTGTATCTTCAATTATATGATAAAAAATTTTTTTACATTTCCATAAATAAAAACCAGTATTTTGCACCTTTACCAGATACCGTTCATTGTAGTGTTGCTAGTTGCCAAGACAGTAGTTCTGCCATAATGAATCTCATCAAATTTAGTGTGAGATCAAATTTTAATGATCACAAATTTCAAAACCAAGCAACCAGATGGCATTTTATTTACTGAATGAAGATTCTGTTTGTTTGTTTTTGAGTGAACTGCAACATAGCGATTTCATATTTTTTAATTAGTATCGCCTGAATTTAGTCTGAAATAAAAGTATCCTTTAATATTCCGACGTCTGACATAAGGTTCGCGACTCTTCATCTATATATGAAGTAGAAGATTCCACTTCTCATAAGTGGTTTAATAAAAAAGATAACACCAAGGAGGGGGAAAAAACCTCCATATGCAGCATTTTACCTAGAAAAAACTACCAACTGACAATATTTTACAAAAAAAAAACCTGAACTTTTCACGCTCTCTGCCCTGCTGTGTCTGCAGTACATCCCATATAACAAAAGTAGCCTTCAGTCTGTTTGCACAAAGGCATCAGTGTCTGTTCCGCACGCACACAACCTCAACACGCACTCTTTTTTCTAGTTCAGCACTGTGGCCTTAATATGACAGATGTGATGACACTCCTGCAGCCTGGCACACGCTCAGGCCTGAAACAAAAGCAGCCTTATTTATCAGTCAGTTTCTGTAAACATGACTGAGTTTTGGTTCTTAACTGGAGACTGAACGTGCATCATTGTTTTCAGAGGAGCTTCAGCTCTTCAGTGTCGAGTCGGTACCAAGCACTTCCAGGCCAATGCCAGAATCTAGGAGGTCAGAGGAGTCAGATAAACACACAGTCCATTCATAATATTTTACTCTTTATTCTTGTTAATATCCCCTATATCTTTTTTTTTTTTTTTTTTTTTTTTTAATGCATGAGACTTCATTACCAGGAGTAATAGAGAGTCTCACACGCTGCATCTACGACATGACGACTCGGACCTTGACCCGTGTCTTTGAAGTTTCCTGTCACCAGAGGTCATAAACTGTGAGGCAATACGACATTTATGACAGGAAAGTGAGCGCTGTACCTATGAGATGTGTCCTTTATCACGGAGAAGAGCTCGGGCAGATTTAGGTGTGTTTTTACTCCAATGTTTGTTCCTCTTTTGTATCGAGTTTTTTTTTTTTATATACTTTTACAATGTTGACCTTCTCTGATTGACATTATGATTCAGTTAAAACTGAATGTTGCAACCATGAAACCCTGTATATTTTATAGCTTCAGTTGACAATTTTATAATTGTATATTACACACTACAAAAAACTGACCATAAACTCTTTTTTTTTCTATGAAGAGAAAACATATACAACAAAAATAAACTGGTTTTCTATACATTTACAAATAGATGAAATACATAGCTACTAAAAAAACCTCAGCAGGCCTGAGTTTAATACCATTTTTGAGCTAAATGAGTGACTCGATACCTAAAAATTGCCACCTGTTCCAAATGAACATTTCACTGATAATGAACGGCATGTGTTCTTCTGTTGTGTTGTCCTAAAATAAAAGTAATCCACACTCTTGGAATTCAAAATCAAATGGGTCATTTCGAGGAATATTCTCATTTCTCCTCGGCTTCTTCTCTGTCAAAGGTCGACATCAGTCTATTTTATAAAGCAGAATGATGTCATAGACGGTTTTTTCAACTCCTGACTCTTCCACACCATCTTGATCCAAGTTTGGATTCACAGTCTAACCCAAGTTTATCACCTCAACTTCACGAGTCAACCGTCACATCAGTCGGCATAATAACCCTAACCCATGAGTGTTTTTATCACTTTAATCAATCAGCCATTGCAACAATTGGGAGACTGAACATCTCTTTTAATATGACGTTTTACAAGAACAAAAAGCAACTGATTCAGTGCACAGAAGTGAACATTTTTCCAAACAATGACTGTTTCTGCTTTTCATCTGTTTTATTCATTTGCTCCGGGCTGCTGAGCATCTCACCTGACATGCAGATTCGCTGCCCTGAATGGCAGACACCTGTGGATAAAAAGGGAATGTGACTAATGGTGTTTTTCAAGAACAATTCAAAGAGTCTTCATAACTTCTTTAATTGTCATTAAGGTTACACTTGATGAGCGCAGCCTGGACAAGACATTTTTAAGGTTGAGGGGTTCAACAGGCACTGTGTCACTGGGATAACAACCTTCTAACCACGGCCTGGAACTTTGGTTATATTAGTTCATGCTCGCCTTCAACACTCCACAACACTGTATCCAGTTCCTGCTGCAATTTTACGCCTTGACTTTCTATTTCTCAGGTTGTGGCTACAGACGCAGACAGCGGCGAGTTTGGCTCTGTGCTCTACTCTCTGTCTGACGGGTTTGACGATCAGGACAGACATCCTCTCTTCCAGATCCACCCTCACACGGGGGAGCTGTGTGTCCTGCAGGATATCGACCGAGATGCCGGACAGACGCTCCACGATGTTCTGATCAAAGCTGAAGATCCGGTAAGTGGGCCCGACACTTTGTGCATGATGGGCTTCACCCATAGTGAACTGGGATCGGCTCCTTCAACCTGCGATGCCGAACTGGGATGAACCTGTATAGGAGATCGATGGGTGGCTCACAAAACCAGGTGGATTATATTATGCACCAATTTGTCAAAAGTAAAAAATGCCCATCTCTCTTTCAGGGAGGACTCAGTGCTCAAACCTACGTGCACATTGAGGTAGACGACCTAAACGACAACGTTCCGGTGTTCAACCCCGAGGAGTACACCGTCAGCATCAGCAGCCACGCTCAGCCCGGCACAGAAATTGTCAACGTGATCGCAACCGACCGAGACTCGGGCCTGTTTGGAGACGTTGCCTATGACCTTGTTCCTGGGGACACTTCTAGTTTTTTCACACTGGATAAATACACAGGTAGACGGATTTCACGTTTGTCACGGGTTCATGTTCGATTTGGGCGAGATTTGTCATTAACACTCACTCTATATAGTCTTTCAGTAACTCGTGAGATTGGCACCTCCACTGTTCAGGGATAAACAGCTTCTTACTTTGTTTAAGTCCTCCTGATATGATTGCCAGTGTCACACAGCTCAGCGGGGGTGGTGCAGAAAGCCCCAAAGCTTTAGATCCCCATGTGGCTGAGGATACGATGAGACTGAGTCACTCGGTACCACTAAATCAGTCTGAAAGTACGTAAACTGAGGAGAACATGCTCAAGTCGCATGAATTAGTCATCATTAGCAACCATTTAGACGCTTTGAGTTCCACAAACAAACTGCAGCAAGAGACAGACTTTATCTCCAACACTCTGCTGATGAATTCATCACTTTCATATAAATTATCCACAGTTGCATGACAAAACCAGATTAACTGTAGAGGATTTACAAAGTTTTGGTGCCTCCTTTTGCAGGAACCCTCTTCCTGACCTCCGCCCTGACCCACCTGGGTGCAGCCAGCATGAAGATCTCCATAATGGCACGGGATGGGGGCGGCGTGAGCTCGGTCAGGCCGGCAGAAGTCACCATCAACGTGTTGCAGAGCGCTCAGGCTCCGGCTGTTTTCCAGAGATCACGCTACACCTTCACGGTGCCCGAAGATGCGCCGCTCGGTACATCCGTGGGCTCAGTGAGAGCCGTCAACCCAACCAGTGAGTGTGTGTCGAGTCTGAATCCTTATTGCAGGGACTAATGGAGAGCTGGACGTCGATGTAAGCACCCATCACTGAATGATTCAACCTCCTTCCATGCCTGGTGGACTTTTGGTGTACCCCAAGGGTCTGTCATTAGCACAGCGCAGACACACAATCTGTCTGATGAGAGGGTTTGTTTGATTAGATGACTGAACTTTATTAGATGACTGAACTCCTTCGACTGATTCCAGTTTGTTGAAAATGCTGCTTCATAGCTCATTACTGAAGGCAACACATTAACGACATCCTTCCATCGCCTTACTGTTAAATTTAGAATACATTTTTGACTTGCATTTCTCACACTCAAGTTTCAAATATTAAATGGCCTTCTTGTACCTAATAACCTGATATGTGCCATTCAGACAACTTGCACGAGATATTTTTACTATTATAGTTGTCTTTTCTATGATTTCACTCCTCGAAGTTACAATTGTCTATCAATACATTGCTGAAGAACTTCATAAGATTCTTAAGGAAAAGTGCTAAATAAATGACGAGTACTCTCTCAACACACTGAAATGCATTGCTCGCCCTTTTTGCAAACCTTCCAGCGCTCGTCACAGCAGGTCAGTGAGGTTGAAGTCGATCTCGCACCGTGTCCCAGCTTTAAAGGTCAGGGAAAACAAGATTTTCAGGGAGCGTCAGGTGACTCTTTGAGACACGAGCAACCTACTTTGTCCACAGGATGTGAACAATATTATGTGTATATTTAAAAAAAAAAAAAAAACAGGAAAACTTCATAATCAATTACTCTGATTAGATTTAAAGATGTAAATTTCTCATGGATATACATTTTCCTGCAAAATAAAGCTCTTGAGTATCAGGTCATTGAAACGCTGAGCAGACAGTCGCTCTTTAAAGTAAATCTAAACAGAACTACGCGTATAATAATAGTGTCTATTACTTTTTGTCTCTGGTGAATACGTCAGTCGTTTTCAAAGTGTTTATTGGGGGTAGCAGAGCGCTTCCGGTGGAAAACTCTGGGGGAAATGGAAGATGCTTGTTTTCATCTTTGTTTTAAATTTTTGTAAAGAAATCATCTAAAGCATGTGTGTTCAACACATTTTCCAAAACTCTAATACTGTGCATTGAACAAAGCCGGACCAGGAAGAGAGTTTGAAGCATTCACCATCCTGCTTTTTACCTGTTTATAAGAAAAAAGTCCTGTTTTTCAATCATCTTCTTGCTGACAGTTATGTTGAGGAAACGTGCTGCATGTTGAGAGATTTTATTGTGAACTTGAGAAAGGAAATAATTAAAGAACAGGAATGATGTGACAGACGATTGTTGTCGAGACATTTGAGTGATCATTGCCATTGCTCAAATCTCCTTCCAGACATGACGAGGGGAGCAATAAAGAGGCGCAAACTCAGTTTAATCTTTAATCCTCCTTAGCCACATGAACACATAACAGATAAAAACGGGTCGAAGACAGTTGTACAGTAGGCTGGGTTTTAAAGGTCAAACATAGACAGTCATGAGAGTACACACACACACACACACACACACACACACACACACACACACACACACACACACACGCACATGCCATCTAAGACAAAACGTTTGTCATTTTGACTTTTTTTATAATATATAGATTTTATGTTTTATGATTTGTGCTCGGGGTATTCTGTACTTGGACTCTGCGCTCCTCTCTGTGGTGGGTTTATCTCTTCATGGCCTTGTTGTGGTTCCCTCAGTGCGTTCAACAGTTAAAACCATTCCTCAACACCAGACAGTCATTTAAGGCTGTCTAATCACTTAACAGATTAAAACTTCATGTGGGGGCACAGAACTGGGCCTGGTGGACTTGGGTGGGACCCTGTTAAGCCCTGTGTGTTTCTTTTGTTTGTAGTTACTGTTGAAGTGCAGCAAACACTTGGAGGGGATTAATGAGATCTTAACTGTGCAGTAATTACTTAATGTAAGTGTACTTAATTACAGTTGCAGGGGCCTGAATCTGTCTGCGCAATCACATTATGGGATATTGTCTTTGTGGCGACAAACAAGTCTACCTGAGAGAAATGGCGACATTGAAAGTGAAAGAACATTTCTAGGTCAGAATAAGGTTAGGATTTGGGAGATAGCGGTTAAGGCTGAGTTTAGAGTGAGTCTGAATGACGTATGAAGCACGTAAAGAATCTCAATTTCAACAAACTAAACCCAGTTAATCCAAAAGCGAAATGATTTCTTGATGTTTCATCATTTCCGTTTGTGTTTTCAGACGCCGTGGAATCCATATCATATTGCATCTCTTCCGGAGACCCCCAGAGTTTGTTCACCGTTCACCCGAAATACGGCCTGATCACCAACGTCAAACCTCTGGATCACGAGTCTCAGCCGTACGCGCTGCTGGTGCTTCAGTCCTACACGGACGCCTCGCCTGTCTACAGCACCGCCCAGGTCAACATCACCATCGCGGATATCAACGACAACGCCCCAGTCTTCCCCAAACGCAGCGACGCCGTCACGGTGTCCCAGAACACTCTGCCGGGGACGGTGCTGTTCATCGCTCACGCACACGACCACGACAGCGGCGCCAACGGGAGGGTGCAGTACCACCTGAAAAACAGCAGAAACGGCTTCTTCCTGGTTGACAGCGACCTTGGGACGGTTATGTTGAATCAGAGTTTACAGGCGGATCATCAGCAAAGGTACAGCCTGGATATCGTGGCGAAGGACGACGGAGAGCCGCCTCTTAGCTCCACTCTGACCCTCTCTGTTAACGTCGACCGAACGGCCGCGGAGGACAGCCTGGCGTTTGAGACTTTGGTGTACCAGGTGGAGATCGGTGAGGGCTACCGAAAAGACTCTCGAGTCATCCAGGTGAGGGCCCATCGAACACGGGGGCCTCACACGTCAAACTCGGGCCTCGCGTACTCTTTAGAGGCGGAACCCGGTTTCTCTCCGGCACCCTTTCGGATTCACCCAAAGACTGGATGGTTGTATCTCTCCCACAACCTCGACTACGAGACAGAATCAAGGTATCGCTTTCAAGTGGTCGCCACAGCCGGGGAGGCCAACGCCACGGCCACGGTGATAGTTCTGGTGCTGGACATCAACGACAACCCCCCGGTGTTCAGCAGGGGGGTTTACTACTTCACAGTGTCAGAAGGGTCATCGCCACAAGGCCTGGTGGGAACAGTGAAGGCCGTCGACAAGGATTCTGGGAAAAACAGTCAGCTGTCCTACATCCTGCTCTCTGATGGGAAATTCTTCAGAATTAATGCTAAAACAGGTAGAAATATCTCCATGCACGATCATGAGTCTGTGCGTCATCGTACAGCTGAGTATCTTCACCCCTTCTCTCTCTCTCTCTCTCCCTTTTTTTTTTTTTAACCAGGTGAAATCATTAACTGGGTGGCGTTGGATCGCGAACAGCACAGCCAGCACAGTCTGAAAGTCATGGTGACGGACCAGGGGCACCCTCGTCTCAACGCCACCGCCGCCGTTCACATCCTGGTCTCTGACGTCAACGACAACACTCCTCAGTTCAAACACTTGCCTGCCAACAAAGAGCTCAATGTGCAGGTGAGAGAGATATCAGTCCGTCGCTGGTATCCACTGGTGCTCTCCCCACATCGACTCCATATGATGCATTATAAGAATTATTACATTATAAGTTTTCTTTCTATCTTACTTTCAATCACCTCTCTTGCTGATACAAGTTATTCTTTGGGTGACTTCATTAAGTTTCTGATGACGATTTGACATGAAGTAAAAGGATAAAACATTTTTTTAATTTCATTTTATAAAAGCACAAACCAGATCCAACTCATTTCATGAAGTCTCGCTGCAGTATTTTTTTTCATATCCTTCACATAGCTTTCATATTCAATATATCATATTGCCTCATTTCTCTTCCCTGCAGGTGTGGGCCGGGGCGCCCGCAGGTTCACTGGTGACAAACATGTTTGCCAAAGACTTGGACGCAGGAGAGAACGGAACAGTCGTCCATTCACTCGTCACACGTGGGTTTTAACTGCGTCCTATGATTTAGAAAACTGAAATACAATGTGAAGATATGACCCCGGCTGGCGCTCCATGGTTGTCGGGAATTCTTTTTGATGCGTGCCACCTCCCTTTGTTTTTTCAGTTGGTTTAGAAGACGACGGTCTGGCGCACTTTGAGATCGACGGTAGAAGCGGAGACGTCACAACAACACAATCTTTCTCCCAAAACGCCAAACCGTACTACACGCTGAGAGTCACTGCCAAGGACAGCGGGGCCGTTCCTCAAGAGGACACTGCAGCCATTCATGTGCAGGTACAATCTCTCCATCCGTGCTTCTCGAAACTGAACTACTGTAGCCTGAAAATGCAATGTTTTCCTCTTTTTATTGGCAACAGTGTCAATATTCATGCCTCTCTTGTTTTCTTCTATAATTCATCAGAGCAGACAGAGTTGTTTTAAAGCTCTTGAGATCACAAAGAACAAATGTATCTCAAGAGGATCCACAGTTTGTTTGTCATCAGAGTATAAATCATAAAAATGAGAACCTAAAAAAAAAACTATTCAAATTACAATAAACATTTTTTCTGACTGCCACACATTATTTAGCCTAATATTAGAGCAACAACTCTATTTTACTGTCTGACTTTTGTCATTATTTTGTACAGATGTTTAAAAGGTTTCTTGCCACAATAGAACAAGACCACTTATTCTTGCTTTTTTTCCGGCCTGAATTGTTCATTTTGTGTTTTGAAAACATAAAAGGCAGTTAGAAATACTTCAATTGAGAGTAAAATCTTCAGTCATTTCATTGAAATGCATGTTTTTCGAGCTTAATATAGTATAAGTATAATCGAAGTAAATCAAAATAATGATTAGATGAACTATTTCAAGCTACAAGAGCAGAAAGTTTGAAGATCAATGACTGGTTGTGTCAGTTATTTCTACACTCGTTCTGACTAAAAAGTCTCGAGAATTTTTAAAAATTCACATATGATAATTAAGGCTTCTCGTAAAATATTCTAATATGACAAAATTATTTTTTTTATTCACATGAATTAATAGATAAAATCATCAAGAAACACAAGCAGGTTTGAATTATTTTATAAGCAATACATATATATGAACGGTTCACCGTCTGTGAAAAGATTCCATTATTTAAGTTAAGTGTGTTTTATTATTTATAGATCCTAAAAGTCATTATAAATAATATCTTATGATGTAACAAACACGAGAAGGTCAGTAAACATAAGAAATACTTCTTCACACGAGGCATGATCGACTATATGAGAAATTAGTTCTGGGCTTCATTATTATTATATAATGTGATATATCACTCCTTGAAATTCCTCCGACAGATTCTTGGATTAGACGATCTGTACGGCCACTCCGACCACCAAATTGTGAGACGTTTCTCGGTGAGGGAGGACGCGGAGCTTGCGACTGTTATCGGCTCTGCCAGAGTGTCAGACCAGGGGAGGTTTCTCTACTCCATTACTGAAGGCGACGGCAGCGTCCACTTTGGCATCGACTCCTCGTCCGGCGACATCTACGTCAACCAGCCGCTGGACTACGAGGCGGCCGCGCAGTACTCCCTCACGGTCCGCGCTGAGAATGTCGGTCGCTCTCCGGGCGCCAACGTGACCGTGCTGGTGAGCGTGGCGGTGGAGGACGTGAACGACCACACGCCCTGGTTTCCCGACAAGCTGGTGGTGTTCAGTTTGAAGGAGGATGCCGCCGTGGGATCTCTGGCGTTCGCGTTTCACGCCAGAGACGCAGACGGGACCTTTCAAAACAGCGCCCTCCACTACGCTCTGACCTTTGACACGGGCAGGGCGTCGTCGCGCCTCCCCTTTCAGATCGACCCACACACGGGGAGCCTGACCGTAACGACGCCTTTGGATCGGGAGAGCACCCCCAGCTTCGCCTTCACCGTGACCGCCACGGACCAGGCGGAGAGGAAGAGCGAGCGCAGGCAGGCGTCGGTGACGGCTCAGCTCTTCCTGCTGGACGTGAACGATAACCGACCCGTGTTTGTGTCGGCGGAGTCGGTTCAAGTGATGGAGGACGCAGAGGTGGGGAGTCTGCTGCATCACTTCGTGACCATAGACAGAGATCAAGGTGAAAATGGGATCGTCTCCTACTCTGTCGTGGATGGAAACCGGAGAGGAGTCTTCATTCTGGAGGAGAAAACAGGTGTGTGTTCATGAGACAAACGCCAAACAAAAATCAACAGATTAAAAAAAGATGAATCTTTTTTGTTCAATTTCTAAATGGCAACTTTTGAAACTAATTGACAATTTTATCAAAGTAAATATATAAATACATTGATATGTACCTACTTTGCCAAAATACACATTATCAAAAACAAAATAATTATGTGGCAATAAACAGTGATGAGGTCATTATAAATTAGCAAAACAAAATAAACAGATAAAGTTAAATCTGTGCATTTATCCAATTATCAATTGAAATTCTGTATAAAATTATTTATTAGATAAAATCTCAAAATATATTTTTTCAGTAAACTTTATATTTTCTGATAATAATCATATTATGTTTGATAATATATATGATTTCCAGATCACATATCTCTTGATGAGGGACATTTTTTATAGAGTTGATACAACCTTCAGACCTCCATGATTGCCGCAGGGTTGACGTTATGTCTTTATTCCGTTACCCATGTGGACCAAGCAGGGAAGAAAATTGATGGATAGATTTGTATTTTTTCCCTACTAGTTATTTCAAATCACAGTTTCAGCCTCATTCTTTCTCTGATGTTTCAGTATTTATTCACAAGTTGTTTCTGGTCGCCATGGTGTTCCCTCCTCGTCAGGCCTCTTGTTCCTCTCCGCTCCTTTGGACTACGAGATGCAGCGTTTCCACCGTCTGACCGTGCGAGCGACGGATCACGGCCTGCCCACGCTCTCCTCCACCCAGACTCTGACGGTGGAGGTCGGCGACGTGAACGACCAGCCTCCCGTCTTCACTGAGAACAAATACAACGCCAGCGTGGCGGAGAACCGAGACCCCGGAGAGCCTGTTATCAGAGTCTCTGCCACTGATGAGGATTCAGGTAATGATGATCATGAAGGATTCCACCTGGTTATGTGTTGGGAAGGTTATGATGGCAGCCATTAATATCTATTTTTAGCTACTACTTATTTTAAAAGAATGAATTTTACAATATAAATATGAATTTTGTTTATTTTTATCCCATATCGCATGATGAATGTGGCTGTAATGAATATGAACATGGTTGTGAATTAGTTATCATAATTACATATTACAGAAATGTTGACATTCAGTGTAAGAGCATGATCTTGAGGTTGGTGCTGCTTTTAAAAATAGGTATACAGAAATACATAAAACAAGAAAAATCACAATATACCTATGTAACGTGCACACATTATTTTAAGAAACCCTTTTGCCAATTTCCATCTTGTTTAAGATGCATCACAGAACATACAGGGACAGACAGGCACTCAGAATTACTCCTACAGACAGTTTTTATCACGGTGAGAAGTACGTACCTGCTATTTTGAAAACATCAACATTAATATGTCAGAAGCAGTATTGACAATGGTGCCAGTTTATTTTCAGTTCCTGACAAGAAGGTGTGATGTAGAAGTGTTTACGTCACGTGGATGTTTGGTCTCTTTATTAATCAACTCTTATTTCCAGTGTAGAAACTTTGTTGAAACAAATTACTTCCCTGCATTTTAAGGTAAACCCGAGATAGTCTGACACCCAGATGAAGATCCTAATCTCGGATTAACCTTAAAGGCGTATTTTTAGAATGTGGGAGGAACCATGCAAACATCAGAGTTGACCCTGGGATTTTTTACTTATAATCACCAGAAGCAGTAGTGTGTGCACATGGCGCCTAGATGGCAGCACGAGCATGTGTCCTGGAAACCGTAGACGACCGCCGTAAAACAGAAAAGTACACAGTATACACACATAAATAATCCCAAATGATGGTGTAATGTTAAGATTACGATAGAATACATAGATTACTTTCTCAATAAAAAGAAAAGTGATGATAGGTCTTTCTGTTCAAGCAGAAGTACAACAGTTTACGCTTATTATTGTTAACTTATTGATCCACATGAGAAACTACAGCCAGCAGCAGCCTGGCAGAATGAGCCCCTGCCATGTTTTGGTTGAACTGTTGTGTTGCTTAAACTCAGAGCTATCCTCATCTTTGAATTTTTTATTTATTTATTTTTTAACTCCATTTGCGCTTTTTAATTGAAATCAACTCTTGCCCTCTTTTCTCTGTTGTGCAGGTTGTGTCTTTTTCTTGAGCTCCGTTTATTGAGATCTCAATCTGCACATCAGCCCTGTTTATTTAAACACATCGCGCGCAGGGCCTCCTGGATCCCTTTTCGTCTGGTCATGTTGACAGTGGAAGTCTCTTTAAATGCTGAAGGCAGAGGGCATGTGGCAGGAGGATCTGTACAGGAGGAGGAGGCGGGGGGCTTAATGGGAACTAACATTCTTGGGGGTGAGAATTGTCCAAGAACAGCAAGCACACAGCTCTTCTGGGAGATTTGAAAGGTCCTCTCTCATAATCATTTCCATAATCCAAACCATCTGTGCCAATAGGCGCCGTGTTTTCATCTGTCTCTTCAAATCGCCTCGTCTGGCAGCTTGGCCCACTCTCCCACCAGTCTTATTCGATTTTCATTTGCTCTGCTCCCCCCCCCCCTGTAAACTCTCCCCCAAGGTGACCGTAGTTCGGAGGTTGCGACGGCGTCTGTATCTCGTGTTTGCGTGTAGGAGTCGTTGGGATGTGTAAGATCAGCGAGTGTGACAAATAAACTTTGCACCTCTCTGCAAATCCTGCTTTGAGCAAGTGTCCGTGTGTACGCCGAGATCTTTCGGTTTGGAACAACTTTGGGTTTACGGCGACACAGATGCTGTTTTATAAGATTTGATGGCGAAAGCTCTGCTGAATCATAAATTGTTAAGTGTGTCCATCAAGACATCAAGGAATTCACTCTTTTCCTATTCCTCAACTGGGTGGACATGTCGAATGAGCTGACCCGTGATACAAAAGTCCGGCTGAAAGATGAAAACATTGAAAGCCAAGTGAAAGGTGGTGCACATCATTACAGGCCTTTCTGTGTGGAGGTTGCATGTTCTCTCTGTGCAGTGGTTTTTCTGCAACATGCATGCAATTTTCTAACTTGGCCAAAGTGGGTATAGAAGATGAATAAATGGCTCATTTATAATCAAGCATTGATATTTATATTGACATAGCTATACAGATTACACCATGTACTGCATATTTACTGTAGCTGCATTGTAATCAATGTGATGATTTGTGAATGAACTCTTCTAATGTAGTTACTTTGCCTCCATGCAGCTTCTACAGAAAAACTATAAATATTAAACACTAGTTAGCCACATGAACAAGAGATGAACTTGTGAAACATTTAAAATGAAAGGAAACAGTTGTTTTAATTGTTAACTAATGTGGTTGTGTTTTGGCCATGTTTGGAGGATTTAAAAATGCTATTTTTTTTATCACCAGAGGTCTCCGCTTTTACCATAACTCTATATTTACGCATATTTTTTATGACACAAACGGTATCAAATGAGGCATTAATCCAATTTAAGTCCCTTTCATCGGAGTAGTTCGAACTTAATAGACAAAAACAATGGCAGTTGAGTCAAAATAACCTCAACTACACATCCCTGATGATTCCGTGATGTTTTTTTTCCCCCATACTGCTGTAGACAACCACTATTATCTCTCATTAAACTGCAATATTTTATTATCCAATATCACTTTTTACTGACACTCCAAACTGTAATCTTCCTGTTAAGATGAGGTCAAACATGCACGCTGCAGCCCACCGTGACCAAAGCCTGTAACATTGATGTGAACTTGTTTCCTTTGCGTGACGTGAGCAGCCAAGCGCCCACACAAAGGTTTCAGGTCCGTGTGTGAATCTCGAAGGTAACGCATTACATCAGCTTACACTTCCCCCGGAGGGTCTGTTTTCAATTAGACCCTCAGATAGAGACTGTCTGAAACGGAGAAAGCCACAAACATGAGCTCACCCTGATGAAGTGTGAAGTTTAACCTCTGACTGACAGAAAAGTTGGAGCGGCTCGTGTCTAATCTGAGTCCCATCAGCCTCGCAATTAGGACGGCTTTATTTATTTTCTTCTAAGTCTCATAATCTCATGGAAAAGATTCTTTAGGAGTAGGTTGATTCTGCTTGGTGCGTTGGGACTTGTGCCATGACAGACACTATAAAATGTGACGCACGACCATCGTGGCTGTTGCAGCTTTAGTATGTGGTTTGAAGTGTGTAAATAATGTTCCTGTGTGGTGTTTTCCCCCGTCGCTCAGAGGAGAACGCTGTGGTGTGGTACAGTCTGCTGCCGGGTCCCGGCTACGAGCTCTTCAGCATCAACCCGTACACCGGTTTGATCACCACCACCTCCTACCTGGACCGAGAACAGCAGCAGCACTTCACACTCAGAGGTAGAACACACACACACACGCACACACACACATACACACACACACCTAGTATAAAAGGATTATCTGTTATTTGTCATAAGTTACTATATGATTGAAGTAGCGTTAAAAAAAAATCTTCCATAATGTAAAAAGTGCAGTCAAGAATTGCTTAATAATTCTTAAATAGGACTGCATTTCTTGGAAATACTTATCAAACATATCTTACTACTACGCACTCTCTCTTGATTATGATTACACTTTCCTTCTTTACTATTTTATTACATTATTGGCCATTACTACATTGCAATTGGAAAATGCAAAGAGGCAAGTTTTGCTCAATTCAGCTCAACAAGTACGACAGATTGATGACATTGTGCGTTTGTTTTTCTCCATTTAATCAGAGCAAACAAACCGCAGTTGTTGTTTCAGTGAGTTTTGACGAGCATAGCAATATAAACAGTCCAATCAGTGAGAAATATCTTACAAGTGTTTGTAATCACAACGTGGACACAGATACAATCTCTGCCGTGATTATGTGACTTCAGAGTTCATATCCGTCACCTGCATGATCGATGGCAGTGATAAGAGCACCCCGAAATCCTGTTTAATGGCACCTCTCATGGCGTTATACACATTATGTGATAATTCTGGGAGAATGGAGTTTAAAATATGAAGCACAGCTTCCAAATTGTAAAAATTCACATTTCTAAAAATGCTGGTTGAAAAACTCCCCACATCCACTGCGGTGGTTTCCTTTACCCACTCTGACGAAACACATCTTGTACACGTCCAAAGGAAAGCTCAACTCACTGGATGAAATCATAGTAGCTCTCTAGTCTCCACCAAACACCGGCATTTCTTTCATTTGCGACTTCTTTCTGTTTCTCATTCCCCAACCCTCTCGCTTGTCATGCCTCACAGCCAAAGTCATAAAGAATTCAAGGTCTGCCTTCAGCGTGAGGGCGGCGTTATTCAGCAGATTGATTTATGTAAAGGAAACAGTGAACTTTTAAAAGGCTGGGCTACAGTATATCTAACCTCTCCACACTGCACTGCTGCACCCTTCGTCGTTTGAAGTGTTTGCTTTCACTCTCACACGGGTACACACAGTAATTACATGCAGCGGTGTTTAGTGATAAAAATGCTTTCAGATGTTTTATCACAATATTTGCACAGTCATGAGTCTGATGAACAATTAAATCCAATAATAAAATAGCCTTTAATAACAGGAAAGCCCAGAATGTTTTCAAGTTGTGCCAAAATAACACAGACCTTGTTGGGAAATGGTCAAATATGTACGGACAATTTGCTTTCTGGCGGTGGATTAATATGGAAATAAATAAAATACCAAGTTTCTTTTCAGCATATGCTCAAAAACTGTGTCTGTACACTTGCTGTTGACAGTCATTTTCTTTGTTTTCTGTAAAATTTGTTGTAAAGTATCTGTGCTTTTTTTTTTTTTTTTTTTTACTTTTCCATATGGGATGCTAAAACTCTAATAGTCTCAATCATTTATATTCGTGGTGTCAAACTTATTTTACTTCAAGGCCACATACATGATATGATCTCAAGTTGGCTGGACCAGTAAGTAATACCATCATAACATATAAATAACTTTAACTATAAATATATGGCTGTTTTAAATCAAATCAAATCAAATCAAAGTTTTAGTGAACAAAGTAGTAATATATCATTAAGACGTTCATATTTAATTACGTACCTATCGTTTTACAACACAGGACAGACCAGAAATTGGAAGAACAGCAATTTTAACAATACGCCTCAGTTTTCCGTGTACTTTACTGTACTTATTGGTCACAAATCAAATTTGGATGTTTATTACATTATTTACATCTTCAATAGCATAAAACCTTTGGTCACATGCTGCTAGAACTCAAAAACAAAGTAGGCTAGTTTTCATTACGCATAACTTTATTGTACATCTGTGTACTAATGCTGATCACCTGAACTGACTCCCGATATAACACAAATCAAAGTGGAGAGATAAGTTGTATGTCAGTGCGCCCCTGGTGGTCAATTGGACGTATTGCAGTTGATGTCGTTATTTCTGGCAAATTTCATCCTGTGGGTCAGATTAGACAATAATGATAAATGGTGAAATTGACAGTGTGTTTTCAACATAATACAGTAAAAGTTAGGGCCTATAACTATTTCTATCCTCCTCAGTTTGTTATCCTCGTCACTATGACACATCTGTCATTTATGTTTAAAGCAACTTTTTAACAGTTATCATGAAATTGTGATACAATCAACACTATTTCTTTAAGAGGTATGTTTTTTTTTTTTTACTGTTGTTGTGTGCTGAATCACCATGGTAATCCTAGTAAATAAAGGCAAAATTATATATAAAAAAAAAAAAAAAAGATTAATGAGGTATGTGCTCAGTTAAATATACATTTGAATCCCAAAACTTCCATGGGCTTCATAAAAGGAATAATGACTTAATATGATATAACAATATTATACAATAAACCAGGAAATTAAACTCAAACCTGAAAGACATTTTTGAATCATTATGTCGTTGATTTGCTTTTGAGGTTTTTTTTACTGTAAAAACTAAAATAAATGAGGATCACAGGATAACTGCCAATGCTAAAATAATGTTGTTATTGTTTTGCACCACTGAAGCTGCTCAGGATTCTGTTGAACAGTTCACCAACTGCACCGAAGGACCAGATGTTGAAGCGAACAATGTAACCAAGCAGGACAGAAAACAAACGTAATCTAATATTCATGTGGACAGTGGAAAATTAAGAATTCATACGCACACAAGAGAAACAGTTATTTTTGTCAACAAAAGCAAGACGAAGAAAAGCCTAAACAATGAACAAGTTCTCCTCCACAATTAGTATTTTAAAAAATATGGATATCCGTCAGTGGTAGGAGTCATGTTTATCAATATTTGGTCGATCTTAAGTTAAACTCTTGACCACTTGGTGGCCCATTCCTGTAAAACATGAAAGGGCCAAAAAATAACATGTGATTGTTATTTTTTTCTGTCTGCAGTCCAAGCTCGTGACAGTGGCCCACGGCCTCTGTCCAGCACGGCCACGGTGCTCTGCTCTGTGCTGGACGACAACGACAATCCTCCAGAGTTCATGCAGTCATCCTTTCAGATCAGCATGCCAGAAAACCTTCCTCCTGGGATCATCCACATCGCGCAGGCTTCCGACCCCGATCATGGAGAAAACGGCACAATACACTACTCCATTGTCGGTAATAAACTAAATGTTATTTTCCACATGATTGAGGTTTATAATGCACCTGATTTGCTGAAAATGGCTTAAAGTGCCAGTTAAAAAAATTAATTTCTGTCATGGATGGGGTTTTTTTTTCCTTCAAAGAGATTAATGCAAAATTATTATCCTAAAATGTTCACAGTTCAGAGTGTCATTGGAAATGGATGAAAGCATGAAACCTGTCAAAATCAGACCTTTATTTAAAAAAGAGTGGGATTTCTTTGCACTTCTCACGTCACCACGTTGCTGATCTTCCCCAGGTGAGGACTACAGAGGCCGGTTTACCATCAACAGTCATACGGGCGCCGTCAGCACCACACAGGTCCTCGACCGAGAGGAAATGCAGAACTACTCGCTCACCATACAGGCCCGTGACTATGGTTCCACCCCACACGGCTCCTCCACCCAGCTTCAGCTGGTGCTCCTGGACCAGAACGACAACACACCCTCCTTCGGCCGTAGCAGCTATCACGCCTCCATCGGCGAGGGCCTCCCTCCGGGGGCCGAGGTGCTGCACGTCACTGCCTTTGATCCTGACGAAGGCTCCAACGGGGACGTGACGTACTCCCTGACCGAGGACAGCAGCCAGGGGGCCTTTTCGATAGACCCCTCCACGGGGGTGATCCGCACCACCAGGGCTCTCGACAGAGAGAGCCGGGCTCAGTACACGCTCAGAGCCGTGGCGACCGACGGCTCTCCTCAGGGACCCCTGAGCTCCGTGGCGTCCGTGACCATACAGGTGGAGGACGTGAACGACAACATCCCAGCCTGCGAGCAGAACCCCTTCAACGCCTGGGTTTCCATGAGGACTTTGCCGAACCAGATCCTCGCCACCGTGACGGCGACAGATGGAGATCAAGGCGAGAACGGCACGATCCGGTTCACCTTGTCTGATGAGGAAAACCTGTTTGACATCAACACGGAGTCGGGAGACATTTCACTGAGAAGACGAGTGAGAGCGGGTTTCTCCGGGAGGAAGCTGCAGGTTGAGGTTTCAGACCGAGGGCGTCCTGCTCTGACCTCCACCTGCCTGGTTTTCATCCATCTGAAGGGAGAACAGGAGGGACTTCAGTTCTCTGACAAAGTCTACAATGCCACTGTCAAGGAGAACAGCAGAGCAGGTATGTTTCTTCCAGCGCTGCTCCAGTTGTTTTCACCGCGAGCGCTTTAAACTCTTCACCTTCCCTATTTTCCTTTCCCACCAAGGCACTTGGATTGCAAAAGTGGAGGCCAGTGACCAAACCAACAGCAGACTGAGAACCACGTACACCATATTCAGTGGGAACGAGAATCACATTTTCTCCATCAACCGTCACACAGGTGCTTCTGCAAAGAGTTTGCTTTTGCTCCTGCTTGTTATTACTATTTCAGACATGTTTAAATTCAGTTCATTGGCGATAATTAACAAATGGTATTTGTGTTATGTATTTATTGGAAGTACTTGCTTTCTTTCATCACTCAAATTGCGCTAATAACCCGAATTACCAATCACTTATCTTTTTCATTTTCCCAGAAATCACCAGAAAATAAAATTCCAATCCAACTATTTATTGTAGAAATACTCTTACAAAATTGCACATTCAGCTCTTGTGGTAAACAAGTATTTTGAGAAAATTTGACTCTGCTTCAGGTCAAATGTATTTTTTGGGGATTATCGTCTACATCAAAACCAGGACACAGACATAGTTTGACACTAAGACACAATGTTACACTGACGTGTTGAACGTTTACCACAAGAACTTGAACCTAAAAGCACTTCTGTCGACACCTTTTGTTAACACGTTGAATGTTCTGTTTTGCTTTCCATTACATGTCCTTCTCTTTCCCTTTATTCGTGAACAGAAGCCAAAAAAGGAAAATGCCATGACCAATGTGCAACGAATCCTTAAGTGTTTGTAATGTATTGAATATAATGACATTCCAGTTGATCAGAATAGAGACGTATCCTCTCTGATCCAGGTGAGATCCGAGTGCAGAAAGACAATGCTCTGGACTATGAGGTGAGCCCTCAGGTCCATCTGGTGGTGCTGGCTGACAATGGGCTGCAGACTGCTCACTGCAGGGTTTCCATCTCCCTGCTGGACATTAACGACAATGCACCACAGTTTGAACACGGCAGCTACCGAACAGCTGTCTGGGAGGGGCAAGTGCACAACACCTACATCATGCAGGTAATCCCCTCAATGTTGGATCCCCTGTCTCATCCTGTATTTGCTCCCTCACTCTGATGGTCCCACTGATTTTCACCGCTTCACGTCCTGGCAGGTGTCGGCGTCTGATGCCGACAGTGGTCTGAACGGGCAGATTGAATACTCCATCGTGTCTGGGAACAGCAATGACGCTTTCATTTTGGACTCGCTGCGTGGCATCCTTGCCACCAATGTTGTGCTGGACCGTGAGATCGCAGCTTCGTACAAGTATGCTCAAACTGGCACATCACATAGTCCCCATCAGTCTTTTCATGAAATCACAGTGACTACCGTTTGAAGAATGACTAATGGTATTACTATGATATTCATTAAGAAAGTAACAAACTGACTCCATTTCAGCTACAGTATTATACATTTGATCAGTTCATGGTCACTGTGCATTATAAATATAAAGTGTCTTGATGAGTTAGGAAAACTATATAATTTTTCTGCAAGTGCATTTTTGCTGGATGTACTGAAAAATGACAAATTCTTACATTTGCTCAGTTTTTTGGCACAGTATTTGTTTTGTACGCTTAACCCCATGCATGATACATGTAATCTCACAAATGCATTGTGTTTTTTGGTGTGTTTATTACAGATTAGTACTGCAAGCAATGGACAAGGGGAAACCTCCGCTGAGCAGCACCACCATCATTAGAGTCCAAGTGGTGGACGTCAATGACAACAGTCCTGCGATCCCGCCCATGGAGCCAGTGTTCATATCCGAGAGTAATGCTCACGCCGTCGTTCTCCACACAGCCACTTGTTAAAGCAAAGCAATGAAAGCTTAGAGTAGTTTAAGTGACCATCTCTGCTTGTCTCTGCTCAGATCTGCCTGCGGGCTACATGGTGACCCAGGTCACTGCAAACGACGTTGACCTGAGCTCGACCATCACCTTCAGCTTTTCGGACAACAGTAACACCGACGACCCCTTTGCTATCGACCGATACACCGGCGTCATCACCTTGACTCGAGCCCTGGACTATGAGGAGCAGACGGAATACACTCTGAGGGTCTGGGCGTCTGATTCCCTGCACCAGGCCACTGGAGAGGTCAAAGTTCACGTGGTGGATGTCAACGACAACGCTCCCATCTTCACCAAGGTCTCCTACCAGGTATTAAGCACTTATTAGTGATACAGTAAAAAATTTTGTGACAAATGAGGAATGCAGTTGTGACTCCTTCACACTGGATTTGCTTATAATAGCTGCTAACTCTAGGCTGGACCAGATGACTCGTTGCTGAGAGTCACTCAAATACACACAAGAAATGTGTAAAATAAGAACTGTGTTATCCAAAATATCTGGTCTTTAAAGCCAGTGTGAGCCAGACCTGAAGAAAAGGATTGTACGTCTTCCATAGTACACATGATCTTTCATTTTGACGATGTTGGCACTGTCGAGCTCACATTTGTCAAACCACTTTCACTTTGTTGCTATTTCCTGTTATATTTTACAAGCCTCAAAACCAATCTCACATTACCCTAATGAAACATTTTGTGTCGATTTGGAGTTTTCTAGTGCGTCAGCAGTCGTTTTTTACACTGAATATAGTCCCCAAGAAAATAAACCCAATTGAACTTTTTGTGACAGTATTCAGGACCGTTTTCATTCTTGACTATAAGTTACTAACAATCACCGATTTTACAAATAAAAAGCTTTGCTTAACAATCCCTTTTGATAATATAAACTATTTCATGCATTTTCATGTAATGTCTCTCACAGCAGTTTAAAAGTTAAAGCATTAATAGATGATTTACTGATATTTTCTGACATTTTGGCTCAATTATAAGCACTATGTTGAGTATGTCATTTTTTAGATGACTATAGTTGCTTCAAATGATGTTTGTAATTGTACCTTTATTATTTTTTCTTGAAGGCGGAGTTGTCGGAGCAGGTCTCGGCTGACACGCTGGTTCTATCGGTTTTGGCTACGGACAGGGACTCGGGACAAAACAGCAAGATCAGCTACAGACTGCTTTCATCTCCTCTACAAGGCTTTTATATCCAACCAGAAAATGGTGAGAACCCTTTAACTAACGGTCATGGAAACGCACGCATGTGTGTGTGTATCACTTGGTGGTCTGATGTTCATCTTCATTCACGACATTTGGTCCTATGAAGTCAGTTTTTCTGAAATGGTTGAAGAAGCATGGACCTCTTTTGAGAGTTTCTGCGAGTGACTTTTATAGAGGGCAATTAAAACATAGTAAGCTTTAGTGTTTCAGAGAAGCCATCCTTTTGCAATTTATCTTACTTTGCAGGCCTCAACTTCCCTCAAAAAAATACCTCTTGCAGACTCGAGACCAAACTGGTCAACTTTAATTACCCTTTGTCATCTAAGAAGGATTCATCAGTTTTATTTGAAAACCCAGATTTAACTATAAAAAAAAATGCAACTGCTCCATTTTGCAATCAATAAAGCAAATAGAAATTTTCTAAAGCTCTTCTTTCTACAATCACAAAATGTGGTATGGTGTTTTCTGTGGTACGTGGCCTCTTTGTTTTCCGTGCTTGCGGGTTTCACAAACAGCAGTTTAGTGCTGCTGTCGAGCTGAGCCTCAGAATGAGTACACTCATCCGGTTGATAGAGGCAATGAAGTGGAATAATAAATTGGATGGGCAAACACTTTGTAGCCATCCAACAGGAAAATTGCTCTTTCACTTTGCACATGGTGTTCATTTAAGAATTGTCACACAGCATCTTGTGACCACAGCAATTCACATTTAACCATCAGTGTAGTGTCACACAAACAAAGAGATAGTTTATTGCTCATATTCTTCAGGGAAACGAGTTCAGGAACAGTTTGTGCCTTTGCTAAACTGATTTCTCAACCATTTACAAGGCATTTACTTTTCTGATAAGATAGAATATTGTCGGTTTTCCTTTTTGTAATCGTAATTTGGCTATTCTTAGTCTTAAAAATATGCATAATTCAAGTATATATTGAGACGTTTTTAAGATTTAAGAAACTAGAAATGTTAAATATAAAGTAGAGGATATGATGTTCTTAACACTGAGAACTAATAATAAAATGGCTAGTTAAACACAATAGTCAGTTGACCAAAGTTGAAGACTGCGTTTATGTACAAATTAAAACCCAGTTTTTAAAAGAAAAAAAAAAAACAAAACAAAACTTTATTTTTAGGTTGTAAAACTATACCGTTGTAAACGGCAGACATGCTGTGTGCAAATGGAAGGTTTGGCATTGTCGTCATAACTAAAGCTGACAGGACTCAACAAGCAAACACTCCTTTCACGTTACCCTTCAGTGGAGCCACTTTTGATGTGGAAATGCTCTTTCTAAAAACTTCAAAGGGTAACCTTTTTTTCATGAACATATTTATGTCTTACAGGGTCTGTTTTCACTAACAAGCCCTTGAAGGCCATCACAAACAGCAACCTGATCCATCTTCTGGTTGAAGCAAGAGATGGCGGCGACCCTGTCCACTCGACTGTCAGCTCCATAGATGTTCTGGTGCTGGACACCAATGACCACCAGCCTTTGTTTCATCAGGACATTTACACACTGACTGTCCCGGAGGACACAGCCACGGACACTACCCTACTGACACTTTCTGCAGATGACAAAGACTGGAGTGCTGACAATACCTACCTGGACTACAGTATCACCGGGGGAAATGAAGAGAAGAGATTTTGTCTGGAAGTGAAAATGATTCAAGTGGAGAATCAGATCCAAAATGTTGGAAAGCTTGTTCTGTGTAACTCTTTAGACCGTGAGGCTACTGAGAGCTACGCAGTAACAGTGAGTGTGTCTGATCGAGGATCACCTCCACTAAATAGCTCTGCTGTCGTCATGGTGACTGTGACAGACTGCAATGACAACACCCCTGTTTTCTCCAGTAGTGAGTACCATGCACAGGTCAGTGAAAACAGCCAGATCGGCACCAGGCTGGTTCAGGTCAGTGCTCAGGATCCAGACTTGGGAACCAATGGCTTATTGCGATATGACATTATTTCTGGGAACAGTAAAGGTCACCTCAAGCTCGACCCTCAGTCTGGCCTTTTGATTGTCCACCATTCGCTTGACTATGAGGAGGACCAAAAATACATCCTCACAATTCGTGCTGCCGATGGCGGCGAATCAGCTGAGCAACGTAATGTGGCATTTACCATGGTCTTCATCACAGTACTGGATGAGAATGACAACAGTCCGTACTTCATGTTCCCAACAGTTAATTGTTCGGTGCCAGAGAATCTCCCAGCGTTTACTCATACATGCTCTGTCCATGCCATTGACAATGACTTGGGCGCCTATGGACAGCTCACCTACTCTATTTTGTCATCCTGCTTCATGGACTATGGCAGCGGTAGCCCAGACAGGAAGGAGGCTTTCGCCATTGACCCGCATACAGGGGACATTCACACCAGGCAAACCTTTGATTACGAAAGAGAGAGTGAGTACTGCTTTGTAGTCGAGGCCAAGGACAAAGGTGACAAAGCAGCAACAGTGAGAGTGCAGGTTACCATCAAGGGGGTGGATGAGTTCAGTCCTGTCTTCACCCAGAAGCAGTACAACTTCCTTCTGCCGGAAAATGTCAAGCCGAGAGAGACGGTCGGCTATGTGATGGCGATGGACTACGATGGAGGAGTGGACGGGCTGGTGGAGTACTCTCTTGTGAATTCATCACCATTTTTCTCAATCAACAGAACAATTGGTGCAATTTTTGTGTCCGGTCCCGTGTATCGCAGAAGAGGAAGCCATGCAGATGAGGACATGGTGAAACTTGTTGTGTCTGCAGGTAGCCCCAGACTGGGCTCCAGAACCACACATTGCCTTGTTTTTGTCAATATCTCCAGTTCAGCAGAAGCACTTACCGGCGTTCCCCTTGATGCACACATGCTTAGTCTAAGTGTCTCACTCTTCATGTTCATTTTTGTGCTCTCAATTTTTGTGGGCTTGGTTCTCAGGTACAAGACAAAAGAGGCCACCATCAGAAAGGCCGCGACCATCGCTGCACACTTTCACAGTGGCTCTGGACCACTCGGTCGATCCAGTAGCCAAACGTCAAGTATCCTGTCTCTGCCGGAGATTGCCCGGCCCAGCATCTTGGTGACGGCACGGGACATCTCAAAACCATACAATCCGTCAGACTCCAGTGGTCGAGGATCAGCAGAAGGTGAGACAGCTGAGGACCAAGAAATCAAGTGGATCAATGAGTACCCCTGCCGTAAAACAGAAGAATCTGATAAAAAAGCCATTGATATCACGCAGACTGCCGTACCTGGAGATAATATTTCCTGTCAATCTATTGACGTGGGGCCAGAGCACCTTTTATCAGTCACTAAATGTTTGATCTCAGGAATGGCCAGCACGGAAAGCCTCCACCACTTCAAAGAGGAGGGAGGAGGTGAGGGATTACTTCCTGCAATACTTAGGGTGAGAGATTTAGAGGAAAACATGGGGACTAAAGGGTTTGCACCCCTTGCTGAAGCTCAAGCCTCTGCAGACTCTCTCTCCTCCCTGATTTGTCTGGATGAGCAGCTGCAAGGCAGCTACACCTGGGATTACCTTTTGGACTGGGAGCCGCGCTATCAGACTTTGGCTTCTGTATTCACGGATATCAGCATGCTTCCTGATGAGGAGCTCCAAGGCGGTCACGAGGACTTGGCAGCCGAGTCAAGCAGCCTCATGTACCCCCCACCTCTTATAACAGGAGTAGCTCAGCGGGGCATTAGAACTGTTCCTCCACGTAAGCCGGGACGTGTGCCAAGCTTGACCAGGAAACCATCTTACCGCAAATACACTTATTCCCCGTTGGCCAGAAACACAGGGCTTACTCCTTCAGCCATGACACCTTCTTTTTCCCCGTCACTGTCTTCTCTCACCATCAAGACCCCCAGTGCCTCACCAGTTGTCTCGGACACTGGGGTGGGGGGCATCAGACTTGATTCGGGGCCTCTTACTGCAAGTCTTTTAGAGGCAGAAATTCAAGTTTAGACATGAACATCGACATTGAAGTCCATCAGTAATGACTGCGTTGTTCCGTTTTAGATTTGTTAACTGACTATATTCAAGGTCTGTTTTCAATCAATGCCTTCATACGTATATACTTTATAGGTATCAGACTCATTGGTTTCATGAATTTAGTCTCAAGAGTTAAAAATGTCCCAACTAAAATATGGAGAAATAATAACTGAAGCCTGTGATGCACTATATTTTTATAATGCAACTTATCAGAGCATATGTTCCAAGTGTTTTAGTAAACACATTTATTTATTCAAAAAGTGGAACACTTTGTAAAAGGAGGTGGTTGTAACATCTAAATGGGCATTTTTCATGATTTGTTCAACTTTGATATCCAGAGAAAGGGAACATTGTGGCTTTGCCTATCCTCTTGAAGTCCTTTTGAAAGTATGGTTTCAAATTCACCCCTCTTCTTGAATTCAGTTCAAATATAAAATGTCAATGGAATCACATGGGGAACAGAACTTGTATTGTTTTCTTAATCTTTTTTTGTTCTTCATTTAATATTATTTTAGGCTTTTTTTTCAGTCTAAGACAAAGTCCAGGAACATGCCAACATCACCCAACATCAAAAGACACTATAAGGGAGAGTTTACTGACATTAATTTTGTGCAGATTCATAAGGTGGGATTTTATTGTCTTCCTGTTTCTGTTTATAAACTAATTCCAGATACTGTGGTACTTTTTCTCATTATTTTCCCGTGGTGGTTTCTGTATGAGCTGATTATAGACTGTGGACACTGTTAATAAAGAGCACTTTATGTACAATTTCCTGAGAAATGTACGACTATAAACTACAATAAATTTGCTAAATATTTGCAATAAAAGAAGCTCTGTTCTGTATTTTCTATGTATTTAGAATAATGTAGTGCAGGTTGTTCTTAGACATGATTTATTTGCTTGGGCTGGCGCAAGTATATTTATATATTGTATATTTGTGACAGATTTATTTTCTAGATTGATAATATGCAAGGTTACAATAATGAAGATTTTATTTTTTGTCATCGGGGCAATTATTCAACACAAGAGATGCTTTTAACCAGAAACACTCATTACGTGCATTCACTCAGAGCTATTAGTTTATATTTCTAATGAAATACAGTATTCAAAGTTTAGTATAATTTATAGTGCATGCATTGTTAAAAAGAACGATATAAATAATCATAACCCAAACTGATTTCTTGTATTATTGAGTTTAAATCTTCTCCTCATAAATCTTAAGTTGTGAAATTTCCTCAAGTGATTTAAAATGAAGAGATAAGCGGATTAATTTTGTGAGGCGCTATGTTGATGTGCATTTGAACTTTCTTCTGCAGTGGTTATATTACACTACTTATTTTAACAATATGTGATCAGACAAAATGCATTGTAAGCTCGTCTACTCTGTTTTATAGTGTTTATGAAGCTGCCATTATCATGTCATTTAAAACATAATCACAATCAACATAACAACCCTCAAAAGAAACACTCAATTCTATTGGTTTATTTTGACTAAAATAAGAATAACTGTTGTAGTTCTAACTTGGCTGTCTTAAGTGTTACTAAATTTCTGACCCAAACATTTTTTCCTCCATTCAACCTCCGCTTTAATACCAATAGGAACTACTCAACATTTTAGATTTGTGTTTCATTTGTGAAAGTTAGGCCAATTATTCTGGGAAATTACTTGGTAAATGATGGTAAGTCACGTTAAAAATGGGCTGTGTAGCACTTTGGCAGAATCTTTTGTTCGTTTTAGTTCATTTATTTTGACCTTTCAATGTGTCTTGCCCTGTATTCCCTAACTGCGACACTTTAACACAAATCTGGCCATGATGAGGTAACGGCTAGATGAAGTGTTTGCAGCATTCCTCTGTCATCACTTCCATCGATATAAATGCCAGACAAACCACTTAGTTTGGCTTTGAGACAACACTATATATACATATATATATATATATATATATATATATATATATATATATATATATATATATATATATATATACATACATACACACACACTTAAGTGAATGATGTGATTTTAAATGGAAGTTAAGTGAGCCTTTTGTAGGCCTCAAGAAACTAAACATTACTCCAAACATTACTTCAAAATAGGAAATTCGAATTACATGTTTTTCCCTCAATATTTTAGTTTTTTTCCTTCGTTAAGAATTTCTATTTTCATCGAAAAGTAAAGATATAGAAAGTGGTTCAATGCGGCTCCACTCAGTCTGCTGTTAATCCGAATGAGCTTCCCTCTGGGAACACTTGAGCTGAGGGGCTAAATCTTCAGCAGATAGTTTCATAAAGGCAATAAACAATGAGGTCCTGAACCACAAGTGTGTGCAGGCACTGATCGCCGTTCAATTATTTATTGACTCGGTTCAATCTGGCCTCAGCGCCCTGCTGGGTTTTGACAAGTGCGACACTCTTCTGTATTTGTGATTTCAGCACCTCCGCAACCTCTGAATGCTGGTGAAGGAAGAGATCTCTCATCGTATCAGGTGATCAGGCCAAACAAGCTTCTGCGTCTCAGTTCATAGGTAAACGGCCGTCACAACCTGCATGCAGACCTGTTCAGAGGGTCTTGAGCACTCCTGTCAGGATTTTACATTTAGCAAGGTCAGGAAGTCTTTAGTAAAATATGATTCTTCAGCACATATCCAATGACTTAGTGTTGGCAAATTACTCAAAAATAAAAATATGACGAGTTTCTCAACTTTTCTTTTTAATGTAATTTACCTAACTAGTTATTTGGAGACAAAAATACTTAGGAAAAATTGTTTGTGTATTCATTTTAATTATAAGTTCTGATATATTCACTTTTGCTCCTTTTGTATATCTTAATAGTGTGTGTACTGTATTACTGTGGCTCGTAAACTGAACTGTCAGCACTGTGTGGGTCAGTTTATTGACTGAGTCACTCGATAATTTTCCTGAAGTTCCATGAGTTAATTAGCAATCATAGTAATGCACACAAATTATTTTGGTCTGTTTGAGTTCATCAGACTTTTCATGAAATCTAGTATTTTGTTATTATAGGGGACTTTATTAAAAGTGGATTTTATGAAATGCTTTGTGCCAGTTTTGCACTCAACCTCCTATTCGTCCCAACCAGGATGGTGAAACAGATTTTTTGTTGTTGTTTTTTTAAATGTTTCTTTGAGAAGAATCTTTCATTTTGTGGGAACTTCAGATCTGACATCCATTCTCTGTGTTTGTGAGCATAGTAGAGTAACACATTATACCGGCCAATAGTATGCACAGTGACTTAAGAGTTTTGAATAGTTCTCTGGCAGGTAAACATGAGGGGAATTGTGGAACAGAACAGATAAATAGACAAACAGAGAACAAAACAAGAACAAAAGTAATGGGTAACAAGCTATAGAAATTGTATTAATATAGCGTAGATATAGAAAAATATTTACTGTTACTAATCATATTCAGACTAAGGGGGGGGGGGGTCTGTGGAAACACACCTCCTCCCTGTATCTTTCTTAAATGTCCTACTTTCTAACCCATCAAAATGGATTATGTTCAAGAACCAGTAGCAATTTTACACTGCCCCCTGCTGAGTATAGTCATTTGGGGGGGGGGGGGGGGGGGGGGGAGAAGAACTGAGTGCACAAAAGTAAGTGAGGACATACCATCAAGTAACTGATATTTTTATACTTGACGTGAATAAAAGACAAAGCACAGATTTCTGCCACGGTTGCAATTCATCTTCGGAAAATCTTTGTTGTCACGCTAATAACCAGTCTGACATTTCTTCGTCTTCTCATCAATGGCAGATTGTTTCTGCAGCCCGAGCAACATCATGAAAGAAAAAGCCACAAAAACAAAGCAACTCAAAGCTTTGAATTAAAAAATAAAAAGTTTGTGTCTGATGGCAACGAATATTAACAACGTCTCACTACCTCCTTCTACATCTTCTTTCACTATGTATGTATGTGTGTATGTATGTATTTTTAACAGTGTGGATGTCAGTGCACTTGCCCACTTGCACCCTGTAAATATCCTTGCAGCTTTGATCCTCTCTGCATCTGTATCCCCTCAGCTACATCAAAGATCAATGGTCAGATCAAATCATCGGATCGGTAAGTCCTTCAGAAATAGATTAAAGAGCAGAATACATGACTCTCTGTCGAAGCTGTTCCTCGTGTGCAAAAATATCTCTTCTTGTGCCAACAGCTGAAATTAAGAGCATATTCTGACCGCAAACAGAAAATAAAAGCATTAGGTGAAGTAAAGATCACAGGTACGTTCAGCTGTGTTTAAACACACACACACAGGCAGATTAATTGATTACTTCTGCATTATGATATTGAGATCATCCATATGTGCTGGTCACTCGCATGTGTAAGACGCACTCACAAACCAGGTCACTTAAGGCAAATGATGTCCTACATTCATCATTGTCATCTGTGTTCGATCATCAGATCTGATATCATTCCCCTGGAAGCAGGATTTCCTGCACAAACAAAGACAAGAAAAAATAACCTCTGATTGTCCGGTGTGATAATCAATGGGAAAAAGTGGCACTGTGGGGACTAAAAAAAACAGCTGTATCATAATCTCATATTTATCTCCCCTTGTATTCGGTAATGATATATACTGCCCTCAAAGTAAGTCTCGCATTGTGGTTTCTAGTTAGTATAACAAAGTGCTTGAAGCTGTATGACACACTGAAGAAATGTAGGTAACATACAACTGGTGGGGAAATGGTGGAGGATTGCGAAAATGTTGTCAAAGCAACAGCTGTTGTGATTCCTAATGTTTCCATATCAAGTGCTACAGGCTTTTTCCTGCTCTTGACCAAAAATATGAGTCAATGGCCCTGTGACAATATACATGCCAGGAGACATTTCTTCATGTTGACGTTTTTGCTTTGCCTGTACAGTTGTTTACGTAAACGAAAAAGTTTTACATACATGAAATTAAAATATAAGTAAATGAAATTACAGCAACGGACTGTAGTTCTTAGGATTTCGTGCCAAAGACACATTGGATTGTCAGGAGACTTAAAAAAAAAAAGACAGAGAAGGACAGAGAGAGACAGAGAGAGAGAGAGAGTGAGAGAGAGCGAGTGAGAGAGAGAGAGAGACAAACTTGTTTATGTCATGCAGATTTGTAGCATGAGATATTCATTACAACTTCCACCTGCTGCAAGTAAAAGCTATAATAGGAGCACACAGAGAGCCTTCTAAAGGTCTGTGACATGCAAGATGGACGACAGATTATGAGCTGAGCTCAGACTGGAAAATGAAAACAATAACCAGAGTCTCCACAATGCAAAAGTGGCAGTGACAGTTTCACACACTAAAAATACCATGCTGTGGAGATTTGAACGATGACTACTTACACAATTATAGGGAAAACGTGTGAACATAATGATATCTGATACTTGCTTGACAAAAGCATCAAATCCATCAGAAACTATGTCAAATGTAAATTTCTTATGTTAAAATATGTACTTTTACATTCCATCTGTCCAGTCTGGAGTTTTGAAGGAAGAGCAAGTCTCCGGGGACTTGCTGTGCTCACCCCTGTAAAAGAGAGCTCATGGGTGTACTTCAAGCTAAATGTAAACTGTAAGCAGACTGGTGACAATGCTAACAGATGCCAATGACTTTGATATCCAGTGTCAATATACAGCTGAAACAGTCTGGTGATGAACGAACCCGACACAAAAGTTCAACATGAGTCTGTGTCTGCAGCGGTCTAATGATTCTGCAAAGCATCTCGATGCTAGATGAAATAACCTCCAGCTGAACACAAATGGACCAGATTTGAAAAGCTCACCGTAAACTTTACTATCAAAGCAATCGATGCCAAGCCCGTGATACTGTACCACTGCTTACATCACCTAAACTGAGTTATCGACAAATACATATTACTTTAATTTAAAGCACTTGAATGATTCTATATTAATTTCACAAAGTCCCCACAGTGATGCAGCACTCTAGTGGTAAATTAAATGGAATTGAATGTCATGTTTGTTGCAGATGCATTATGACTTCAAATGTCAGATGTCCAGGTATCCGCTGGAATACCAACATATCCCATAAGGTGAGAAACGCCCAGCAGAGACTTTTCCATAATGGGGAACCTCTGTATGTCTGCATTGTGTGCTTCTCCAGCTATATTATAGAGGACAAGACAAAACATACAAAACAACATGAGGAGACAACTCATTTGAACCCACTGACTTAAAAAGGTCAAAAGGTCAACTGATTTTAAAAGACCTGCCCCCACCACCGCACCTCTATCCCCTGGGACATTAAATGTTCTTGCTGACAGTAGGTATAGATGTTTCAGAGACACCACTTCTAGCCACAAAATCTGAGATGCAATAGACCCGCAGTCCCTTGTAGTAATTATGTTTTCTTTATATAAAGTGTATTACATTTTTACTGTCAAATTTGATTGGATTCGATTCGATTCAATTCGACTCACAAATACACATATGTCTCCATTATTTTTTATTTTATGGATGTTAAGAATTCAATTTTAATTGGTTTTGTAGTGAAATTACTGAAGCAGTTGAAAAAAATCGACATTTTTAAAAATGTGTTAATTTGCAAACACGTCCTCACTACCATGAAGTGCAACTAGTAACATGCGATAGCACTTTTTAAAACCTTCATTCTTTGCTCAGAACTGGTGATCTGTTTATCTATTACTATTGGTATTCATACTGGTATCAGCATTGATTGCATTTGAATGATGTTTTTCAGTAAAACTCTGATCACAAACAGCTCTAAAAGCCCCGCCATGTTTTATTTATAAGATATTCAACACATAGACTTTGTCATGGTTTGGATATTCGCTTTATGTGTCCTTTTCCACTGGAGCAGACGTCAGATCTGTTTATATTTTGTTAAACGGATTGTGACAAATATAAAAATCCCCAAGCCCATGAATCACCACTGCTCCCTTTGACTTCAGCCATTCAACATATGTGCAGCATAAAGATATTTTTCCATAAATCTGTGAATTCATCTGAGCTGCGTTGCTGAAAGCCTGTTTAAACATTGTCACACTCGTAGCATGCGATATGCTTCGTTTGCAGCCTGGAAACAATCCAAGCATCTTTAGATTTCCTTTCTTTCCTACCCTTCTCTTCTAGCCCAAAACAAGGGGGGGGGGGGGCATTTGACAGCAGAAACAAGAAACATAAACCAACACAACTGATTCAAAATGAGGACCAAGTTTATTATTTATTTATAATACAGCCGTTCTCCCGCAGAGAGTTCTAATCTCAACAAAGGGAGAACAATGCAATTTGCATGAAGGATTGATGACAGAGTGGGTAAACTGCGCCGTGTGACCACGGCTCACCTCTGTCTTTATCACAAGCATGTGTTTCTGTGCTTTTCAGATGTTTGACATCGGTGTAGGACGATATATGCCAGAGTGCAGGACTGTGCCTGCTCATGGCTGCTCATGGGAAGAGCTGGCCAGATGAGATGGATGCACACAACATGTACGACATCATCTGCTTCTTCTTCAGATGTGTTTTTAAGCAACTAAGAAAAATATATTGGTTCCAAAACAACCTGCGGTGTATTTATTTTACAAAAGCAGGGCTGCAACCACTAAAGTATATTAAAGTCAAATTATGAACATGACTTAATAATAGGCTACAGTGTCATCAGTTTTATCCGACTTTCTATTTGATTTATTCAATAGAAAGTAATGTTGTGCGACTTAATTCTCCCAAATTTTTACTGACACGTAACAGTTCTGCTGCTAAAGAAAAACGTGCCCATTTGTAAAGTAACAGTCACCTCTGATCCAACATCGACATACACTTATTTACAAAAACAAGTCTGCACAAACACTGCCATTAATTTGTGTTGTGTTGTGTTGTGTTGTACTGTGGTGTTGTGTTGTACTGTGGTGTTGTGTTGTGTTGTGTTGTGTTGTGTTGTGTTGTGTTGTGTTGTGTTGTGTTGTGTTGTGCTGTGTTGTGTTGTGTTCTTCATATGGCAATTGTTATGTGCTGCATTATTTTTGCAAAGTAATATAAACTCCTATTCAGTTTGTGTTTCCTGGTTTTATTGCATCATCAAAAGGCTCAACCATTTGATGAATTGAGAGATCCTTTTCTGAGCTCTACGTTGTGCTTTGTTGCCTTGCCACGGTGGTGGGGCCAACATGATGACATGTCAACTTGAGGAGTGAATGGGGGTGGGGTGGGTGTTGAAGCGTTCAATCACAATCAACTCATAAAATCTCGATCGACGGCCCTGCTATGAACTGATAACTTTGGACTGTTTGACTTCAATAGACATGTGAAAGCTGAAGTATTGAGACGACACACGGCAGGACAGTCGTGAGATTAAAAACTGTGGGTCGTCACTTGCATCGTATAATTTGCTGGAAAATGCACAGACGTGTATGAACCACAAAGTGAACGGAAAACTTCACTCAAGACACCAACTGAGTTTAGCAACTAGAGAAAGAAGACTGGAGGTGTTGCAAAATGCATTTTCTTCTGATATGAGGAGCATGTTTGATACTATATGTTTCAGACTACACACACACACACACACACACACACACACACACACACACACACACACACACACACACACACACACACACACACACACACACACACTGTGAGGCCTGCAGCCCCTTGAGAAAGACCAATGGGGAGCAAGGAAAGGGGCTTTGTTGGTGGAGGGCAAGAGAAGGAGGGTCAAACAGGCTTCGGATGCATGAAGGAGCCTCAAGCGTCACATTTGGCTCCAATCAAATCAGTGATGTTTTTGGCTACAATATATAAAACAGATGGACTGAAATCGGGAGGAGTAGGACTCTTTTGTAGGGAAGCTGTTTGGAGTAGAGAAGTGGCCTTCTTTTAACTTAAGCTTTGCAGCTTTATTCTTTAATTCTCTCCCATTATTTAGACTGTACTGGGTTGTTGTTTTTTGGTGGGGGGTTTTATGTTTGGCTGCAATTTGTTCAACTCCTGCATTGATTATGTTCCAACTTCTGTGTCTTCTGTAGCTTGTGTGGCCTCCTGTTAACATTAACGTTTCTCAACCCTCTGACCTGCCCGTAACGTGAGCCCAAATAGATTCAAGCGCAGACTCGGTGTGAATGTCACATCAGGAGGAGTGTCTCTGGACATGCTAAGTCGTCTCACACCCTCAAGTGACCTCTCACCTCTTAGGAAAGCAGCAGGGGGACACTGGGTGCTCGAGGGGGTGTTGAGGAGGTTGTTTTAACCACAAGGTGAAAACTCGAGGGCAGGTGCTCACCACGGGGGCCTCTTCCAGCAGTATAAAAGGCCGCGTTCCCCCGTGATGGATGGGTCAATCTGAGATGCCAGGCCTCTTTGGGGCAGAGTCCACAGCAGGGGAGGCACCATCTGGGAAAAGAATGTCAAGGCTGGCCCGACGGTGGAGATTTACGCCTGAACCTCAGGTTCAAATGGTCGCGTCTGACACCGCGGAGACGAGGTGGCAACGGCAGCTTTCCTCCCTCCTCGTCCAAAAGGACTCCGACCATTTTTGTCTCTGGGGACATCAGGAGTGCGAAGGGGATCGAACAATGTGCGGGTCAAGTTTTTCCAACCTGACCGCCCTCTTTTTGTCCTTCGACGTCAGAAAGAAATACTTTAAATCTTACAGGTAGCAAAAAAAAAAAAACCCAAACCAAAACAAAAAAAGACATAAGCATCAGCCGTCCTGATGTTGTCCATCGTGTGCTTGTGTTGCTCAGCAGTGTGCAGAAATTAAAGACAGAAAAAAAAACTGAAAAAGCAACAACATTTTAATACCCAAGGCTAGTTTTATGATTGAGCACATCTCCCACAAGGATTTATGAGAATGATGTCAGTCTAATTGTATGACGTGTACAATGATACTTCTTTCACCTTATACTACAATAAGGGATAGAGTAACTCATACCTGGTTCAAATGTGCTTCAAGTAATCAGTAAAGTCACCAGTGTTCCATGTGCTGAAGAAGAAAGAGAAAGAAAAAAAGACCAAAAAAAAGTATTTCGTAATTAAATAAAAAAGAAAATAGGGTTGAAAGTGAAATCACATGGAAGCGAGGAACTGTAATGTCTGTCCAAAACTGTGAATATTTATTCGAAAAAAATATGGAAAAAGTTAAAATGAATTAATTAAATGTGGACTTCAAGGTGCACAAAACACTAGGTGGCATTGTGGGAAGAAATTGGATAAAGAAAGTGCCTTTCAGTTTTCTTTGTTAATATAATTTGTTTTGTTTTGGGGATTTTTCTGGACTTTTTAGAAGTGGAGAGGTGCTGAAATCAATTATGGCCACAGACACAGCCCTGGGAGACAGGAGCGTGCGTGCGTGCGTGCGTGCGTGCGTGCGTGCGTGCGTGCGTGCGACAGGAGAAAGCACAATGTACCATGTGGAGCTGATTTCATCCCCTGCTCGCTCCGTGGATAATCTGGAGAGTGTAGAAACATAATGCGTCTGTGCGTTTACTTAGAGTAGCAGCGTATACCAAGGAATGGGACTCCATCTGTGCTTTCTGATGTGTACACAACATAAATATATACAAAGACACATACACTGCAGCCCTTATATGGGAAATATATACGGAGGAACAGAAACAAAACTTGCACATAAACATGTTTTATACAACACAAGATCAGAGGCTTTACATGGAAAACAGTCATCCTTCTGATGTGACTGATTAAATTCCACTGAAAAAAATCTTTTTTTTTTTTCTTTTTACTGGTCTGTAAGCTTTTAAAACAATTTAACAAATTTATTTGTGTCAGGTTGTTGTTTTCCCGTTTGTTTTTGTGATACTAACTAAGTTTAAATTCACAATCAAATAATAAATAAATGCAACTTCAGCAATATGCCATCCTACGGTGAAATACACTAACATGTCTCGAAACCAAGTCCTTTGTCTTTTTGCATTCATTTTCATGTTCACCCTCACAATCACTGCAGATCACTCACCTCTCGGTCCAGCTCTCAGTATTGTGCTATGCCCACTCAAAAACACCAGTATTACTGAAATATTCCAGTAAATATTACCCAAAAAATCATACAATCTTATGTAAAACTGTGCCGGGAGCAACTGCTGAACACGGCCTGTGCTGACATTTAGGATTTCCTACATGCCAAAACGCAGCTAAAACTGTTGGTTTTATAAAGATATTCTAAGCTGTATAATGGAGTAAATTGACAACTTGGTGACCACGGCCAAGATCAGAAGCCACAGTGTCATCCAGAGGCTGCTGAAATACAAGACTATTATCATTACAATACAATGCAGCTGTTTGTTTTAATGTGTCCTGTGAGCGATTGGATATCTCATACGCTGTTCTCCAAGCAGAGCAACAGAAGCCAAAAAATGGAGCATATAAAACAGTCCCACCATCTTGATGCTGAGCAAGTTTGTCACTTCATGCTTGCCATTTTGGTTGTAATAGCAGCCTTTAAAAAGGCAGACATCATGCATGGAATGGATTAGAATAAATGGTAAATTCAATCTTGTATACACTTGATGTGTCACCCGATCGGGCGTACGTAACCTCTGGCAGTATGAAGCAGAGTCTGAGCATTGTTTTGTTTGGAACGCTCAGACTTTGTATTTTGCCCATCGCCGTAATTTCACCGGGCCTGTCATACCAGGATTCCGAGATTATTTGATTAGGCCGGGCAGTGAAGGAAAAGCATGGCCATGTTTACTTTCCTCCCGCTGCCATGTGGTGCAGTGAAGATAACGATGACGCTCTGGAACATAGAAAAATGTGGGCACAGCGATTACAGCAGAAGCACTTAGGAGGAGGTGGTTTAGAAAAGACGCTTGAGGTTGGAAAAGCCCTTGGCCAGTTCTTAAGTGATGTGTCTCCCCGAAGAGTTCAGGATCACTCTCTGTCTTTTTACTTCGCGTCTCAGCAGGACTCTGCAGGTTTAATGTGCAGAGCCTGAGGCCTGTTCCATCTGCCAACACACACACACACACACACACACACACACACACACACACACACACACACACACACACACACACACACACACACACACACACACACACACACACACACACACACACACACACACACACACACACACACACACACACACACACACACACACACACACACACACACAGTGGTGATGCTCAATTCGGTAGTAACACACACCTCTGGCCGGGTGCTGAGAAGTGATTTTGTCTAACTGCATACTGAGTTTCCTTCTCCGACGTCGCCACAGACAGAGAGTCAGCATGAGCAGTTTTAATGTTACGTCCTTAATGTGAAAACAGGAATGTAACAAAGACATGTTACAGGCTCTTTAGGTCCGCTGAATGTTTGCGGTTAGTATTTATACTTTTTACTTCTATAGTGGGGGGAAAAAAATCAACATACATCAGGAAATACTCTATACTATACTATAAAATAGTACTTCCAATGCCATCCCAGGTAAGCTTGGACAAATAGTCCAGTCCATTGAGGACACAAACAGACAGAAGTCTTACGTTGACATGCTGTGAGCTGGATGACATCATCAGTTAACCAGGAGAAAACGTATACAGATGCAATGCAGGAACAACATGTGGACCTTCGAGTTAATGTCGGCTGACTACACCATCTTTTTGCCACCCTGGATACATCTCTGTGTTTGCTCTTGTGCTTTTAAAAACAGGCTCAAAACCCACTTTTTTAATTTAGCATTTAATTAGTTGACTATTTTGCTTATTCTTTTTTTTCCAATCGTAGTTAATGTTTTAGCTCAATCCTTTGTCTCATTTATTAACTCGTTTTATCGCATTTAATCTTATTTACTTATTTTTATTGGTTGATTATTTTTACTTTTTATATTCTTATCTTTTATTTTCATTTATTGATCCATTTTATTTGCTCCTGTTTATTTTACTCCAGTGTCTCCTTACGGGGGCGCTCTTCATCGGGAGTTGAGTCTGGTCTGCCTGCTGGGGGGGGGGGGGGGGGTCGTCCTGGGGATGGTTCTGGCCTTGGCAGTGGAGCTCAGCCTGTTGTTCACTGACCGTGGTGTAGGCTCCTGACCGGCAGGGTGGAGGCTCCTCACCGGCTGGGTGGGGGCAGTCCCTATGACGGGGCCCCCCCATAGCTATAGGCTGTGGCTCCTCTGGGTGTGGACGGCCCCTTAGGGTGGTGTTTTCTCTCCTGGATCATCAGTGCCTTGCCATTCTTATATCATTCTTATATCAGTTTTTATATTCTGTTAGTTGGGGTTGGTGGGTGTGGATGTGTGTGTGTCTGTATGGGTAGGTGAGTGTGTGCGCGTGTTTCTATTTTATCTTTTTTTTTTGTCTTTTATGTGAAGCACTTTGTGTTGCATGTATGTATGAAAAGTGCTCTATAAATAAAGTGTGATTTGATTTGATTTGATTTGATTTGGTCTAAATTCTAACTAAAGTGAGTAGAAGGTCTTTGTTTGTTTGTTTTATTTTAGCTTTTGCGTGAAGATTCCCTCTTCTTATAAGCAAATATTCAACATTTTGATATCTAGTACATATATTCTTCCCAGGGTTTTAGGATTGTGCACAGCGTTACACAGTTTCAATTGTATACTCCAAAATCACATGTAAATATCTTTGACTTGATAAAGTAGCCTTCATGTGTAATTTTTAACGTGATTGTTTGTTGAGTCACTGTCGGGTGTTTCAACAATCACCAAGAAATAAGACCAATTAGATTTGACCAGAAAGTCCAAAGAAAGACCTTGCATTGTGTAAAAATGACAAGAAATGTATTATATGACTGACGAGCCAGCCTCGTCAAGGGAACAGTACGAAGTGATGAAGTCACTTAGACAAACGTCTTTCGAGACATTTGATTGATTTGATGACATTATATGAACTTTTGTCTGTGAGAGAAAAACTTTGTTGACGCTCTCGAAATCTGCCCATAGTTTCCATTGATATAAATTTGTGTTTTGCACAAGTTTGGTTCATTAGAGCCAGAAATGTTTGAAAGAAGCGATCCCCACTGAGCACTGCTGCATAACAAGAAGAATTCAGCCCTGATGTTAGAAACTTAATTTCCATGTTTGTTTTTGACAACAAACAATGCATTTTTACTTGGATATTATACAACTAACAGGAAAATTAAATTCTTTCAAGTAAGCTTTTAATTACTTACAGATGTAGAGAATCTTTGAGAAAGTAATGAATTCATATTGAGTTGAACACATGTGGAGTGTGCTCATCTTGCTCATCTGTTTTCTGTACTTCCTTTGCAGGAATTCCTCATGTAACACTCTAGTGCTTTGCCTCATGTTGGAAACGGCGTCCAGCAGCGACGAGTCAAATCCTGTTACCCGCTTTAAAGTTTGGACATTGAATGAGTAAGAAGAATTTGTACAGTTTGTTTTGCTCGACAAATGTCAGTTTCTTCCTGCTATACCGCCACACAAAATGTGTCCTTGTTGCAGTGTCACAACTGTGAATGAATGCCAAACCTTTATTTACACTTGAGCCCGTGTCTGGTATTCGAGAGGTCATCGTGGGTCACTTGCTAACCTGCTGCCACCATCGCTAAAATTAAGAGGGGTGGTTTTCCTTTTTTCTTTTTTTTTTCTTTTTTTTTTACTAACCCTCAGATTCCGCGGATGGAGCTTCGTGGGATTATATTTCACAACAAAAACTGCCGAAAGGGGAAATGATCCATGACTTATGCTGGAGTGGTAATTTGTTCATGTAATGGAGCGCTTTCCTTTGTAGGAAGTGAATTAATTTAAAGACTTTGGACCTAATGAGGCAAGAACACTCACAGATTTCAAAATCATTTGTCTTTTGCATCTGGATTTAAAAAAAAACAACAAAAAAAACCAGCATCAAATGCCATCAATCAAAATGCAAACCGAAGCCAAAACAGCATGGCTGTGACTGTAATAAATCCTAATTATTTTGTTTTCCAAACTAAAAATTCGTCACTACCTCACAGTTGTGAAGCCGCACAAAAGTTCAGTTCGTCCCGATGAGCCACTCCAAGCCACCACGTGATTGGTAACATGTTTTTGTTCAGAATTTCTTTGTATTTACCACTTAGAGCGGCACGAGTTTAAGAATGCATGATGTTGTAAGGCCCTTTGTGATTTTTCCCTCAGCTTACATTATTTTGAAAAAGGGGTTCAAAAATGAAAACTTTCATGTGCTACCTGTCGTATTTTGTAAAATTAAACATTACAAGTAGCAAACTCATCGAAATCCTAATTAAGAAGACACATGGAGCTTTTAGATACGACAAATCACATGAGAATATAGGTGCAGTCGTTCAGTTAGTGACGAGGAAAAGTGACTTGTTTTGCCTCGTGAGGAGTGTGTGAAGGTGGCAAGGGTTCAGATTCCGGCGGGCCCTTCTCCATATGAGGGGAAGATGAGGTGTGGGTCATTCGGAAAAGCACCTCTGTGACTGCGGAGCTGCTTGTAGTTTACTCTGAGTTGTAAAATATCCCCGGAAAGCCCTTCACGGTGTGAGTCTTCCAGCTTCAGTATCGGTCAGGGGTCAAAGAGCAAAACCCCACAGAAGGATCCGCTTGTCACTCTGATCCAAAGACATCCTGCGAACATAAAAGCCGGTCAGCGTACTGCTGTGTTTTATGGTACAATGGCACTGTTTTTGGCTCCTGTACCACAGATTTAGAAGGCTTTTCCCACCTATTTTCAACGACTGAGATGTGACTCAGTCGTGAACGGTTTATCGCTGAGAGAGAAACAGTGTCTGCAGTGGCAAAGAATCACAAATGAGCAGCTTGGATCCCATTTATTAATTCAGCTTTGAGGAATACCTGCTTGTAAAACAAAATGTGAAGTCTTCAGTAATTAAATGACATATAAAAGTGCCTATTTGGCAGCTTCTTTTTTCTTTTCTTTTATTTAGAGCGATCACCAGTTTTTTACACCATAAATCCTTCAAGTAGGATTCAAACCAGCGATCCACTCAAGGTCAAAACTTAACGCAACTAACAATTGAATTGTTGTAGGTTTATTGGGTATTAAACGCTATAAGTGGGAGACGACTGAGCTTCTTGATATGAGAAAAGAAATTTCTGTTTACATAAAATATGGAACGGTTATGCATTAAAATGGAAATTTTCAGTATCATACGAAGGTATTCATGCAACCTCTGTCGATGCGTCTACTCTTTCAAACCACGTGCATCTCGAGCATGGATCTGGTTATCCCAAAGTCTGTCTGACCATCCCACAGCTGCTCTGAAGCACCACACTGACTCAATTAGACCCATACAATGGGAACATCAATTACGCCAAGCAGGCATGATCTATATGACACTGGCGCTCTAATGAGATTAATTTCTTTTGAATGGGATAAATTCCTTCCTCAGTGTCAGTGCGGAGAGAGTGTGATTGAAGTTAACAAGCTCATTAGTGCACTTGGAGATGATGTTCAGAGCGGTATGGGCTGGCGCTCAGTTGGCGGGCGAGGGGCCCCCAAAAGATAACAAGATTCTATGCTTTAGAATAAAAAATAACTGGATGAAAAATATCAAGTTTACGTACTTAACATATGTAAATTCCTCTTTTCAATTGAATCGCATGAGTTTGATATGAAAGGTCAAGCTAGATGCAAAGTCTTCTCGAGCGGACAAAGTAGGTCACATCATTTAAGTTAAAGTAACTCTTTACAGATTTACCTGACAACGTCTCACGGCAAATGAATTCGCACAGTTGGCAGAGAAGGCAAATAAGTCTGGTCAAACTCACTTTTTTCATAGTCGCCTGCAGTGAAAAGCAGGTGACATTGGGGCATCGGACACACACACGGTATCTGGCAGAATTATTTAACTCACGTGTCACCTTTGCTTCCTCGCGACGTGTAAGATAAGAGTTTCTTTGAAATATTGTGCTCAGTAGAGACAACATTATATATCATTATACTCCGAAATTTGTGAAGCCGCAGCAGAGGGGCTGAGGAGCCCCATGCGGCTCCAGAGCAATTGGTTGCAGACCCACGTTTTAGGAATCTATAGGGAACTTTGGGGGCGACTGTGGCTCAGATGTTGGAGCGGATCCTCTTTGGCTCACAAGAATCCTTTTTTTTTTTTTTTATCTGTCATTTCGTCAAAGTGAAACCCAAATTGCTCCCAATAGATGGACTTAGTGACTTGTCACCACTGAATTTGATTAACAATGGAAAACACTTTGGGGACAGGAATAGCATTACATACGTGAAATCCATTTGTCAAAGTCAAAATGCCACACAGTGTATGGGGACTGAAGTGTCTTGCAACCAAATCCTTCTCACAGTCACCTACATCACAGCACCACAGGTGTGTATTGGGGCCTTTTGTGGTTTCTCAATTCGTTTGGGCACGTGAGCAGAAAATAAACTTCACATCTGGGATGTGCATCCATTGTCTCCATTGATGACCTTCATCTTGTTGAGGTGGGAAACCTAAATTAAACTCCCTTCAGTGTCGGTCTATTGTGTCAGAGTTGGCGTGTTCCAATGTGTGAAAAAGGCTTCAATAACTATTTCAGCCACAAAAACTATTTCAGCCACAAAAACCAAGGTCAAACCATCAGATTTAAATTGTTCAGTCATGTTCAGACACTGTGGAGATTTAACTTCAACATGCTGGTTGAGAATACCAAGTGATGGCTCAGCATAGTGACTATTGCACCTCAGGTCACTGTAATGGAAAAACATATCACCTCGCGCAACACTGTGGCTCATTCATGTGTTTTTAATTTGAAGTCATACAACAGAATTGCATTCAGTGTCTTCAGTGTCTGGGCGTGCATATAAATGTTGGATCAATTTGTTATCGGGTTATGTCATTCATGATTAGGGAAAGTTATGAAAATAAGTACCAGACGGTTGGTTTGCTCTTATCTGAAGTGTCAGGGCGCTGGAGCCTGACTGCATGAAAATGGTACCATGGGGAACCTGCTAAAATAGAGTCCGGCTTTACATTTTTAGCTTCGATAGTCGTCAAACCCATACAGAAAAAAAAACATCTCTGGACTCCTTGTGCTTTTAATTTTGATAGATTTGAAATGCATGTTTGTCCTTTAAGGGGTCAGTTCACCCAAATTACAAATGGCACTGCGGGCTGTTTTTTCTGGAATCGTCTTCAGAGCATTTTCTCTGTGCTTGCCAAAGTAGGCTTACGTTATTTGCAGCTTTTCTTTTTGTTGTTTGTCTTTATAACTGACCACTGGTGACAGAATAAAACACGATGCACTAACAAAGCAACAGGTACTCTTACAAAACAAAACAACTTTAATGTCAATGCTATGCAAACAGTTTGGAGAATGTAAGTATTGTACATGAAGGGGAATTTCTTAAACATATGTAAACAAAAATTGATTCATCATGACCTTTAATAAAATGCAGTGTCCTCTTTCCTCAGGTGTTCCTCCCTTCATTGGTTTTGTACATTGTTGATTTTCTCATTCTAGAACTCTCAAATGAAAAATAGTTTTTTTCAGATGTGTTTTAGGGTTTAGAAAGTGTCTTTCCTTGACATGTGCAATCTAATTCTGATGACCTCAGAGCAGGCAAAGTCTTGGGCCCCCTGTGATCTCTGACGAGTCCCCAACAGGTTCCAGGACCCGAGGCTGGGGACCATTGCTTCATAACATATGAATATGATCTCAAGAAGTTAACAAGAAGAATTTATTAATTAATTTTTGTCTTGTTTTTTTAAAAGAATTAGTTGTGTGGAGAACAATAACAACCCAACTAGATACAACAACCCTCTCTTGGAAGAAAATCACTTTATTTGACTGAATCTTCATTGGAAAATCCATTTAACATCCAGTTCTGCAGTGCAGCACCTAATCTGTGAAATGCTTTTTTTTAAATATACCAGGTCAAATGTTTAGAGAGGCTTTGTCATGTTTTCATACGGAAAGAAAAACATACATGATTTCTTGCTGAAATATCCTCCCTGTTCAGTCGAGTAAAAAGGGGGAAGTCGTAGACCAATAAACTTTAATGGGATGTTTAAATACGAACAAATAAATTAGAAATACATTCCCAAGTCATATACTATTTATAAATGCTGCTGATTCATGAACACGTCTGAGCTATTGAAGAAATGCTCACTGGAAATGTAAACTTTGATGGTGCAGGAATCTATGTGTTGCACTTTGCAAATGGAGGATTTTAAGGCTGATTGTTGTTCATGTCATTGTGGCTGGAAATACATGTTGCTGGTGGGTTTTCAGCCTCTCAGATGTAACTGAATTCACCTCCATCCACTGTGTTGGCAGCAGGCTTCTCTACATCAGATAGAAGGAAAACCAAAAACATCTGAATATCTACAATCCACAAGGGATAAGTGGGAAAATATGTTTGTGTAATTTGGGTGAACTGACCCCTTTTAGCAAGAAATTCCATGAGTCTTACATTCAGGTTTGGGGCACCCACTCACATCAACTGTTTCAAGGGGGAAAGAGTGAGTTTGAGTCTGAGAAGAACCACACTGCTCTCTGCAGAGCGGCCTGTGGCTCACGGGGGTCTGGGAGCGGACAGGAGCCAGAGCTGCAGTGCCGGAGGAGGCAGATTTGGTTTCACCCCTGGGTGTTCTGAGTGGAGGTCTGCTTCTCACACCAGGGCAAACCATATTTCACCATGTGGTATGAACCTGCAGACCTGCCCAAAGGATTTCGCCACTCCTAATGATGGAAAATTAACGCTCCACTGAACTGAGCTAAATGCCCCTACTGACATTTGCGGAGTATTTACAGCACGGCTCTAAAAAAAAGCAACTTAAGGGATCACTCGGGATATATTTCTGTTGATTTGAGCGTAATGAGGAAAACCTGTCAGACACGTTTTGTTATGATTTCTACGGAGTGCAGGAGACGAAATAGGGAGGAAAACTGTCAGGAAAAACGACTGGTGATAAAATACTGTGAGCCATAATTAGAAATCAAAAATACCTCTCATACCCAGAGGAGCAACAAATGAGGATTTGGGTTTTCCTTTGACTGAGAAGATAAATTTGTCCCGCAGCTTTGCCTGATATGAGGAGTCCCAGTGTGCTGAAGAAGAAGTCTTTACGCACAATGAACAGACTCCTCCCAGACATGCCTGGAAGAAAACCCCGCGTTACAGTAGGAGCTGGCCACTGACAGAGACTCTAACCTCGCGGACGGATGCACAACTAAGGCTGTATACCAGTCTACGTTCACGTTTCGCAACTTTTACGCGCGGAGAAAATGAGAGCCCTTATTTCGACCGCGACAGTGCTGTGGGTGATAACAATCCCATCGCTGGAGGCCATCCACGGACTGTACAACTTTGGCCAGCATGACCTATTCTACAAAAAGAACAACTGCAAGCCGATTCCTGCAAACCTCCTCCTCTGTCATGATATAGAGTACACAGAGATGCGCCTCCCGAACCTGCTCGGACATGAAACCATGAACGAAGTTCTGCAGCAAGCTTCGTCCTGGATCCCGCTGGTTCAGAAGCAGTGTCACCCCGACACAAGAAAGTTCCTCTGCTCTCTTTTCGCTCCCGTTTGTCTGGACGATTTGGATGAGCCGATTCAGCCTTGCAGGTCTCTGTGTGAGAGCGTCAAGCGCGGCTGCGCGCCCATCATGTCCGCGTTTGGCTTTCCGTGGCCAAACATGCTGGACTGCGACCATTTCCCACTCGATAATGACTTGTGCATACCTCCTGCCAGCATCGAGAACGTCGTGCCAGTCACCAGAGAGGGTGAGCTCCCGTTGACATTTCACAAATGCACTTTTACGCACACAGTTGTGCGTAAAAAGGTTCATGCGTAATTATTACTTCCAAATGTTCACGCATACATTTTCTATTTGTTGTAATTCTTTTTGATCTTGTACTACGGTCTCATTTGCTTATGTCCTACTTTGTTGTCCGAGTGGATATTTATATGCTGTGTAATATTTGCCTCATATCTTACTTCTAGTTCCCAGGGTGTGTGATGCTTGCAAGGAAACAGATGAAAATGACAACGAAATTGTTGACAACTTGTGCAAGAATGACTTTGGTAAGTCCGCCCATCTAATACATTAGACGCTCCGGGAGGTCATTAAGGACAGTTCCAAGAGATCTAACATTACACGCTCTTCAATTCAACTGTACTTCTCCAGGCATCATTTATTCCCGTTTCAATACCATCCCGCCCATCGCATGCATATGACCACCAAACCACAAGTAAATGGGCCAACAGCATTTCAGATGTCTTTCATAAGGACACGTCAAAAATGATTATTATTGAACACAGTGCCTTTTTTTCCCCCATTCCTCTTTCTCCCAAACGCTCGCCTGCACGCACACAAGCTCTGAAAATCAAAGTGAAGGAGATCTCTTACGTCAACGGTGACACCAAGATCGTGCCCGAGGCCAAGAGCAAGACCATCTACATGATGAACGGGGTGACGGAGCGCGACCTGAGGAAGACGGTGCTGTGGCTGAAGGACGGGCTGCAGTGCATCTGCGAGGAGATGAACGACATCAACGCCGCGTACCTGGTCATGGGCCAGAAGATGGACGGCCACCTGGTCATCACCTCGCTCAAGCGCTGGCAGAAGGGCCAGCGGGAGTTCAAGAGGATTTCACGCAGCATCCGAAAGATGCAGTGCTAGGAGACTCAAAACTGCGTAAAAGATCCCGTTTGAGTTGAGGCCTTTTCTTTGTTGTCCATTTTCACTTGACACAGACATTGCGATGCTTCTTATGTTCTGGTTTAGGGTTAGCAATGGGATTCTCTTGGCCTCAGAAGACACATACTTTAGTTTCTCTTTTACTGATTTATCATGGAATCCCAGAAAATCGAAAGAAAAAAAAAAACATGTTATATGGGGCACGTACGACTCTAAACACACACACACACACACACACACACACACACAAAACACATTCATTTCCCCGTGATTGTCATTCATGCAGTTTCACCCATTTAATTGCATAAACTGGATGGTCATCGGGTGCCACCTAGCGGCCAGTTCGGTAATAACTTGTGTTCCCCTGGGGAAAGGTCCTGCAGTCGCCTCAGTGCAGATGATTGCATTCAGATGGTGTTTAAGGTGCAGGAGAATAACAAATCACATGGCCAGTGTGAAAAGCTGCACAGCTTTGAGCCCAGGATTAAAAACGGACTTGACTCTAATAATCATTGGCAGATGTGTCCCACTCCTGGAGGTTAAATGAGAGTTCAAGCTTCTGAAGGGGCCAGTTGTCCACAAACGTCCAATATAAAGTATTTAACACAGTAGAAACTGAAGCTTTGACACTTTGGGATCAATCATATGGCCATCGCGACAAAAGATTTTAAGAACTGATTCACTCTGCATTTTGTTTATCCCCACCATTTTCTCAAGCAAAGAAAATGAGAAATAGCTGGCTATATTCTCTTCCTGTTCAAAATTGTATTATTCTTGATAAACGTTTTGTACTTGAGCCACTGCATAATTTTCTACCACCGTATGATGAAAACAAATGTTTTTTTTCTACTCTAGACTTTCAGATTCCATCTAAACACGTGTGTTGATTTGCATCTTCATTCTGGACTGTTTTTGTTTTTGTTTTGTTTTTTAGAAACAATTGAGGAATAGACGTCTGATTGGTTTGGTTGTGAGGTTTTTGATGAGCAGCCACTTGCTGAGTCCAAGCAATCATGTGGTTGTGTGTATGTTTGCAATATAAAGTATTTTAGAAAAGTATTACAGTGTAAATATCAAATACTGTCATTTATTCTTGTATGATGTTTCAGCAATTAAAAGCTGCTAACTACCAGTGTGAAACGACTCAGTTGTTGCTGTGTGTCGTGCGCGTGTACATGAAAGGAAGAAAAAAACAATATAGTTCTGAAACATTGAAACAACCGTTTTTGTTGTTGTTTGCTTTTTTACTGTTGATTCAACATCCAGTGGATAAAAAAGTTAATAAAAAATAAAAAAAACAACCCATAAAACATAAACATCAAGTGCATGTACTTTCTACAATATACCTGTGTTTTCCATCCATTTACTTAATATATATTGTATTAATCAAAGAGTGAAAAATACCTGAGCAAAGCTTGCAAAGTGTTATGAAGTATTTACAAATGTCTGTTGTTCTTTCTCATATAAATGTTTTAAGGTTATGTTTTGTTTTACAATATGGCCCCGAAAAAGCAAGACAGATGTGAAAATAATGTGGGTTGAAAGTAGATCTTTCCTTATTTTACTTTTTTTTTTAATTTGTCTTAATAAAGTCAAATGCACCTTTAATTTAATAATAAAAACAAATAAAATAAACTAATCCTGATCCCAAGTTTGCTTCTCCAAAATAACCATTTGAAATTTGATTTCGCATTATATTGAAGTAGTGCCATCTGAATAGTACATTTCACAGCTTAAACTTCCTGTTTTAGATATGTAGATAATATGTGGATCAAAAATAAGTTAATGCAATCAGTGATTCCAAACAAAAATTTTAATTTTCACAAAGATCTAATATGATTTAATGGATCCAGCTATAAGTCACATAATTGCTTGTTTCTTTGTGTCAGAACCCGGAGTTTGATCTTCAGTGTTATGATCATGTATCACAATCATGTCAGAGACCTTCTATAGCTGAGGAGCTCATATTTGAATGAAATATAATACAAAAAATTGAGGAAAAGTGAACGTTTTGTGACAAAAATCAACAATAAAAGCAATAAGCAACAATAATGTATACTAAGTTGGCGGAGGCACACTTTATATGATCATATTTCTGAATTGAAATGATTGATATTGCATCCTGTGTAAATGTATAAATCAAAACAGAGGCCCTGAAAACCATCTCGCAAGTGATGTGATTAATCCATTGTAAATTGTTGTTGATGGATATCAAAACACAGTGTAATTGAATGCAATACTTTTCTAAATGGTTTCCAAAAAATTCTCAGTTCGACTTTTCAAATTCCTCAGCTGAATTTATCCATCACGTGTTGAAATTTCATCAACCCTGGGTATTATTCAGCCCTGATTACAACCTACAAAGTTATTACACATGTTCATATAATTTAACTACATGGTCATTTTTGATTTGCTTGTTTTTAATTCCTAGTTTAAAATATAGGACCTAGAGACCTCTGGTGGCCATATTGGATAATAACGCCATGCTTCAGGAAATGGTAGTATTTGGCAAGAAAAACAATCCTGGTGTCTTCAGGCATAACTTGAAAAAGATTGATATATGAACTGCTTCACAATGCAAGTTATTGGGAAGTTCAGTGAAGGCATAATTTACTAATTACTCCATTAAAAGCCTGTACAGTCAAGTTGAAGCTCGGAGGTGCAGTATAAAAGTTTCCATGTGAAGTAGAACACTACTGATTGAGAGAGAATAGAAAATGCATGGTATCAATATGGAGATTTGTGTGAAATGCCATCTCCAAGGCGAATGAAAATTGTGTTCGATGCAGCTGAAATTTCAGAGAAGGCAAATTAAACCCCAAATAAAGCAAACAAAAAAAATAGATATCTATATCAATAGGGTACAATTTGGGAAAAATCTTTATTTAAACTCCAGTGAATTTAAACCATCTTTAACAGTATGTACATCATGTTGAAAACAACAACTAAAATATAAGTTTAAAGGTGAATAAAGGAACGATGAACATGATAAGGAGCTGCAATAACAGACGACAAATAAAAAAACAGGTAAACGGGAGAAAGGCAGAACGAGACATTTTCTACCAACACAGCCAATCTGAGCCTGGATACCCATGATGCAGTTTGTCAACATGGTTCCAAAGTTTATAAACAAGAGTCACACTTTGTTCCAACTCCAGTACATATAAACATTAAGAACATGGAACTCATAAACTCTGAAAGATGACAGGAGCTGGAGTGACTTTCTGTTAACAGAAGGTAAAACTTTAATGAAGGGTTGAAGAATATACATTGAGTGGTAATATTTCATGGTAAACATCTTGAAGATCTTTTAAAATAAAATAAAAAAAAAAAAAAAAAAGGCTTCAAACCAGACTATGATAACATTTTAAAGACTTGGCAGAGAGGAAATCCCCGTTGATGGAATACAAACTAAGACTGTGGATTTTAATGTGCAGCGGTGGATCGTTTGCTCTCCAGCAGTTTCTCTACCATGAGCTTGGCGTAGCGAAGCCGGCCGGCCAGCTCCTTGCTGCAGCCGAACTCCTCCAGCAGAGACAGCTTGTAGGTGCGGAACTCTCTCTTCTCGTCGATGTAGGTGACGGCGGCCATCAGTGGGCACAGGATCAGCTTGGTGTGATCCTACCGGGGAGGGGGGGGTAAATAAATAAAGGATTAGTGCCAAATGTATGGGCAGGTGATGAATTACGTCGGGAGGCGATGAAGAGTGTCTCACGTGGAAGAAGTTGACTTGAACGGTGCCGTTGGTGAGGTGCAGGACGATGGCGCTCTTCGTTCTGAACCACAGGGTGAGGTAAGGCAGTCGCGCCAGCTCGTCTCCTTCCCGCCGCGCCACGTTGGCGCCGGCCTTCAGCAGGTGCTCGCTCATGTAGTTACGGAAATATTTCAGCAGTGTTATCTGGACAAGGATCAGAAACACGGTGAGGCGGAAGGAGAGACCGCATGAAAAAAAGTAGAGGTGTGGCACAATTATTCTTTGCTGACATTTTACATAACTTCAATTATTGTGGCACTCTCAGAAAACAAAGAAAAAAAAAATAATCACATGAAAGATTTAATAATGCATTTCTAATCTTCATGATTAAACTCACACTACAAAAAATAAAATTTTCATTTAATAGTGATAAATCTAAAACATGTGCAAGTTTCAGTGTTAAAATTAAAGCATGTGAAAAATAAAAAAACCTGTTCTAATTTTTTTGAGCTGTATTTAAATCCAAGCCAAACGGTTGTGTTAAACACATGGCCCGTGGGTCAGAGATGCACTGCTGTATGGTGTGAAATTAGCATTTAAATATTTGGTTGGACAGTAAATGCAGTTCCTAATTACTCCACTGGGTGTCAGGTGGTCAAGTTATAGTGAACAAACCACAGCACATACAGAAACAACTGGCACGTGGAACAAAAGCTAGAGGTCATCATGGCACCATAGTAAAAGAAAAAGGGCATTTGCACCTATGGTAGCAAGAGTTTGAAGACGATCACAAGAAAAGGCTGCACAAATCCTGTGTTGTACAAAACGATCTCAAGTTTTTCCTCCATATTATAGTCTGAAGTGAAACTGCCGTACGACGGCCGTCAAATTTCATGTTTTGTTAAAGGTGTCTTATCGTGTGCCATTTTATTTCCACGCCTGAATGCGGCGAAAGTGGAGTATGTGTAGAGCTTGACGCTCTGGCTCTCCACTCTCACACACAGCAGGATTCAGCCCTGACCTTTTTGTTGAGGGCGGCGGGGAAAGAGCGCACGCTCAGGTAGGACTCGCTGGCCGCCTTGTCGATGTACTGCAGACTGTCTCCGTCGGCGTACATGATCATGCGCGTGTAGTCGTTGAACAGGACGCCCACGCTGTTGTCACAGAGCTGATAGCCTGGAAAAACATGAGCGAGACTCTTGATCAGCACATTCCTTACCAGGTTGTTTATTTAACAGAACACGGAGAGCGAGTTGGAAGAGAACGGCGGCAGAACTGCTCAAAGTCACAATTCACATTTTACTGCAGCAGACGTTAAATAATACGAGGGTCAGAATTAGGAATACGGAACCCCCACATTGTTATTAGGGTTCTTTTGGGATCTACAGGCCATAGAAAACAAAACTCTTGTGCTGATTCCTGTTAATCTGAACTCTATTAACGCAATAAACAACACACAACTGACTGTCAAGGTTTTGTGAAGGTACATATTTTGGGGGAAAAAGGAAAGATTTTAATCTCATACTAGAAAATTGCTATTTTTCCAGCTACAGTTTTCCAGATGGTAAAAGAGCTACCAATATAATTGGACTATATTGCAGTCACACGTCAAAGTGAAAATTCACTCTCCAGCTTACCCAGTCCGTATTTATCAGAGTAATCCACCCATTTGCTGATCCAGAAAATGGGGATGCATGCAGGATCCTCGGCCTCTTCTGCAAGCGGAAAAAGAGAATTTCTACATAGCACTCACACACAGGTTGGCCAAACACGTTTGTGAGGTTCCCTTGAGAGAACCGGGTGCTCACCTTGACGGACAAATTCCTTATCAGCAGGCTTGGAGGCGATGATGCTGTCAAGCTGCTGCAGCATGTCTTTCAGGTTGCATTCTGACGGGTCGGCATCCCTATGGACCAAAATAAAGAAAAACAAACTGGTTGACAAATGGTTTTGGAAGACATGACGATATCACTGGGTTTAAACAAAAACAAAAAAATTATTCCAAGCTGCATGATCTGCAACGGTCGTGCCTAAGTGTGGCAGACAGACTACAGTCAGACATGCACGGTTTTTGTAAAAGTACATAACTGAAATGGTTAAAAAGAAGATCTCACCTTTGCGCAGGTTCGTCCTTTCCCTCTGCCTTTTCTGTTCCAGCTGAAAAGAGAAAGTCAACAATCTTGTAAACATCAAAATACTCTTAGGCGCTTCTCTCAAAACTCTGCACAACTACAAGAAACTTAAGTGGACGACAGGCTTCTCTGATAGATCATAGTGACTCCGGCTTCATTACCCTTGTTGTTTATAGCTGTGAGTGGGCGTCTCGGGCCGAGCTCGCCAGCTGTGGAAGGGGCGATGGAGAACCGTGGAGGCACAGTGAGACAGGTTGTGGGCAGCCGTGAGGGGATGTAGCCCGACGTGAAAAACTCGTCTTCCAGTAGCTCGGAGATGGTGGGTCTCTGAGCGGGGTCGGCGTGCAGCATCCTCTTGATGAGCGAGGTTGCGTCTGGCCTTATGTGCTGCAACACAGCATATTAGAGGAGTGAGCGATAGACACAAACCACAATTTTCCAAAAAAAACAAACAGTTATTGTCCAGTAAACATACCCAAGGGATGGTGTAGTTGTTTTTCTTGATGCGGTTGTAGGTCTCTTTCAGACAGCTGGTCTCAAACGGAGGCTTTCCTACCAACAGTGTGTACCTAACAGGGTAAAGCGACAGGATGGAGATTGAGCCGACTGTTGAATTGTGTACAGCAGCAGTACTTCCTTGTGTGTTATTGTCTTCAAACTCACAAAATGCACCCCAGTGACCACACATCCACTTCATAGCTGTGGCCCTTCTTACAAAGCACTTCCGGCGCAATGTAGTTGGGTGTCCCACACAGTGTCTTCTTCCGCTCGCCGTCAAACGCAATCTTAGTGGCCAGACCAAAGTCACCTGTGTGAGAAACAAAGGACAGCAATAAGTGAAGTGGCAATGACCTGAACGTTATTGGATTCCTTTTAAATTCCAAGACACTTGTGACCACTGTCCCATTGATTGGTGAGATTTGTGGCCGGTATTAATCATTGGAGTGTCACACACAACGGACTGAAATCGCCTTACCTATCTTGACTTCCATATCGTCATTCAGGAAGATGTTTCCCAGCTTCAGGTCTCTGTGGATGACTCTGTTATTGTGCAAGTATTGGACACCCTTGAGCAAGTGAGACATGTAGTAGCGGGCCTCGGGCTCGGTGACAGCTTTGCGTCGCTTGTGAAGCTCCAGCAGCGACTGAATGGGGAAAATAAAAGGCTTTAATTAGAAGGCATGGCATGGAGAGAATGGCACTAAAACTTTACAGCTCTGACTCCAATAAGTGGTGTTGTTGTGGAGGCTGCAATCCAGCTGAGTCTCAAAAAAATATGCCACATCAGTATTATTAGACAAATACACCAAGATTTAGTCACGCAAACGTGTCGATGGTGTAAAATGGTTATGTTCTGATAATGATCTGGGTCAGTACAGACAACAGAAGAGGCCTGCTGATAACCGTTGGCCACCAGGACTCTTCTCAAAGGACGAAAGGGCAGACATATTGTTGGCTTTTCACTTCACACTCACCCTCCTCCTGCAGAGCTCCAGCACCACAAACACGAAGTCTTCGTTCTCAAAAAACCCGTGGAAGCCCACCACGTTCTGGTGGTCGAGGCTCTTGTGAATGGCGATCTCCGAGGTCATCTTCTCCTTCTGGTGCTGCTTCAGGATCATGGCTTTCGGGACTATTTTACCAGCAAAAATCTGCTTGGTCTCCAAATCTGTGATTTCGTAGCATTTAGCGAAGCCTCCCCTTCCAAGGAAGCGACCCCGGGCGTACCTCTTGTTGTCGCGGGAGTCCACCAGGATGTCGGGGATTTCTTTCAGAGGGACCGATTTTGGATCGGCGTGCGCCGCCGGGTTCGCCGGCCTCGCGATACCAGCACTCATTTTGGGTTCAAGAGCTCTTTGGTGGGGTAAAAACACGTCTGGGGAAAGTCCGGGAGGATCGACGTGACAACAATGACTGCAAAGCGTCCAACTGCTCTTGACCCGACGTTAGTTTAGCCCTCGAAGGTAAGCTGCACCCATACGCGTTTAAAATCGAAAGTACCGTTGGCACACGTTCGGCATACACGTTAAATACGGCAATTGAACGACATATAAACGGTACATTCAACCTGAATGTTTTTAAAAACCTGCGGAAGACGTGAAAAGTGTCGCCAGACGGTCCCTCGTTGACTGCAGCGCAACACCGTCCTGCCTTTTGACAACAGCCTCTGGTACAAGTTTAAAATGCTGCCTCGCTCCGCACGGCGCTCTCTGATTGGCCATGCCTCTGTCTGTACAGCGCTCTCTGATTGGCCCGAGCTTTCTCGGTCCGTAAGACGCTCTCTGATTGGTTCTCCCATTTTGAATTCCAAACGTTGCAGCAAGGCATCAAGGGAAATCAGTGCAAAACCAGCCAATCGCTGAGTGAATTGCAGTTTTTTCTCAGAACAAGGGACGACGGGATATGTAGTGTGAATGGCAACTAAAAACACGTTGAAATACTTGAAAGCTGATGTGTACAGTTTGTACCCAGCTAGGGGCGGATCTAGGGAAGTATTTATGGAGTGGTGAGAAGGGTTCAGGAACTTTTGAGGAGTGGCAATATATGGCAGAATATATATTGAATACAAACAAACAAATCAATGCCGCTCTCGGACTGAATGTGAAAATTAATTACATAAAATTTTATTCACATAGCAATAAATACCACATAATCTTCTCAAGACACCTTTTAAGAGGAAAAGCCAACAATTCCACACGGGCAAGCAGTGGTGGTGAAAAGGAAAAACTCCCTTTTAACAGGAACCAACCTGCAAAACCTTTCTTCTGTTCCAGTTGGGGTTAGGATGTTAGGAGAGAAAAGAGAAGAAACAGTCCACAAGCATCAACTCGATTGCAATATATGCATTTGCTGAATTTTCTGGAGGCCACAAAGGTTCAGTTCCACTGACAGAGATGCTGAGAGGGAGTAACATGCATGTCTCCCAACAATCTTGAGGCCTGAAGCAGCCCTCATGAGCTTTATTAATCAGAAAAGTCTCGAGCCTAACTTTAAAAACTGAAGCCTGTCAGCCTCTCTAAATGAAACTGAGCTTGTTCCACACGAGAGAACCTGAACCTGATAGCTGATCGCTCTACTTCCCAGCCTACTTTTAGAAAACCTAACCTCCAGTAAACCAGTACGCTGACAAGAGTGCTCTGCAGGTGTAACGTGGGGCCAACAAAGTAAAATAATAGGGCATTATAAAAATAACAAATGCAAGTTGTAATGCATGGCTTCATTCCAAGTGTCACTGAGTATGGAAAATTGTCAAGGAGTATCAATGATATGTTAGTAAATCAAAACTACAAACGAGGATTTCAAAGAAATTAAGGAAGTACCCGAAGTAACATCTTTCTTCTTTCTAGTCAAAGTTCCAAAATGTAATAAAATCCAGCCTTAAGTTTTTGAGTATATGTTCTATCATTGTAAAGCTTGAATATTAATGCCAACTTATGTCAATGACCAAAATGATTCCACAAGGTTTATGAATAAAAAAAATACATTGCACCTCTATGGTGTATGATTATTGTAAGTATTAGTCTCTTTATAGGAGGGGGGATCCAGGTGCCTCCACATTCTCAAGACGTTCACAAAGTCAACCAGAGAATTCACAAAATGTTTAATGTCAACTGTAAAACAATCTTTGGTAAGAAGTACTTTTCTATACATACAACAAATACAAAAACAACAGTCACAGCTGCAGCGGTAAAAAAAGAAAAACAACAGGTTTTTAGCATGGAGTTACCGTGATCTAAAACATGAGGCATATTTACACAAAGAGCTTCAGTGTGCAGTATATGTGCTTTAAAATGTATTTCCAAAATCTGAAGGGACACACTGCTGAGCTTTTACAGCCCATCAGTGGGGTAGCGCCGCACCAAACACCGTCCATTAATGTCTGTGTGTTTCAGCTGACAGAGTGCAGAGACAATACCGAGAATGGATTTAATCACATAGAACTGTAAGTATTGTTTTCAGTTGCAGCGGTGTAAAGTGACGTCTCCGTTGAGATGCCCGGTCACCAGCGTGTCCGTCCCTCCCCACCGAGCCAGCTGCCAGCCGTCCCTCTCCGGAGCCTCCAGCATCCGCGGAGCCCCACGACCTCCGAGCCCCCACACGCAGACGCAGCCGCTCTGACTCAGGCCCACCACGCCGGCGTGGTTGGCGTCAGCTTCGCACAGGCTGTGGAACACGGGCACAAGTGTGAGTGTGTGAACACGCTTATACGGCGACGCCTCGTCGGTCCCGTGTCTCACCTGTCGGTCCAGGCAGCGGGTGGATGCAGACGAGCGGCCGGGACAGACTTTCCACTCAGAGGGTTCACCGCGACCAAGGAGAAAAGGGCGTGTTTTGCGTCGTCCTTTAACACCTTTTCCTCTTCTTCTTTTTCGAGGGAGCTCAGAAAGTGATGCTGCAGCAGGACAAACAGCACTCCCTGCACACCCAAAACACACCGTTAACGAGTGAGGGAGTCGCACAGGCGTATTTAAAAAATAAATAAATAATTTACACAATAAGCTTACAGAGTGGGAGAATCCTCTGAGACAGGCTGTGCGTGATAAATCCTCTCCCAACGAGACGCTACAGAGCAGCTGTCCACTCTTCAAATTCCTGCCATCAACAAAAAAGAAAGAGCAAACTGCAGGAATGAGTGAAATCAGATTTTAAACTCAAACTCGCCACAATATTTAACCTCACTTGCTCTCCTTAACTCAAGTGTAAACATGATGCACTTGCATGTATCTAAAAAGAAAGACATTACAATTTGTACAGATGAACATTTACATTATTAATACAGAAATAAACATATGAATTGATTTCTCCCTCATGCATTAAATTACCTTCCCTCTGGATCAAATTTTCTTCTCTAGAGAATTTAGCCAACTATTTCTATATGTTTTTTTAATCTCAACGACATGTTAGAAAACCACTCAACCAGTTAAAAGTTGTAATGGAGAGTCGCAGAATGAAATCAACATGCATTCTGGGAGATGTAGTTTGAATTCACTTTACAATCAGTACCAGTACACACTTCTATTCTAATATAATCAAAGCCTACACAATGACATGGCAGGGTGGTTTTGGCACAAAGGTCATAAATGTGACATGTGCCCGATAGGAATCATACAGATGCCAATATATTTTCTACCACTAGGGGGCAGAAGAATACAGTCGCAAACACAACAGCACTTGTTTATTTGAGTCGTCACGGCAAATAAAAAATGAAGCTGATTCATCTTCAGACTTCAAACTGCTGCCAGCAACAGTTTCTGCTCTGTTCAGTTAAACATACTCTTGGTCTTTCTTACCACACAAAGAGGTGTCCGCTTTCATCTGTGCCAATGAGTGCGTCTGAGAGCCCATCGACCGGAGCGAGGGCCCCGACACAAACACCGGGAGACGCCAGTGAATAACTCTCTGAGCTTGGAGAGCGAGAGAGACATGGCAGAGATGTTCACACACATTTGCACAATGAGATTTGACATGATAGAGGATAAATACAAGATGTGTAACCTGCTGCTGTCTGACAACGTGAACACCTGCAAGGTGGAACCTGTTGCCGACGGCGAGGACGTGACCACCCTGGACCCAGACAGTCCGATAACCGCCTGGAGGACTCCCTCACAGGTCAGCTTCTGCGTGAGGTTGGCACTGGACAGCATCCTGCAAACATGGGCACACACATGAGAAATAACCAGTGGGAACTTCTGCAGCTTGATTCTGCAGGTGAATGAGCAAACTGGGACGTGTTTGTCGTGGAGCCGTGGGATCACTTTTCATGAGTCTGGTTCGGTGGCTCAGACTCACCTCACTTCTCTGATTTCCAGCTGACCCAGAGTCACACACATCAGACCCGCAGCGTCCGGAACAGGGAACACATTGACCACAGGCTGCACATAGTCACAAAAATACATTATACAATTTATGTAATGTCGTATACATGTCACGTGGGCTGAGGTGTCCTCAGCTGCATGTCAGACTGGAAAAACATACAGGTTTATGCACACATCACATGGAGGTGCAAGGCTGCTCGAACAACTGTGCTAAAAATAAAAAAACTGATTTGACTGCACACATATATTCTGTGTAAGATCGTCACATGGGACCTATTATAGTGTGTTTCAACTACAGGATGTCAACATAAATCAACATTTTGTGTGTTCACATGAAGTCTTTCTTCATTGTATTTTTATTTATGTTTCTTGGATTCCTGAAAACAGCCTGAACTAAGATTAACAAACAAACAAAAATGAAATCACTACTTTTAAAAACTAGCTGCAAAAAAAAATAAAAAAATAAAATCAAACAACTAGAAAATATTATATTATAGATTATATTGTGATTCATACTGTATGATCACTATATGAACATAACATATGCTATGTTATACAATATAAATCATATTAGCCTTCTCCAATGAATATTGTCGTGTGTGCAGTTTGTATGCACTCATGTATTTGGATAGACCCAGAAAAGCTCACTTTGTTCAATGTCCAGGTGTGTTTTAAACTCCAGTCTGATGCCGAAGTCTGACTCCAAAGACACACGGCCCATTTCCCTGCCGCTGCGACACACAAAGTGCCTGAGGGTCCGATAAAGCAGCAGGCGTCCACCAGAGATCCGCCTGCTGCCGCCTGGAAACATAAAAGGGTACACACACACACACAGACACAAGGACACATGGTTGGAGGTGGTGCAGCGACAGAAAGCTTCACCCAGCACACTGATCACGTCACGATGTAATGATCGTAACGTCCATTCACTCTGTGTGAGGGCAGAGCCGGTCATCACAGTCGCACACACATTCACACCAAAAGGGAGTTCACCCCAATGCACGGCTTCTGACTGCGAGAGACAAATAGAATACTGGAGGAAACCCACATATACACGGGGAGAACATGCAAACCAGACACAGAAAATCCAGAAAGTGGTAACCACGGTTCCTAATTGTTTGACAGTATGGAGAAGATGAAACGTTGAAAATAATTGTCATCAATGTTTACCATCAGAGTGAACAATTAGACATCAATTAAAGATAAATGGATTTCACTTATGTACTGCATGTTCATATTCAGCAAAGCTGGGGGAAAAAAACCCACGGAAGTTTGTTATTTTACCTTCAGTGTGTGTGAGATGTGCGTCTTGAAGCCGTCTTCTGCAGCTTCCTTGGTTGTCGGGCCTGACCGTCCTCCTGAAGCCTGCAGCTCCACACCGGACTGAGAGATAGACGGACACTGTGAGAGAGCTGGAGGAGGAGGAGGAGGCAGGGCGGAGGGTGAGGAGGTAAGGGGGAAGCTGACTGCGTCCGGCTGGGGGGTGATTCCGAGGGAGGGAAGCGCGGGGCTGGAGGTGAGACTGGACGAGGGCAGCTGTGGGGTGATGAGGTGGCAGGGTGCTGAGGCTGGAGGAGAACTGAGGAGGAGCCGAGTGTGAGCAGCAGCTTTCATCTCATCAGCCGACGCGCCTGCTGGAAGATTTACCTCCGCCTCAGATGGCCGCTTAGAAACTTCTGCAGGAGATTTCATATCCAGATGCCTCACAGGAGACTCCCCTGGAGGGCCAGTGGCTTGTAAACAAGCAGAGGTGTCAGAGGACTCCTTTGGTCTTCCCTGCAGAGGCCAAACATCGGAAAAAGCTTCTTCTGCTCGGGTGTTTACAGAACTTTGATCTTCTCCACAATAACTAGTGAGGTCAGATTCTAACGGAGCTTCTTTGTTTGTTTGTGTGCAGCTGATTGAATTACCATACAGAGCCAGTGTTCTATCCTCTTTATGTGTAAGCAGGCAGTCACCACCTGCACTCACTTGTACCCCTGAGACAGAACATAAGGTGTTGCTGTGAATCTCTTCGCGAAGGTTTTCAGTCATATCTTCATCTGTTGAAGGCTGGCTCATCAATTCATCTCCATGCTTGTGCTCTGTTGGCGGGTTTGCCGACAGTGCAGCCGCTTGGTGATCTTCATCACGTCGCGGATTGGAAGCTGTGGGAGTGGGGCTGAGGGGGAGGGGTAAAGGTGTCACCAGACCATTAACGCTGAAGCGCTGGTAACTGCTGCGCGTGTTGCGAGACGGGGACGAGAAATGTTCAATTCCTAATTCCACGGCCACGCTGCGAAGCTTTTGGAGCTTCAGGGAGGCAAACTGCTCGTCTGGGAGGTGAAAATCCTGGACGCTCAAGGTTGACAGGCCTTTGACTGGGAGGAGAGGGGGCAGATCTGTTGGAGTGGGTGAAGAAGAGGGAAGGAGGAGGGACTGCCAGCTTTCTGAGCCTGGAGGAATGAGGGAAAAAGAGACATGAGGTGATGCACAGATGCGAGACACTTATTTATTGTCAGTAGCATATGTTTTTACCTCTCTTCTTCTGTGGTGGTTGTGCAGTTTTGATGCCACTCGTCATAAATATAGGAAAGACCTTCTGCATCTGTCCAGAGCCAGGAGTGGACTGAGTTTCATTAACAGCAGGAGAAAGCTGAGAATCAGTGCAGTGGCTGGGTGCAGGCTCAGCTTCCTCTGGCACGAGAAAACTTTCCTTTTGGGAGACGCAAAGCTTTGTTCCATCAGCTGACGGACGCTGTGATATAGAGACTGGAATGCTTGAGGACCTTGGCATTTGAGGTCTACCTCTGCTTCTACCTCTCTTCCTTCTGCCCCTTGCAGGAGCTCCAGTGACTGAAGGGCACACAGCAGCTTCTGCGTTGATCTGACTATGTGAACTTAAATCAAAATCTTTACCAGACCTCTCAACACTTGCATTCAGAAAGTCACCAGATGAGGAAGCACTTTTGTGACAAGGGACATCAGTCTGGTTGTGCCAGTCTGAATGCTCAGCAATGATTTTGCTCTGTCTTCGGCCCTGACCTCGACTCCTGCGATGTTGCCGTGCATTTAACTGAGAGAGTATAACGGCCTGCATGTCAGGCTGAGTCTGTGAAGAACTCATACGCCTTGTGGTTCGAACGTAATATTCAGCTGGGAAGAGTAGTCCATCCACTATGGTACAAGATTCCTGAAGGGTTGAAGCCGCTTCATCTCCTGTGATCTGATTCAGTTCCTCTTTATTTGTCAAAACATCGTCAGGATTTTGGTCCCTTTTTATTTCCACAGCTGCTCCTTGACAGTTCACTTGATGTAGTGTCAAATCTGATGCTCCCTTCAAATTTGCATCCTCCTCTTTTCTTTCCACTTCTTCTCTGCTTCTACTTCTTGTGGCATCGCTTCTCTTTTCAGCAGGGTGGACGAGTGGGCTGCCACAGGTGAGCAATGGGGAGCACAAGTCTGATTCGTTTCTTCCATCACCTCTGAAATTAATTTCTCTTTCCTGGTGCATTGCATTCCCAACAACATTTTCTGTGTCAGTGTGTCCGTGAATGTTCCAATGTGTGAGAAGCAGCGAGGGCGGTTCAGATTCTGCACTTGAAAATAATTCTTCACTTTCATGCATTACATCAGCTCCCTCCGATTTGACTTTATCCTCCTCCTCTTCTCCAGTAGTTCCATCATGTTCCACCCTGTCACTCAGCTCCTGTCTCTTCTCAGTGTTATCTGTGCTCCTCCCGACCTCCGCACTTCTCCTTTCCAATCGGAGACGGCTGCGACGTGACCTGAGGCGCAGGGCTGAACTCTGTCTGACACCACTCTGTGTGACAGGGCTGGTATCTGGTGTTTGAGGACAAGCAGTGTCTGAGTGGAGCATAAACCTGATCGCCTGGCTCTTCTTGGCATCATCAACATCTGCTGAATCTGGTAAGACATCAGATCACCCAGTAAGCATTTATGAGGCAAAACACTTTCAACTGTATCGCGCTGCTGCGACACTGCGTGTGCACTCAGATCTGACTTACGTTCACAGTTCTCTTGATCATCTGGCACACGTTGGACACCTCCATCACTGCTCTTCAGTATCAGTGAAGCAGGTTCAGATCTAACGTCCGTATCTGTCTGGTTCTGCAGAGAGATCCTGCTCCTCACATGCTTCCGCACTGCATCCAGACGCTCGGCTCGCTGTGTGGATATCAACATGTGAGGAAAGACTTTGCCACACTTTACTCATCAGAGCACAGTAACTAAATGTCACCTGTAATCTCTGCGCTGTCCTGAGATATTCCCTCTGCAGCTGGGCCAACTTTCGACGAAGCTGAGCAGGAACAAAAGAACTGAGGGTGAATGTCGTGATGATGTTTGCGAGGCAGAAGTCTGTAAACAAAGAAATAAACAAATACCTTCTCCTTGTCGTCACAGTGCAGTGTGGTCCTCAGCTGCTCCTCACAGTGCAGGAGATCGTCAGTCTTCATCCTGCTCCCTCAGTCTACAGTAAGTGTAAAGCTGATTGTTTCCATATCGTTGCTGATGTGACGTTAGTTTAACTTGTGTGTGTGGAGCCCATCCTCACTGCGACGCTAATGCGACATTACACATAACGTCGGTTTAGTTCAATTCACTAAAACAATGCCAATAAACCAAGACAGAAGTAGAATACATCAACATACATACGATGCTCGTTTGTCGAAGTTACAGCTCACCCTTAAAAGCAGTGATTTCTGATGTGTCTGGAAGAACTTTTACAGTGTTCATAGTCTATTTACAAGTTCGATTAGACGGGGATTGATTTAGTTGAAATATTCCCGCGACCAGCAGAGACTTGAGCAATGGAGCCCAGAGTAGTCGATCAAGCAGCCTGAAGTCCCCTAAAGATACTGAACTTCTTTTTTTTTTTTACTTTTATACATAAAATACAAGAGGTAAAAAGAGAATGGATAAAGTGAAAAAACAAACAAAAAACATACGAATTAAGAACAAAGGAATAAAATAAGTTACAAAAACTAATGAAATGAACTATATATATCTATATCTATCTATCTATCTATCTATCTATCTATCTATCTATCTATCTATCTATCTAGATTCTAGATAGATAGATAGATAGAGCTTATTCAGGATGGTGCAGTGACATCCACTCATCTCTCTTTCTCCCACTTATTCTTTCGGGGTGGAATTATTAAAAGTCAGCCAATATTTAAATAATAAGTGTATGTTGTAATCACGTACAACATACACTTGGTTTTTTTTAATTCATTAAAAAAACAAAACAAAAATTAGACATCCCAGCCAGTAGACTCACTAACACTGTCACTAGTGTGACAATAAACAATCTGGAGATTGATAATGTTGATCACGATAATGATGATAATGACAAACAGAGCAAGCAGTTTGGCAGTGGCAGCAGTTGTGCAAGGACAAGGACAAGGATGTTTCTAGTTGAGCAGTTTATTAAAGCTTACAATTTCAAAAAGCCATACAGAGCCACGATTTTCTGAAATATGTCAAAAAGGAACTAATACAATTCAGAAGGTATAAATTACTAGAAGTCAACAGCGTGTAAATCTAGGTTTTATAGTCTGAAAGAGACAAATCATCTGTGATAAACTAATGAAATCAGGCTACAAACACATCTTAAAAGTGCAAATCCTACTCATTTGGCACTCTGGGTAGGATAACAAATCTGTCTTCATAAACTATGATGTAATATAAAAGTACATACAGAGAAAAGTGATTGCTAAATAGCATACTGCACATATACAGCAGGAAATATGGCAAATAGATAAAATCCTGAAAACGGTTTCCTGGTGCTTGTCATTCACAGTTTTCTTGGTTTGAGTCAAATGGGACTTTAACTACACGGCTTTGGTCTTCGTCATATTCCTGGAACACAGTTGGTCCTCTGACAACAACGTTGAGGTATTGCTGGGTCTTTGTTGTGCTGTTTCTATCCTCTCTGTTGGACAAAGCGTTGTTAGTTCGGTGAGACTGTCCGGCTCCTAAGACATCCACAGGTGAGGTACTTCATGGCGGTCATGCTGACGTGCATCAGTGGTCCCAGGTTAAAGAGCATGTGGTAGAAGGCATGGACAGACAGGCCTCCAGTTTCATCAGCGTATTTCAGCGCGACAATGGGTGTGTACAACGGGTTGGTGAGATTGCGGAAACGTGGGCTGCTGGCTTCTATCACTTTCTTGGTGCACTGTAGAAAAATAAAGAGCAGACATGCTTTACCGTCACACCTGCAGATCAGGAAAATGAGACGCAGCCACGTTGAGTGACGGACTTAGTGCAAACGTACTCTGGCGATGTCATCAGGCGTTTGCCCCAGCGTCTCAAAAATGTCCAGGGAGGACGGCAGGTAGACGTTCTTGAAGTAATTCAGAGTGTCGGGATCAGCTCCTGGAAACTCTTTCTTCTTCACATCCTCAATCATCTTAGCTTCAAATTCTGTGTGCACTGGTCCCGGCTCGATCATTGAGAGTCTGAGGAAAGAAATCGAGAAATGAAGATTTTTATCAGGACTGGTCCTCAGTAGCAAGACACAGTTATGAGCATGAAGATGACCTCATATGAAAGAATAGTACTACAGTAAACTTAATATGTATCTAATAGAAAAATAATGCCATAAACTTCATTAATAACGTTAAAGACATTATAAATCTTAAATATAAATCTTTGCCACAATAAGCAACACAAAACAAAAACATAGATTAGTTTGTTTAGAAACCGTGTACAAATAACAGTAGTGACACTGTCAAGCCAATGTGTAAAAATGGGCATTTTGTAATCAACGTTGTTGTTTGAAAGAATAATAACATTAGCTGTTGCATGGAAAGTTGCATGACACATTTTGCGTCAACGCCATGAAATCAAATTCATCAAATAAGTACTAGATGTTTCAGATCATTGGAATATGAATAAGGTGTGACAGAATGAATCTGATTTTTGTTTTTAAACTGCTTCCATTTAACTGTTTTGTTTGCTTTTGAGTTGTGTGGCTTAAGCATATAAATAAATACATGTACAACACATTAAAAAACTAACTAACAAAAATAAACTGCGCAGCATATGAATCCAACTTCAGTTCCAATCATTCCAAAGTGTCCAAGCTAATTGATTACAAATGCAAAGTGCATTTGTAATCAATTAAAAGAAATCCACCAGTGAACCGCTCCAACAGAACAAACAAGGTTTCATGAAATTAAGCTTTATAAGCAATACAAGAACAACAGTTCTGTGGTGTGTCTAGCAATGTACTCAACTCCATTTAGGTCCTTAAATTCTGCCAATTTTCATTATAGAATCGCTTGTCTGTGTTCGTCCTCAGTATGTTTTCATGAATGTTTTACTTCTGACTTTGAACGACCACTTGCATGCTCCTGCTTTGTGACAAAGTGATGGATAAAAAAAAAAAAGGTGCTCATACTCACGTGACATTAAACTTCAGTAGTTGAACAGCCAAACTCTCACAAAAGCCCTCCATCGCAAATTTGGAAGCTGCATACACGTCATTAAACACCACCCCTAGGGAAACACAAAGCATGTATTTATTTCATATTTTCAGTCACAGACAGTTTGACAGTTAGATTTTTTTTCTGGTTCATCTTGGTTTCACGCAGAAAATTCACTTCAAACTCATCAGCTCCTTCGTCCATCCACCGCGTCTTTTGTCCAACCCCCACCCACGCATTCATCTCAGTAAAGCTGACAGCCCCGTTCTTTGCCATGTGACGCCCCAGCCAGGCCTCCGTCGCTCACCTTGTAGTCCCATCACGCTGCTGACCACAATAATGTGTCCTCCTTTCCTTTTTTTCATGTCGGGCATCACCTCCTTGATCATACGGATCACCCCAAAGAAATTGGTTTCAAAGACTTTCTTCATCTCCTCAATGGGGATGCCCTCCACCGGACCCACCAGGCCGATTCCGGCATTATTTACTGGTGGGGAAATACATGAATATATTAATATTAGTGCAATGAATCATGTGAGTAACACATCACACTTGGACTTACTGAGAACATCAATATGTCGATCCTTGATGCCGTTAATACACTGTTTGACGGACTCGTCGCTGCAGACGTCCAGCACTGCCAGAGAGAGAGTTTTCCCATACGTGTCCCCTGCAGCTTCCACCAGCTTGTCTTTGCGTTTCAGGTCTCGCATTGTGGCTATTACTGCAGATGGAGGGGTGACACACAAGGCACGATTAAAGAGGGAAGACGGCTGAACAGAATTAACTCATAACTCATGCTTTCATGTCTGGATTTGCTTTGGTGTGCTGAAAAATATCCCAATGGATACCACACCACATTTAACTTGGAGCAAAATCAAGAAATGCAGGTATAAACAGCTTCCAGTCTGTATCCTCTGTAATATTAAGGAATTTCAGTGGAAGGCAGTGTTGGTGCGATAGTCATCCACGTTGATGCAGGTTTTCTGTTGACGTTCATGTTTGATGGTGTTCTGCTTATCACTGCTTGACAGCAAGAACATCACAGCCTTTCTTTGGGAAGTTTACATGTTCTTCCTGTGCAGACGTGGGTTTCCCTCCAGGTACTCTCGTTCCCACAAGACAAGTGCAGTGAATGTGAGGTCCCCTTTACATGACAACAAAACTTTCTTTGTGTGGATCCACTGTATCCGCAACGTTGTTACACCGGCTCCTAAAGTGGAACGTTTCTTTCACGGTCGCGATTGACTCCTGCAGAGACTGGCGGAGGCAACAGTGCTGTTGCTGCGCATGCGCTCAACTCTTCCCCGCTCTCCTCTTGTTGTAAATAGTTCCTTCTTGCTCGTGCGCCAGTAAATAAACATGGCGGACCGGCAGTGTTATGACTTACGGCCGTATTCTAGTTTTATTGTCCAAATCGGTAGTTTTATAGTTGAGCTCACCCCTGATAGCATCTGATTCGTCATCATTCCATATTAAAGTTGGGTTCGGTCGACGTTGTTCATGTTTACAGCGTACTGTTCTCTGCATGCATTCCTGTGTGGTTTCATTACAAAAACAAGTAACAGCGCCCTCCCGTGGTCCGGCATGCCAACTCCATCGCTGTCTGTGTCCACAGCTGCAGTGGAAACCAGAGATATTGTAAACACTCTTTTTTTTAATTGGATTTGGTGTTGTCACTTGAAATGTGGTGTAAACAGTGTGATGGTCTGACTATGGATCATCAGTGAAAACCCTGATGATCCATGGAGGGTGAATCCGTCTATCTTTTGTATCACCCTATTTCTTTTTTGCATGGCTTTCTGGAGAATGGAGAGAGATGTTATTTCTACATACTTTGCCAGTAAAAGTCACATGCTGCACAAAAGTAAGGCTGTGTTCGCCTCCATCTACTGCCCACAAAGGCCACTATGGATTTTCTGGCATTAAACATTGGGACTATATTTTAGTTATGCAGTCATCCTTGTTTGGAGATAACACATTTAACAAAGTACAAGATGTGAATGCACGATTGATTACATTTTACTTGAATTCTACCGAAATGTTCTGTTTATGTTGGATTAAGTTTTTTGGCTGGAAGATTTGACAAAGATAGAAAGTGAGTACAACAACACTTCTGCTTTCATAAAAATATGAATAGAGATTTAGGTAGTATGAATAAAATACATTGGAAAAAAAACCCCCACAAAACAAATACGTGTTATGAGAGCAGAAGCCTGGGAGATAAAGCCTGCTCGTTCATGGATCATTTACACTGAATAATCACACCAGCTCAGCAACTACTGTCAGTGCCTTTGAGCAAGACACTGAACTAACATGACCTGGGCTTTTCCAATAGAAAAGAAAGAAAATGTGCGCAACTCCTCATGAACTTCAATCTGAAGATTTATTGAGGCGTCACACAGTTTTTGCAGATGTTTCGTTTCATCCCTGCTTGTTTGCGCAATAATTATGCCTCGTCTTTTTCCATGGACCGATTCCAAGTGTGAGTCTGTTGATGGATTTCACGCCACACTGGAGTTTCAATTGTTTATAATGCTCAAATACCTTTCCAGGACTCATGTGCATACAAACACAGTATTTTGTGACCCGTTAAGGAGAGGGTGTCCACACTCATTGTGTGTCAATTCATTTTTGTTGGGCAGAAAGAAAACAGGGAACAAAACAGGAAATGAAAAAGGACATTAAACTACATAAAAAGGAACTCGCATGCATCCTTTTCCGGACTCGACCTATGGGCAGCTCCTTCCTGGTCTCACGTTGCGAATAACTGGCTCATATAAGTGGAAAAAGGTCTGCGCTAAAGAAAGCAGCGTGGTAAATATAAACCCTAAGCATAAACAATCCTGTTATAGCAGCCAGGTTATGTAGTATTAGTCTTATTGTGGAGATCGCCTCACCGGCCGACTCCAGGAATAAACCTGGACGGTCTGTCACCACATTGGGGATCTGAGAGGCAGGCGGGGATTCACCTGGACGAGGAGCTCGCCTCGGCCTTTACCTATTGTCCGCCGTCTTAACAGTGACTGAAGGTTAAGTTGGGATCAGCGGCTGTGTGTGGGGTCGCGGGGAGGCGCACTGAGCTGGGAGCTTTTCCTTATGCTGGAAACCTTTAATCTGCCCTCACTGAAAACACAGCTTGGAGTCGTGCAGTTCAGAAGAAACACCAAGTCTTTGTTTACCCCTTAGATTTAGATTTAATGTGGCACGAACACAAATGAATGGACGTGTTAATGGGTTAGGCTCAAATGGGCACTGGTGGATTTCTGGAAGAGAAGTTCAAACAGGGAAATTTCCAAAGAAGAACGGTGTCGGCTATTTCCGTACTGGTCAGCAATGACTTAACGTTTATCTCAGAGGTAACGGGCTCAGTGAAAATATATGTCAATAGTGAAAATACTGAATCTCCATCTTTCTGAATTGCAGTACCAGATCATTTCCGAGAAAACAGTAATCCATCCAGAGCTCTATTCTCATTGTAAATATAGTAAATGCACAATTAGCATTATGATATACCGGCAGTTTGGGTTAAAACAAATATTCTGTACTTTTGCACACGACTTGAAAACATAATGTGAGTTTTACATACTTAAATGACGCATGAATTCTTCTAAGGTTCTACACACACGTATATAGATGGATGTACATAGTTTTAAATAAAGTTCTCCAGATTTATCACAAAAGCCGTTTAATGCATAGCAGAGTGAGTCCAATGGCGTTTCTCTATTGTTCCATGTCATCATTAACATCACCACTAGGGGGCACAATATAGCCAACAATAGGGCTCATTTTATAAAATTCAATCGTTTCAGTGTCAAAACTCAAAGAATTCTTCCCACTGTTGTCCGTAAAGCTTCTCAGTGATGTAGTGGTTAGCTCTCGTAAGACATAGCGGGTTGGTCGCGGGTTTGATTCCCCACCAGGACCGTCTGTGTTGAGTTGGCATCTTGTATGTAGCCTAACTGTGCATTCACGAGGTTTTATAATTGTGCTCTGGTTTGTCCCTGCAGTCCACAAACATACATTTGAGGTTAATCGGTCATTCAAATAGGTGTGAATGCGACCACGTGGGACTGCTACTGACTTCACTCAATCTTCGAAGAAAACGGGAGAGAAAATATTCCTCTTAAATGACATGATGAGGTTGTCTGCTCTTCTGTTGATACATTTATACTGCATGCATATTAAAACTTAGAAAATAATAATATCTTGGTTCTGTGGACTTTCAACCCGCCCATGAGGAGGAGGACGTGGTGTTGGGAGAAACAGATGGGCTGTAGGAGGAAGACTGGATGAAGTCAAACAGCCTCAGTCTGGATTTCTGTGTGGCTCAACTTGTTTCGCTGTCGACTCTGTTCATGACCAGCTCAGCTGCCTCCAGCCTTTTCTGCACACGTGTGTTTAATGAACCTGATTTAAAAACAACAGTCTGTTTCCCAGACTGTGGACATCTGACCAGTTTCAGTCTCAGAAACTTTGTCATCTTATTGTGAATTTACAACAATTAGCTTTGGTCATGATGTGCTGACATTCCTTAAGACGGTGTGAGAAATGATTGTTCTGATTCAGATGTTTGGTTGGTCTGTTAGATGAAATATCACTTCTGTATTATTGAAAGTTTCATCTTGTTGGAGTCTCCTGCTGTGTTCTTTAATTTCACTGCCATCAGATCACATCGTAGTGAAATGGATTATATTCACATAATAGGAGAAGCAAAGTGTTTTAGATTACTTGTACTTCACAAGTTTGTGTTTTTAATCGAACTTTAAGTACGTTTTACAAATGTATTGAGTTTTGCTTCTGATAAAATCATAAACAGAGCGCAGCAGTACACAGTAATAGAATTATCATATAATGATTTTATTTAATATTCAAACCTTTTGCTCCACATTGTGCAGCCAAAGACTGTATTTCTTGACAAAAATAAATTGTGGCTTCTTATCTTTATTTGTTTATTATTATTATTATTATTATTATATAGACTACTTCATTATTTGTATATAAACTCTGTTTTTAAAGTAAATATTTCATAAAGGTATATTAAATACAATCCCTGCTAAGCACTGCAATGACTTCATCAAAAACGTAAAGTCTTTATGATGAAAAGTGTTTTGTATTTTTAGTTAAATTTTATGTACTACTAGAAATGTAGTTAAAGTACTTCATGATCAGATTCACAAATCTTTTTATTGCCAGGTTCATCATAGACTAGGAACATGTTTTGGAGCTTTTGGACAATAAGGACACTAATACTTACATATAGTCACATAGCATTTGCACGTATTTACATTTCGTCATAATAATATGTATGAGAAAAGCTCATAACGCTATGAGTGTAACTATAAATAAATATGAAGCAGGATGCTCAGTGTTCCAAATGTATAGTTGAAGAAGTGTGAGCATTAATGTAAATTGAAAAACAGTACAGAGCATGGCGTAAATGTGTTTTATTCGTAAAAACCACACACTGAATTGATAATGTGGTAATACTCCAAGTTAAATCAGAGCAATCGTAAGTGTTAATGTATCTTATGGGGTGACTTAAGAGGAGACAGTGAGAAAATACAATTGTTATTGTAGTTAAAAACAACAACAACAAACAAACAAACAAACAAACAAACAAAACACCCTTGACTCTCGTGCACACATCCAGACGTACCGTGGTATCTCTTCTGCTCATCCTTGGCCAGCATCACGGCCATCCTGAGGCCGATCCCGGAGGAGCAGCCGGTGATCAGAACCACTTTCTGTCCGGGACTCGCCATGGCTCCTCTGGTATGAGACTGACACACAACCAGCTCTGTGGGATGAGCGGCGACCAGCGGAGAGAGTCACTGTAAGAGGATAAAGTCAGAGAAAGAGAGAGAAAGAGAGAGAGAGAGAGAGATGGTCACATGGTCACATGGGCAGTCGCTGAGCCGCCAGATTGGGATTATCTAACAGGTCGATCGGTCATCAGGGCGCAGCAGTGAACAGTTCATAGACACTTCAGAAACTTTTAGATGCTGTATTTGCAGTTTGTTTCCCGTCACCGTTGTTTTTGGTCTGGTCTGAAACTGATTGGAAAAAAACTTAAAAATGACAACAACAAAAAAGAGAAAAGGATGATGTGCGTTTCAACCTCTGGAGAAGAGATTTGGCGCCATCTGGTGGTCAAAGTCATCAATGAATTCAGAGTCTAAATACACTTACACACGCACGCACGCACGCACACACACACACACACACACACACTTATGACAATGTTTATTTTAATAAACAGTGAATAATTTTACATGTATTCGGCACACACTTACCTGTTTCAACTATTTCAAAATAACTATTTAGTATGCCATGAAAAAAACAAAAAAACAAAATCCTCAAATGTTAGAATAAAATTTTTTCACTGGAACCCAATATTATATTTAAAAATTTAGATAACAATCAAAAAATTAATTTTCAATGATGTTCAAATATTTTTTAAGATTACATCTTATATCTAAAAAGGCCTCTATATAATTAATATAACTTTTTATTGAGTGACATATAAAGCACCTTGTTCTACACCAGTGTATAAAGATTTCTCTCTAAATAAAATTTGATTTGATTTCATATTCCAAAAATGTTTGAAGGTAAATAGATATGTGTAGATTAAATGCAAGGATACTTGTATTTCACGGCTGTGAGGCTGAAAAGTGATGATTATGGCATGTAGCATATACAAAGACAACACAGAAGTAGTAAATCTCTTGTTTCTCTGTCCTCACTGGCTGCCATAAATTAAAGGCAGCCTATCTGAAGCTGCAGGCAGACACTTGGCAAATATGCCTGGAATCTATGTGCTTTAAGAAAAAAAAAAGTGTTTGAGGATACAGTTGTCAACATAAGACTTTCTAATAATTATCATTCAGCAGTTTATCTTATATAGCTGAAATATGTCCGCCCGTGCAGCTCTCTTTACTTAGAAAACACGTGTCGAGACTTCCTCCATTACAACGCAGTGAAACTTTCTTCACCTCCTTTTCATAAACATTTCATTAACCATGAAAAGCAGGGCTTGGAAGAACAATTGACAAATAATTCAACTACTGTTCTTGAGTTATTACTTGTGTTTAATTGCATATATTTATCGTGGATACAATTTCACTCATACTTAAGTTTAATTGCACCATATCATCTAGTGTGCCACTTTTATAATCACAAGTTGTTTCTGAACACACCCACAATTTAAATTATTATTCAAAGGTTTTGATCCGCAATAGGAGCCAATATTTATTTCAACATAGAACTTTACTGATGTATATATAGATTTGTTCGCCAGAATATAAAATAGAATAACATTCTGTTGCTAATTTATGTTGAATTCAATCCTCTGAGTTAAAAAGTAGCATATTTTGGGTCGTTTTTATGAAGAGTGCTTTGTAGTTTTTCTTCCACAACAATACTTTACTCGTAAAGTTGGTGTTTGGTGCAGTTTAAGGGATGTAACTATAGTTGCACTTACTGTAGAGTCCATAATTCTTTCTCCTCTTATGATAGAAAGTGGTTTAAAGTGGGTCTTGATTATGCATTTAAAATGTAAGAAAAATGATTTTTTTTAAAAGTCGCACTATAGGAGAGGTCTTTCCTAAACTGTATAAATTCTGCAAAAGTAACTTATAGATTTAAATTTTTTTTGTTTTTATTTTATTTCCAATGAGCATAACGTGAACATAATTAATGGCTTGCATGTTTCCTTTCCCACTCAGATAAGGCTGAAGCAGGACACAGACCAGTGTGTGCACTGAGTTCAGATCCTGACTAACTTTTTTCACCATATTAAATTTCCAAAATATGTTCTCCAACCCCACAGTGAACCTGCCAGGGTTCGTTCAACCTCTGCATTAGAAAACAAGAATAAATCTTTGTAAACTCTGTAAAGAGAAGGTATTAAGGACGTTTTGTTGTTTTTTGGGGGGGATATCATTGTGCAGCTATGAAGAGAGACAGTGTTTGAAGAGAGTGTGCAGTGGGCAAAGACAGACAGGCACTGGAATTTGGAATCTGCAGCAGCATATTTTTATTAGTTGGGCAGCACCGCTGTCCTGTCCCAGCACGCTGTGCCTGCACGCGCACCCGTGCGCTCTTCTTCGGAGGGATAAGGAGGGAGAAGAGCGCGTGCACGCGAAAGTGGCACGAGTGAGTGTGCACGATGTGTGTTATGCATTAAGCTTCTATGGAAAGAAACTCCTGCCAGCTTCACGGAAGCGTCGCACGTGTGCATCAGCTGACGTAGAGCTCGTGCACGTGCGCAGAAAAAAAAGAGTACAAATACAAATTCCAAAATGTTTCTCTTTGATTTGATGCACATGCATAAGATGAGAAGAAATTATAGTTTGCAAATGAAGTTACATTATGTTATTGTGACAATTTTTTTTTTTTTAGTGCAAAAGACATTGGATCAAATGCAACTGTTGTGCTTTCTTTTAGATTTTTGAATAAATGCAAGAAATTACTCGACAAATCTCCAAACTCTAGACTAATTCTTCTTCAAAGCCTTTAATGCTCAAGCGACTTGGCTGCAGCGGTATTTCTGATCCCTTATGCATTATGGATCTCAACATGTCTGATAATCTAAAAAAAGAAAAGAAAAAAAAGTCTTCAAAATAGCAGTTGCTTATACAGGAAATCATAAGTTGATCTACTTTTTGCAAGGTTTTTGATGGGACATCGGGGGGGGGGGGACCGTTTTGGCCCACGGGCTGCATGTTTGACACCCCTTCTTTAAATCACTGGCAATTACGGTCGCAACAGTGACACGCGCTGTAATTATGAGGGAGGAGGTGGAGGGAGGAAGAGTCGGAAGAGGAGGATGAGAGAAAGTGAAGAAAGTTCTCCGCTGGTGAGAGAGGAAACACCTCCGCGGACTGAAGCCTCCTCTGTTCCCGCCGGTGGCGCGTCTCCATCCGTCCGTCCGTCCATCCGGAGGTGAAAGAGCGCAAAGAGGGGCGCGCGCGCGCGCGGGGGGGGGGCTGTGCGTAAAAGCCATCGGCGGTCCGCGTGTCTGCATGCGCGCTCCCGCCTGCCAGCTGTTCGGGCGCGCGCAGGTAGCCCGTTAAAGCGCTCTCGTGCAGAGCTGAAGCTCCTCTGAGCGCAGGTGTCACGCGGAGCCAAGAGGGGAAATAACCAACACCGATACATTTGTATAAATGCAATCATGACGGATCCGTGGAAACCGGTGCGCCAGACGCGGCTGCTTTTACTGCTTGTGACCTTTTTACACACCTCCAGAGCAGGTAGGACGCACTTTTGAGTTTCCATCACTATTTACCTGTTTATGCAAATGACATGTATTACAAAGTAATTTGATTAACTCGTCTCTGTGTGGTCACTTTGAGCTGTCTGCTCCTTCTTCCTTCCGTGTCACATCACTTCTCGCCCTCCTGACCTCCAGGAGCCAAGTTTCAATGTCAGGGTCATCCCGTTGGTCCAGTGGTCACAGCCAGCAAACACACGATCCAAATGTTCGTTCGTTCATTAGTTTTGCTGTGGCTCACTCTTTTTCACTCTCCCAGCCACTCCTGTTTAATTTCCAGAGGGAAAGTCTATGTATTTTTGGCTTCTGAGGGATGATTTTTTTTTTTTTTTGTCATGCCAGGTCATGCAGGCCTAAAGATAATTGAACTGAACTACCCTCCCCTGGGTCGCGCTGCACATTTGCGAGACATTGGAGAAGTATAGGCCTGCCTATATGTCTAGACTTGTTCTGCCATACCTGGTGCATCAGCCTGCTCTCTCTCTATCTCTCTCTCTCTCTCTCTCTCCCCCAGCAGCTTCTTACAGGATGTTTAACCTCTACAGCTGGGTAATGGGGAACAGACTGAGGCAAATTAAAGTGAGCTGTGCTGAACTGAACTGGGGACGCTTGGTTACATATCGCAGTCCCCCTGAGGTGCACAGCAGCCAGATGAAGAAGAGGACTTTAGTCTTCAGGGGCTCTTTAGAGCCAGGTGTCACTGATGCTTATCAGCTTCAGTTCCAGAATGCTTCACTGTATGTTTGGCTGATGGTACAATGATCCACTGGGTAGTTTGGCTACTGATATGAATAATCGTCTAACTGTTTGAAGAATTTATTTGTGATGGACTCCAGATTGAAGATGTGAGTTTCATTATTAAACATTAGATTGATTGTTTTATATATATATATATATATATATATATATATATATATATATATATATATGCTCTACTTTGCTGATTATCGATTCAAGACTTGACTTCAATACAGCACAAATTGAAAAAGACACTTCTGATTTCTCCAAAGGCATGTAAACCACCTGGCCAGGTAGCTGAAATCCACTGACTCATACAAGAACTGATTTTAAAGTGTTTTTTTAAGCTACCATGTTGAAGAAGTGGTCAGTTGTCACAAAAAAAGCTTTTTTTGTTGTTGCTTTGTCTTTGAGAAATGATGAGAAGAACAATCATATCCATTGATAAGAAGTTGAAGACTGGCAGCTGATTGCGCAACCAACCTTGCCCAGCTCTACACAAAATTAGCAAGTTCATTCTGTCAGCACCTTTAAAGGAGCTCGAAATGTCATTTGTAACCAGTATTAAATATTTTTAACAACTTTGAAAGACTTTTGTAGCTTTACAGTGATTTGCAAACTATATGAAATTCTACTGAGAAACATTTCAAAAGCAACGTCCATAAAATCTTATTTTCCCTTCAAAGCTGAACTTCAGCTATGATATTTGAGTTTGAAATCTTCACTTGATTCAATAAGGTCAAGTGAAGTTTGGATGATGTCGAATGTCCTGTGAAATAAGATACGAACAGACGCCTCCTTTTTCATTAAAGAGAAGAGAAGAAGTTACGTAATGCCTGCCTTGTTCGTCTGAACGTCAGTGGTGATCATGATTAACTTGCTGTTTTACATGGAAGTCGGCCGCCTTCATTCAGGACAACGTCGACCAATTTGGGAGCACGTGACTTCTACCTGCTTGATCTGAGAGGATGCCGGGATAACTAAAACCTATTTATGTTATTTACCACCAACCTCTCAGGTAATATTGACTAACGTCCTTTATACTGATGTTTCTCCAAAATAAAAAAAAAATAAAAAAAGCTTTCAATCAACAATGTTATGAGAAGTATGATTGATGAAGTCAAGACCAAACCAGCTCTGTCTGTGAAGGTCATTACTGAAGTGACTGATGTGACCTCTGGACCCGCCAGGTCACCTGAGGTTAACCTCGCAGCCTCCCTCAAGATGTCCTTGTAAATTTGACTTTATTAGGAAACAACCCCTCTAGTAAACCCTCACAAATAGTAAAAAAAAAAAAAAAAAAGCCCACGCGTGAGCTGTGCTTTTAAAAAGGATTTTTCACTTTAATTACCTGACAAAACGAGTGCATCAGACCCATTATTAGTCTGTCCTCTGTTATAAGTCACCCTTGATTATGTGCTCACTTTCAAATTGCAGTCACACACCTGGCTGTCAGCAGGTTGGGTTGTGGGTGAATTATTGGTCACAGATATCTGAGCAATGTGGTCAAGTTACGGTCAAGCATGTCACGATCCAGCCTGAGGGGTTTCTGACACGTACGCCCGCCTCTCACTGTAGCGGGTACCATTCCGCCTTCTCCCATTTAGTGCCTCCGAAATATTCGAAACACGTTTATGTCTGTGGCGCTTCTCAAAACTGAGAACGTCGCCAGAAAAATGAAATCTGAGGATTGGGCTCAAATGTAAGCCGCGACACTGGACAACTGTGCAAAATGCACAGTCATTTGTACCGCAATATCAAGTTTACAAAGTTGATTGACATGTGATGTTCACCCGGAGATCAACAATTAGTGGGTGCATTGGCAATACACAATTATATTTACAACTACTTGCATCAGCATTCGCATAAGCTGCATTTACATCAGTATGTGTACAGAATGAACTAAAATACACTATATTCTTCTGCCTTCTTGAACTATTTTCTTTTTTACTCAAACATTTTTTCACACAGTGGAGCTCCTCTGCACTTTACTGCTCTTTTTAGTGCCACACTTTAACAAAGATGTGCTGCATTATAATCTAAATCAAGAAGTTTTTTGTTTTTTTAAAATATGAAGCATCTTTAAAGCAGATGTTTCAATATGATGTAGTGCTTAAAGGCGGCTCTGCAGGACGACATTTTTACATTCATGGATTTGTGGGGACAGTCGAGCTTAATGAACACAAGATTCAGAACAACCAAAGTATTAGAAATGTTTCCATCCATATGCTAAGTTACATACCTCTCATGATCTACTGAGAATCACTGGTGTCACGCTCCCAACAGGAGTATTAAAAATTTGAATTTCGAAAGCATTTTCATGAGAATGATCCGATGGAAACAGTATTTCCAGTTTGTTTGCGTTTCCCATGGATTGATCGGCTGGAGCCCTGACATCGAACAACCATAAAATGAAAGATGATACCATAGAGTTGGACGCATTGGTGGAGAAAATTATCAAACATATCTGAGTGCTACACAGAATTTGACAAAAAAAAACCCAAACCAATATGGGAGATGATCAGTTACAATGAGTAGAATAAAATCATTGAAATTGTACATTAAGCTTTTCAACTTTCAGCTTTTTACGTACAATTAAGAGACATCAGTCTGACAGATATGACTTTACAGTTACAAAAAAAAATTGAGAAACCAGTTTTCAAATGGTGGAATGATGAAACACTGAACAAAATTCAAGAAGAACTCACCAAACTCATCATTCCTTGCACTGAAAAGACTTTCTAACTCGGCCCTGTGGTTCATAATTCTCCTTTTGTCCAACCAAAAATGCTACCAAATGCAATGCAAAGGTCATTACGGGGTTTAGTTTGACAAAGTTGTCATGTTCTTGTGCAGCTTCAATGCTCTTTGAGTGTGAAATGCACTGGCAGCCATCTGAACACCTGTCGGTCGTTAAAAAGAATTGTGGTCTAACGCGCTGATGCTGTGGTTGCATGTTGAGAAAACGCAACAGTGGAAAAACTCAAATCTTTATTATCATACCACCGGTGTAGTGTTTTATCATTCAAATAATAATTGTGTACAGCCTTTATTCATGGGGCTTTTGTCCCCCAAAACATTTTCACTCTTAAAATGCTTTACACTCCTCGTCACACTCCATTGAGAGCAAGTTTAAGTTCCGTGACTTGCCTATGGGCGCTTTGGCACTCGGCCAGGCCTTGTTGGGATTGAAGCGCCGACCCCAGAATTGGTGGATGACTGAAGTATTTGTCCTTTTTTTTTTCTTCCCTTTCCTATAACAACAGGATCTCGAGTGAGTGTCCGAACTTGGGTAGCTGTGCGTATTTATACAAAATAGAATCCCCAACCCTAAGAAAGAAATGCTCAGATCCTTTTTGCAATTCAAACAGGTAAGCTGTCACAGAGTCACAGTTTATTTGTTACACGGCAGCTTTCAGTGCTGAGCTGTTGTCCCGGCTCTCTGCTTGACGAGCTCCTCGAAAAATTTCTTTTCTTAGTGTTTGGCATGCCAACACTATGTGGTAGGGGGGGTGGGGGGGGACTTTGATTGGGCTATTTGATGTTACACCCAAAACATGTTTATGATTTGGAGGCTAACTGCAGCATCTTTGAAACATGTGGCATAGTTATATTATCTGCCAATAAAACGTGCAATAGTGGACTTTCACATGAATGAATGGACTTGTGCTGTAGGTTTGAAACACTGGGCTTCCTCAAGCAATCGGCTGCAATCCGCATGAATATTTTGCTCCGTTCACTTGTTATTTGTGTAAATCAGTGGTGTTTCTGCCCATATATGACGGTGTATTTGAGTAAAATGCTGAAGCATGCATGCGTCCGTGTGTGTGAATGTGTGAACGGGTAAATATCACTGACGACAGAAAGCCTTGAGCTCTTCTTTAAGACGTCGATCATTCCATAGCATCACAACAACAGTAAAGCCTGAAAGCGACAAGCAATGCTACAGAGAATAGTTTCTACTATGTCTCCCAGACATACTTTTCTGTATTGCGCCTGGTTACAATCGAAACCCGAGCTGTCCCAGTTTACTACAGTTGTGCTTTTCTCTCTTCAGTGCAGTTTCCAATTAGTGAGCCAGACTTTGTTTTGGGTGGAAAACAAGATCCTCTTGCTGTAAGTGAATCATTCAAATCTCTGCACATGGTCACATAAACGACAGTAAGAAAAGTTGTTGAATCAGAGGCGTTCTGACCACGAAGTTGTTTGAAAGCAGAGAGTCTGTAACGTTTGTGAAACAATTATTGGTCAGCAACGGTACGCACGAAGCCCAATGACAAAAGGCAGCTAATTGTGAGATGTGTAAAATCGTTACCAATGTACAAAGTGAGCAGGAGTCCAAAAGGTTCCATTGACAAGTGCTATAATGTTGGTCATGTTCAATATTTCTGTGACTATGTAAACAGTCTTTACTGCATCATCAGGGGTTAATTTAGAGATATTTTGCTTTAAAAATGCACAAGATAAAGTCAACATTGCAACCAAGTGTCGCGTTATGTCATCAGTGCAAAGTTTAGCTAATTCCATGAGTTGAACATATCGATCTTTGTGTGTATTAGATTTTGTGACTCACGCTTTGAGGTTAAAATACTGCTTATATTTATGTCAAGTAGAACTAAAACCACATGGCTTCACTGCTGATGGCCATCATTTGTGTAATCCTTCCAAGCCGCCCTGGCATAGTCCGTCTTTGTGCGGTAAGTTTTCATGTGTCAGAAAATAAGCTCGCTCTTTGTTCTCCAAGAATCAAAGAAAGTGCGAGCATGATGCAACTTCCAACAATAATAGAGCACAGAGCCACACAAGGCGGGCCTGAAGCTGTCCGAGCGGAGGGGGAGCCCGACGACTGACAAATATTGATGCAGCCTTTGATCGGCGTTCGAGAGGAAGAGTGGCTTTGCTGGAGCAAATGGGCTGTCTCAGTGTGTGTGTGTGTGGGTGTGTGGGTGTGTGTGTGTGCAAGATGGCACGTCCGTGATGTGTTGACGCTCTGATTTCACCAAAAAATTCCTCGACGGAGACGAGGAGCGCATGTCTGCCTACACACCGATTCGACGCGAGCGAACGCGCTCGCAAGCACACGTGTTCGCGTCTGACTGCAGCAGTGTGATTCTTTGATCGAACTGAGAGGAAAGAAAACACATGGTCCCTCTGTTTTCTCTCCTCTGGTTTTCATCTTCGTCTTTTCATCATCTGGCCTGTCCTCGTTTCTGAGGAGCGCCCTGTCAAGTGTGAGAGAGAGACAGAGAGAGAGAGAGAGAGAGAGAGAGAGAGAGAGAGAGAGAGAGAGAGAGAGAGAAAAGAGGTAGAAGGAGCCTCCTGTGGCGAATCCTCCTGTGGGGGGGGGGTTTGAAGCCTGGTGCGATGCCTGTTTTTGTGTGTTTTGGTGTGGCGTTTGAGTTCTGTCCTCTTGCATTCTTCGCTATTACCAAGATAATGATGGACTAATCACAAACACACATATGCAACCCAACATGCATGTAGACACACACACACACACACACACACACACACACACACACACACACACACACACACACACACACACACACACACACACAACACACATCTGGTCCACAGGAAATATTCTGAAGTCCGTACAATATGTTGCCAGTGAAGTTGCAAGTGTGTTATTTTGCATCTTGTCTGCTTCACTTTTCCCTTCATCTGTTTGTAGTTCTTGTACAAATGTGGGAATTTAACCAAAAATGAGAAACGCTTCAGTGCCTTTTACAACTGATCGTCTTAGTGTAGCACTCGCACCGGCCGTCCAACCATCCATCCAACATCCAACCATGCAACCACTCATCCACAGTTCACATCACAGGTGGCCAATATAAAGTACACGAAGCGGGATCAGCGTTTCTTTGATGAATTGCATTCCTCATATTATTATGATTCCATGGGGTTTTTTTTCAACATTGAGAGTTTCTATAATGTGCTCTATACAAAACACTACAAGGCACAGTGCAGGTGTCCTTGTTAGTTGCCGTCATTTTCTTCATCATTTTGCAATGAGCCATTCAAGTTTTTTTTACTAAGAACACAAACATTGCTGGTTAAGCGCTCTCATCCCGTATTGAGAAGATGATGTGTTTGAAGCAGGGCTAGACTTGTCTGCGTGCAGTTTGCATGTTCTCCCTGTGGGGGCATGGGTTTTCTCGACAATAAAAAAAAAACAAACATGTACATGCTGTTCATTTGTGCTTGTGTCATGATGAACTGGTGACCTGTCCAGGGATTGGATTCAACACTGTGACACTGAACAAAGTATGACGGTATAATAAATTGATGGACTTTGTGAGGTTCATTTCAATGGTGTGGCTGTTCCTCGTGTGGTTTGCTCTACAAGCTACGTTCCTGCCTACCCACGTGTCAAATGGTCCTTGGAGAATGCAATCACTTTCTTTTCAAGGCATGTGAGGTCCTCACGGTGAAGCATTTTTTAGACTTCTAAAAGTGGTGGAAACGAACCGTAAAAGTGACCTTCACCATAAACTGCCAGTCTTGTTTTTCCTCTCAGTTAAATTGGCGTTTATAACATCTACTACCAGCTGGATCGCGACATGCAGCTTGAAATAATGAGCTTTAAGTCATGCGGCACATATTGTTTATTTATATATTATTATCCCACTAGAGAGGAAAGCTTAGCTTTTATTCAAATGGTTCGGTGGGCTGTCACATTTCATAGTTTTTCTGTCACACAAGTATGATCTAATTCTGTGGCTCCATCACAGTCATTTCCTTTACTATATGTGCATAATTAGGTCTATTTACTTGGCAAATCCACCCTAATTACAGCAATGTGTAAAGAATCAAGCGCACCTGGCTCCTAAAGGAAGTGGGAGATGGCTCTCTAATTGGTTTAATTGACGTTTAGAACAAAACATGCCTGTGATTAATTTCAGGCTAAATTCCCATCTGAACCATGTGGCATACTTGGGATCTATTTGTTGTAGAAAGAGTATACTTATGCTGGTATTGGTAAGATAGGACATACAGGCAGTGGTATTTACTGTGAATCATAAGAAAAATTGAGTCCCCATCAGCAGGGAACCAGAACCGGTGCTGACTTTTAGTTTGCACGTTTCCAGATACTCTTTCTTTGAAGTGAAATGTAACACGATACTGAACATAAACCTGCATAAATCAGTCAGCATTTATCATGTAGATTACTTCGGCCAGCAAACACACGAATCCGTGTTCATTCCCCCTCGGGCCTCCAGCGCAGCGTGTTTATTTCCTCTTTCTTTTGGGAATTGTTGGCAAAATCTGATGAATTTACTTAGAATCGGGTCATCTGAGTGGCTTTGATGTCGGAGGAGAGCATTCCTCTGTTCGAATCTCTCTGTTCAAACTACAGTGGGTTTATGTCAGAGCTAACATTTGACATACTCTGCATGTGCGTGCATGTTGATCACTGTGCTGCTCGCGCCACAAAGTTTAGAGCCTCGGGATAACAGCAGCAGCTGATGGAGACCAGAACACCCCATTGTGTCGGTGTGTGTGTGTGTGTGTGTGTGTGTGTGTGTGTGTGTGTGTGTGTGTGTGTGTCCACTCCTTAAGTTTCTGAGAGTGTGTGCGTTGTGTCGATTATGTTTTCCTTTTTTCTCTTTTTTTTTTATTCGACCTTCACTTATGCAGGTCATCCAGTGAAGAGTCCACTTTTAACACAGTTGTGACTTCCAACACTCAACAACATCACACATCAGCAGCAAGAGAAAACATTAGCTGGTGTTTTTAACCACGTATAGAGTGAGAGAGAAGCTTCCATGTCCCGTCTTGTCCTCTGCTGCATTCAGATGTCAGTGCTGCCGATCATTTCTTGGTATGTATGGCTGAAACCCATCTTCATGCACGCACACACACGCACACACACACACACACACACACACACACACACACACACACACACACACACACACACACACACACACACACACACACACACACACACACACACACACACACACACACACACACACACACACACACACACTAGTGGCACTGTAGGCAATTCAGACCTTTAAGACAAGCTTGTTAAGCTTGTTAGTCATGTCAGTCACCAAATATACCATATGTATACCCAAAAAATACAACTATTTCTATTGTAATACAATCCTATGGAATTATGCAGGTAGTTCAGACATATTGATATGTTGAGATGTTTTTAGTGTTTGGTTAAAATGGCACTGAATTCCGTCTTTAAACGATCGAGTGATTGAAAAGTTAATATGAATCTCTCCATCCTTGAATGACCACACCACATGTCATTTTGTGTGGGTCATTAATGAGGTTTAAGATTTTTGTCAGCAAGGGAGGCTTGAATACAACTCAACACCTCTTCATGTAAGAAATGGATTAATGAACAAAAGACGACGCGAAGCAGCAATAAAACTGTTGAGATAAACTACCAACATGCAGACAGCAGCTGTCAGCTCTCTTAACATTTTTGTCGGGGCTGCAAATACTGTTTATACTGTCTCACAGTGACAGTAGGTACAACTGTAGGTTAACTGCAAAAAAAAAGTTGTGAGGTAAAATTGACATCTTTTTCATAACAATGCTGAAAATTATGTAAAGATGAAATATTTGGATGTTTGATATAGGCTGCATACTGTATATGATAAGCTGTTTTATTGACTAATTCGTCAAACTGATTGAAAAAGTCAGACAGTTTCTGAAACAAAGACAAATATGTTGATTTGAAACAGTTCAAACAAAGTAGAGCAGGAACTTAAGGACACACACGCACATTAATATACACAGAATTTATGCTGTCTGGTATTGTATGCTGATGCTACTCACAAGACATTTTAAACTGTCCTGCCTCCTTTGAACATCAAAACTGTTTCCATAAGATTTCATTTCCTACTGACTGAGATGCTAAACAGACCAGTTTATTTTTTTTGTTTGAAGTCATTGAAATGTTAGATTTTTAATGTTCTGCAACTCAAAGCTCCAACACAATCAAAGCTGAGTCATAAAACCGAGATGAAATCAGCCAACTAAGCTATCAGAGAAGATAACTGCTGCTAAATATTGACTGAATGGGAGCGGCCAGACAGCAACACATTTGAAATGCCTTCAGTCCGAAATGCATGAGTAGCTGTATCATTTGGCAGAGAAGTCAGTCTCTTAGTTAATGATAAACACTCGTGGTAACAGGAGTGATCCAGCTGTTGCTGAGCAGACAAATAAATTATTTGTTTTATTAGAAACGTGGTAATGGCTCTGCGGGAGTGCATGCTGACATCTCTCTGGTCAGCCTTTTTGTTTTGTGCCTGTTGTCACGAGCTTACTTTAGTGCACAAAATACAAGACAAATAAAATCAAATTGCATTTTTTTTTTTTTTTTTGCAGATGTCTCTCAGTTCACAAAGGGCCAAAAATCGTGTGGAAGTTTTAATAGTGCCCTGTAAGTCATAACCCTAACTAATACAACGCCAAATGCACGAAAAGGCAGAGCTACATAGCTGACAGGTCTCTGGCAGGTCGGCTGGCGGACAGAGACACTGTACCTGCAGACAGATGGACAGACAGACGGACAAATGGATTGTAAAATAGACAACAAATGTTTCTGGCACTCAGGCTCAGATGTGATGCCAAGCTCGTGTGTGTGTGTGTGTGTGTGTGTGTGTGTGTGTGTGTGTGTGTGTGTGTGTGTGTGTGTGTGTGTGTGTGTGTGTGTGTGTGTGGAAAGGTGCGAGGCAGATGGAGGGGTTACGTAAGCCTCAGAAATACGTGTGAGAAGGAGCCACACCAGTAGAGGCATGCCCTCCTCTCCTCTCCCCTTCCATCTATTATTTCTTCTATTTTCCCTCGTTACCACTTCTCTCTTTACTCTCAAGCTGCATGTCCGTCCTGACTTTTGTCCCACTGATCACATCTTTTCCTGCTTAGTCCATCCTCTTGGGGCTTTAGTGACCACCGTGTCCGAAGAATGCATGTGTAATGCATTTTTGCTTAAACCACAACTGTGGTCATGTCCTTCCAATTCCACTTGTTTCTCTGTGCGCGACATGGGGCTGAATCATCACAACATCAAAACACATGTATTCTTTATTGCCCTCAGGTATTGGTGTGCTTTGATGCAGTCTTTTGCTACATGAAGTCTGCCTAGACGGGTGTAAGGTGTGATTAGATCAAGCCCTTGCAGCAGGACACAATCAGAAATAATACGAATGTGATAAAATGTTTCATCGGTTTGTTTACAAGAGAGCTTGATTACAGGGTCTGGAGCGTCTGCACACTGTATCTCAGAGGAAATGACTCACAAACACAACCTACCATTGTCAACTGCAAGACGGTGCAGTGGTTGGCATGTTCTCCCTGTGTGGAGGTTTTCTCTGACAATTCTTGCTTTTACATACGGTTAAAAAAACATGCATTTTAGATGAAGTTACAACCCCCCCAAAAAACCCCTCTCTGTGTGAGTGTGGGTGTGAGTTCAGGGTGAACTTTGCCTTCAGCCATAGTCAGCTGGGGATCCACTCCAGCGCCCCGCATTATTGTCTGCAGGTTGTTATATGATAAGAACTCCTCCATGGGCCTTCAATAGATTGTTAGCCTGAATCTTCAGCTCAAATCAACACCGTGGGAAAGAAGGTTCAGTATCAAAAAACATCACAAACTCTGAAAACATGCAGCATTAAAAATGTAAGAGAGCGGCAGGCAGTCCCGCCGTTTCTCTGGTGCTGCGAGTCTTTTCTCGGTTGTTTCTATCACATTCAGCTTCTAAATTAAAGAAACGCCTGCTGTCACATCTTGTCTGCTGCAGCTTCTCTTTCCTGCTCATCTTTAATTTGATACACGCTTTGAAGACTTCAACCATTATAGTATTGTGTGAGCTTTTTTGTTTGTTTGTTTTTTTTAACTTCTGATGCAGTGGCTGCAAAATGAGAAAACAGAGCAGTATCGCAGATTTTCCCCATGTATTGCTTGAAAAAGAGTTCGATTACGTTTGTATTTTGTGATTCCAGTGAAACGTGGGTTGAGCTACGTTTTCAAGGAAGCCATTAATTAAGTTATTTTATTAGCGAATGTGCACACATCGGCGCCAGAGCAAATTCCTTATCTGTGTTTTGGCAGCTTGAGAGCAGGTTTTGGATGAGAGCTTGGTGGTGTCGTGGTAAAGCAGGACAAGAGAGAACCTGGTTGGTGGGGGGGGGTCACATATTGATTTTCTCCTCCATCAACTCACTTCTATTTGATTGACGGCTCTGATTTTCCTATAAACATGGCTACGTATAGAAGTTGGATGGAAGGATTTGATTCTTCACAATGAGAACAGATTTAAAACTGTCAAGGTTTGTGAAATCAACTGAAACCATGTGAGAGAAATACAATATGTTTTAACTCAGATGCAACTGGTGAAAAACAGAACAACAACCCGATATAATCTGGGCTAAAGAGTGACGATCAGTTTCACAAAGACCCTCCAACATTACTCTCGGTGTTGAAATGTTGACCCTCAATTTACTTTAAAAACATTGAATAAAAAGAAGAATTGACAAAAAAAGAATGTCAAAGAGCTTAACATGAAAATATGTGGTGAGGGAGAGGGCTGGAGCAAAACTCCGTAGCAGACATGACAGGCGGACTAAAAACTGACTAGACAGAGCATAGCGGCGGATGGAGAGACACGGCTACAAGCATTCAGGGAGACACAGACTCCCAGCCGCAACAGGAAACATAAAATATGTGTACATGCCATGACAAGAAGTACAAGGAAGATCAACCCAGATTAATAATATAAAAGTAATTGATCAGCGATAACTTGACATATCTTTTCTTATGATGTGTATGTTCTCTCTCGTCCACGGTGGAAGGGAACAACTCTCACTAATAACAATATTTTATCACTTAAAAATAAACAACTCAATTAGGCAACCGTTAATTGTAGGGTCGCTAAGCAATAATCGTCTGCCGCTTTCTCGTTAACCTGATATATTAAGAACGCCTCAAGAGAATTTCTTCAGATTTGCCATAAATATTTGCACAGATTCTAGTTATTTTTGGTCAATAAAGCTGAGACATAAAGGTTGTTAAGGCCTCGTATCTTCCTGTTACCGTGTATGCAACATTTCAGGAGGATTCTTTGGGTGACTTTTTGCTGAATGTGGGACAGATGCTTCAGGCTTAAGTGTTTAGACTGCAGTGGTCGGGCAGGAAAGACTCACAAACACGTTCTGACATACTTTACACAGGACAGTGTGATTCAGCTTCACCAGGCTGGTTTTGATTTAGCCTCTTGCAACAAAGTTCTCTTGTCGACTTCTAACAATAGTCTGAAAGAGGGAAAAATACATTTAGTAATATTGACTCAGCACATCAGGGCGAATTAGAACATAATGCCTGTTTTCATCCAGTAAATACATTTGATTATATTCCTCAACACGTCCTGATGAGACACTGTGTGTCTTTCGCTGGTTTGCTGAGAGATCAATGTTATTTTCATTGTTGCAGCCAATCCCATCGATGTCCTGAAGATCTTGGAGCTGTCTGAGGACATGGAGGGAGTATCGTTGGAGGCAGGCCTGTGCACTACCAGGAAGGGACGCGAGGAGACCGACCTCTCCTTTAAAATTGGCAAGAAGATTCAACTGAGCGCACCCACAAAGCAGCTCTTCCCTGGTATTGCCTTTTCTTCTTTTTTTTACCCCCCTAGTTTGCTTTGCACATTGCGTAACTATGTGTACAGGTGCTAAAACATCTTTCTCCATTTATCCGTTTCACCTCCAGATTCTCCTTTCCCTGTGGACTTCTCAGTGATGACGACAGTGCGAGCTGTGAAAGGTTCGCAGGTCTTTCTCCTCTCGCTGTACGACTCTCAGGTGAGATTGATCAAATCGACAGGCACATCTATCATCAAATTTGTCCTGAAATCTCATCCCGTCTGGTCTCTCTGCACGTCTTCAGGGCACACAGCAGTTGGGTGTGGAAGTTGGCCGATCTCCAGTTTTCTTGTACGAGGATCACGAGGGTCAGCCGCCGCCGGAGCTTTACCCCACCTTCAGAAAGATCAACCTGGCTGATGGCAAGTGGGTAACGACACGTGCACAAGTGCCGACACTACGATCCACCATAAATACATCCACAAGCAAATACACAAAGAAGTATTCCCTCATCAAAATTGTAGCTTATGGACACCTTTGACACTGGCACTGCTTTAGTTTTAAAAACCCACACTGGAAAACGAAAATAGTCGGAAATAGTTAATTTACTTTAATGAATTAGATTAAGTTCGAAGAACTTGATTCATTTCGATGTTACCAAATGAAGCAATTCTGTTAAATTGGACCAAATGTTTTCTTTTTTTCAGTGCTGACAAAACTATATTTATAGAATGTACTTTTTTTCATAAATGAAACTCCACAAACGACTTCTACCTTCATAAATAAATCAAGAGGTACACTGAGTGTTTTCCCCCCCCATTATATCTGACTCAAAACAGTCGATGAACAGTTCAAAGGTTTCAACACACCTCCTCCAAATTTGTTAGACGGAGCTATTCCTACATAACCCTAACCTTCAACCAAACCCTAACTTTAGTATACCCTAAAAAGTGTTTTATCCATTACTCCTATGTAGACCTCAATTGTTGATAAGCCCACCAGTATAAAATAATAAGACCACACATGCACATGTACACACATACCTTTGTGTTGCATCTCTTTATTATCTGACTTGTTTACCAGCTAATTATAAAACATAGCTGCAAGTGTGCCAGCGTTTTCCACAGAGGGGCTATTTTTCATCCAGACTCCCTGCACAGATTATAAAAATACAGTGATGAATGAGATAATTGAGAAGCCTGCAGGAGAATAATAAATAAGAACAGAGAGTATTAGTGTTGGCAACATCACAACACGTGTTGAAACTCAATAATCCAAGCCGCCTTTCATGTAGCTGCTGCAGGACTTGATAAAGAGATGTTACACAGCGTTCATGAAAGTGATTTCCCGTCCGTTCTGTCCTCGTTACAAGGTGGCACCGGGTGGCCTACAGTGTGGAGGGGCAGTCAGTGACCCTCTACCTGGACTGTGAGAAGCTGGACACCCTGGACCTGCTCAGAGGTCACGACCCCCACGTCAGCACGGAGGGAGTCACCGTGTTCGGGACACGTCTGCTGGACGAAGACGTGTTCGAGGTGAGAATACAGTAACTTCCAGATGTTATGTAACCTGACATGGAGTGAATTACTGGCGCAGTACAAGGTGAGCGGGGTTAAAACTCCAATGCCAGATGCATCTTTAAATAGTGATTCATCATGAAACCAGGAACATGAGCTTCCTCCGAGTGTGAAGTGCAAAAATCTCCCTAACCTACAGAGGCAGAAAACACACGATAAGCTCCTTGTGGGTTTGAGCAGCTTTGAAGGGCCTCTGCTTGTTCCTGCTCGTTTGATTTATTCATCACAATAGTGAAAAGTGAATTCACTAAAACCAGATCTCTCTTCTTTGCCCTCTAGTGGTCACAGGGATGAAGTGCAGTCCTTTAACCACCTTGAACCTGGCATGACTGAGCTCTGCAGCAACATTTTAACATCAACATTGGTGCTTCATAAACATCAAAATGTCTTTCTTATAAATTCATACAGATCATTGTAAACCCTCTTGTTTCAGTTGCATAATTTGAGACTTATTTTTAATGGTTTTCAACACAAACTCTGACCCCTGTTTTCACTCAAGTGGTCCAGCTGTTTAACTGGGGGGGGGGTTCTTGGGTAAAGTTCTGGTTACCATCCAAACTCTTTATGTGCATTCCAGATGACAGACTGCTTATTTTTTTGTTTGTTTTGTTTTTTTTAGGGAGAAATCCAGCAGCTGCTGGTTGTTGATGACCCCCGGGCAGCAGAGACGTACTGTCAAGATTACATCCCAGACTGTGAAGCGCCTTTACCTTACGACAGCGTTCTCACAGAGGCCGAAGAGGTAAGTGCGTCCCGTGACAGCCAATCAGAGAGATACGCGAGTGATCAGATAAGAGCCATTCCTCACAAAACGCCCACTGCGAGGCATCTCACATGCAATAAATCCAGCCTGTCACCCCAAGGTTACAAGCAAGAAGGGAAAAGTGTTCCCATGACGTAAAGACGAATAGTTTTAATCACGTTGGTAAAATATTTACTGCACGTTGTGTGAAGACTTACATAATCGCCGCTCAGATGACATTCTAATGTAAATATCTTATCTGACTGCAGGTTGAACACACTCAGCTCTTACTCATTGTCTACAAATTTGTGTCATGGAGGCTTAGGTTGAGCTCTCTCACACGCCGCGTCTTTCTTTCTCCCTCGGTTTTTTTTTTTTTTTTTTGCTCCCTCGAGTAAAGCACATTACATAGCTGCGCATCGCAATCATGCATTGCCAGGTCTGGTGGTGCCAAACGCCTCACACTCCTGGGAAAAGTTTCAAGCCTTCTTCCGCCGCCGCAGTTTAAATCCTGGCCGGCAGCCTGAAACACAGGAGGATTTCGGTTTTATTGTCTTCACACAGACTTGCACTTGGCTTTAAGAAACCACCAGAAAACATGGAACCCATGAGTGGATGAAGCCGTCACAGTGCAATTTGCCCTGTCTGAGGGAGATACAATACAAACACTGTGGCTTTAGCTGTGTGTGCGTGAGCGTGAGCGTAACAGCAATGTTAAATATTTTAAGATGTTCATTTTATTTTGGGGTTTATGTTTGTTTGTTTTTTCCCCCCTCAACATTGAAAACAATGGGTATATCTGGACTCACACAAACAATGAAACAATAAAATAGTTTATTGTTTTCTTTAAACTAATCAATGGCCTTAAGTACATCTAAACAAAGGTAAAAATAAAAAAATAAAAAAATAAAATCATTAGAACGAGCTTCATGAAGGGGCTGCCATCGCTGAGGTCTGGAGCCAGGACCTCGCTTCATTAAAGATCTCAAAGCCGTAACTGTGTGGTCGGTGATGTCGCTTTATTATGTCAATTATGGATGTGAATGCTCTACTTGTCATGCTTCTGGTTGATAGTCACTTGAATTATTGATGCACAAAACATCGAAATGTCATCTGGGCCAAGTGTATTTTCATATTCACAACGTATAACAGCAATAAATATAAAAATGGCCACTATTCCCTCCACATACATTATGTTCTTCTGGTGTCGGGGATTTACAAGCTCGTTCTGCTCGTGGGGCTGAATCTGTATTTCTGCAGATGTTCCATGGTTTCCTTACATATAAAGAGCTTTTAAATCGATTGATTGGTAGGAAGAATTTTTCATGATTTATTAGTTTGGATCTGAAATGAATAATTGTCAAAAATCTTTTTTTTTTTTTTTTTAGAGATTTCGTGTCTAAACAAACCAAAGACATGCGTTTTTTTTTGTCACATCAGAATTATTTTTGAATTCTCAGGTGGAGAGAGCGCCGAAGAAACACGTGGTCGAAGAGTTCGAGGAGTTCGACTACAGCGACCTCTATGATGACCTCTCCGTTTCCACGGTTACCGCAAGCCCCAACGCCACCGAGTACGAGGTGAGGCTCGGCTTTCGTCGTTAGCCTTCCCTCGCTTCCTTCTGTCCCTCATCATTCGTGTCTCTCTCTCTCTCTCTCTCTCTGTTGGACAGATTTTGGAATACGACGACTACGACAACAACACGCACTACTACCAAGTCAACGAGTACGAGTACGAGGACGAGTACGACGACCGGTACGGGCCGGCCGAGAGAGAACGCGAGCACTCTTTTAACACGCAGGTGAGTAATACACTGACACACAAGCATTTTTTTTTTTCAGCATTACACATTAAAAAAGAAAAAAAAAAGTGAAAGTCGTTAACTGTGACTCCATATCAAATTCTGTTTTTCTCTCTATTTGCGGCATCATCTTATCAGAATTTACCAGAGAAAGGAGAGAAAGGAGAGCCAGGCATTCTGGGAGCGGTGAGTAAAACACACAAGAGGCGTTGTTCTTAGATCACGTTTTAATTGACAAAACTGTCGCTGTTCAGCGGAGAATAGATTTATTGAGGTAAACATCTTGTGCTTGTATTTAGATCGGAGTGTATTGAGAACTGTAGTAGATGCTTGAAAATGATCAAGGAAAACGTTAACGACAACCATCAGAACTGTTCACTGGCAACTTTTGAGGTTGTAAATGTAGATTTGTATGTGTGAAAAGAAAACTCATTTAGGACCTGGAAACTTTTCTATGTTATTGAGAGTGAGCGTGTCTCCACCAGTATTAGTTAGATCAGAGACGGGGGTCTACGATTAAATTAACCTTTGTATTGTAACTATGTACACAATATAAATGTTATTTTTACCAGAGAATATGAAATGCTGGTAGATTTATTTTCCCATGCTCACTTGACTTTCCATACAATTAAAGTGTCGACCAGAAGCACTATGCGTGTTAAACTCACTTGTTAACAAACATGTTAAATGTTTCTGTTGCATTTCTGAAACAAAAAAAGTCAGTGGATAAGATCCTTGACTTGCCTGGTGTAATTCTTTATTTATTGTTAAAATGCTGAAATGAGTCACTTATATTTTTATTCTTTTTTTTAATTTTTTTGCTATTTGAGCCTCAAACTGTTTGCTTTAGTTCAAATATCTTGCACGTAATAGCAGGTATCACTTGTATGACGAGTTACGTCTAATCCAAAGAACTTCTAAAACATAAATTTTTATGTGAATTATCTGCAGGGCACACAGATTACAGGGCCATATGGACCTCCGGGACCTGAGGTAAGTGCTTTTTACTGCGTGACATATAACCTCAAACACATTTTTAGCATTGACGTGAAAAAAAAAAAATGCTTTTGAGAAATGGACACATAATGACAATGACAATACGATTGGACGATTATTGTCAATCAATATCTCTCCTTACTGTGTGTGGTGTGTGCGTGTGTGTGTGTGTGTGTCAGGGAGAGGCGGGGCCTCCTGGGATCACAGGACCGGTGGGACCCCGAGGAGACCCTGGAGAGCTGGTGAGAATTGACCGACAACTGAGCACTCCAGCTTTCTGCATCAGTGTGCTCATCTCTCTCTCTCTCTCTCTCTCTCTCTCTCTCTCTCTCTCTCTCGCCCCTCAGGGTCCTCCGGGGCGTCCAGGCCTCAGTGGAGCCGATGGGATTCCTGGTCCCCCAGGCAACATAATGCTCCTGCCGGTAACACCACCAAAATCCTACTGTGTTCTCTGAGGCCTGACGGAGCTGTGGTGTTGGTGCTCGCTGAGTTATTTGGTTTAGTTAACCTCTAACAAAGCCCCGAGGATAAATGGAAATGTTTGACTGCTGCTGAGAAATGAGCAGAATAGAAAGTACGACTGAAGTCGACCTTTTATTACTGTGTGAAACCTTCCAGATCAGCATCGACCAATGTGTATTTTTACTCTCACAGGTCAGCTGGAATAGGTGTTCATTTCCGTGTAGCCCTTAAATTTTAATAATTCAGAATGGGTTGGATGATTGTAATAGCCCTGAGGTAGTATTCACATTGTTTTCACAGTAATCGAAGCAGCCAGTGGCCTGCTCTGTGGAAGCAATCAGCATCTCGGATTTCTCCTCCCATTTATTTGAGCGTTCTTTCTTTAATTTACCTGCCATGTGTAATCTGTAAGAGCCGAGGAGGCAGTGTGGCGTAATGGCCACTGGGTGGGGTGATGAGTTCATTGTATGCGTCTTATGTGCAGTTCCAGTCCGGCGGCGATCCAAAGGCAGGTGGTGCCGTTGTGTCTGCACAGGAGGCGCAGGCTCAGGCCATCCTGCAGCAGACCAAGGTACGCAGCATCCTCGTGTGTTACGACTGCATCCTGAACACACACTCACACACACACACGCGGGCTCATAAACAAACACTCGTGACTTGCAGTTTGTGGTTTTGACTGTTAAGGTAAAGACTCCTCTTTACCGCTCCTCCTCTAGTTGGCCATGAAGGGACCTCCAGGGCCACTCGGTCTCCGAGGTAGACCTGGACCCCTGGTGAGTGCTGTCGTTTTTAATTTATTTATGTTTTTGGGTGTGCGTGTTTTACTGGCGCCTCAATTCTCACTGTTCACACAGTGTCAGTAGGTTGAATTCAAGAATACATATATGGTGAATGTAGGACGTGTATTGTATATACACACAAACACCTTACGATCAATGCAATTGTATTGATTTCACATTGACCGATACTGAGTATTGATCCCAGTACTGGGTGTGGTGTTAATGTGGATGTGTTCAATCTCCGCGGAGTCATGTTTTGTTTTTTTTTTGTAATCAGGTCATACTATAGAGATATAATAATAATAATAATAATTTCTTATTATTATTATTAATCTGTCGCCGTCCATAGGTAACAAGGCTAACCCCGTAGTGTGTTTGATATATTTATGGTTTTCTCAGCTTTAGTCCTTCTTTTCTATTTTAAAAGACAGCAGTATGAAGTCCAGACGGTGGAAACATGTGTCATTGTTAATGAACCAGCAACAGTAGTGAGTGTACATGGGAGTTGAACGGCGCACGCGTCCTGGGATTTGAACCGGGCTGAAATGAAACGTAGCGAATGCCGTTGCGCCACAGACTCTGACCCATTTCTAGAGTCAGCTTCACGGCGAAACGTACTTTCAACTCAGTCATAACTTCCGCTGTTATCCTTCCTCACGTCATCAACTTTTATTCACGTTGCTAATTTAGCCCTACATTTTTGTCCCTTGAGATTTGAAGGCCCCGTCGCTAAAGAAGAATAAAGCCACACATGCATGCACGCATCAATTGCTGTGTTTAGATCGATAGACACAGAGACAGAGCTGCTACTGACATTTCACACCATTTTAAATGTTTTTTTCATGTTACTTTTATACTTTTGATTTGTCTTAACTTGTATGTTTGTACGTCCTAGATATTTTTTTTTTTTTTTTTTTGCCTGGAATAAATGTTCAGCGAGTTCCTGTGACTTTGATACGAATAAATACCAAACGTGAAATGTTATTCTGAAACTTATTTTTCTCAGGGTGTACCGGGTCCATCGGGGCTAAAGGGGACCAGCGGGGAGGCTGGGCCACCGGTAAGTCGGCTGGTTGCCATAGCAACGTGGCGGCAGTGGCTTTGGCCTCCAGTGATACAGAAGAGAACCAGTTTGACTGTCTCGCTTTGGAGCATTTAATCTTTTCTTTCCCCACCCCGCTCTCTCTCTCTCTCTCTCTCTCTCTCTCTCTCTCTCTCTCTCTCTCTCTCTCTCTCTCTCTCTCCCTCCCTCCAGGGTCCTTCAGGTCTGCCGGGTATCCCAGGTCAGAATGGGCGACCCGGGAAGCGGGTGAGGTTTTACATCTGTGCTTCTCCCACACTGACAAGCCGTCATGTGTCTTATTGTGCTCTCGCTGCTGTGAAACGTGCTCACAGCCACTCAAGCACTCACAGTGCCTTGTGCCATATTTGTTTACGTGTTCTTTGTGTACATTAGGGTCGAGGGGGTGCAGACGGAGGCCGTGGCGCAATCGGAGAGTCTGGCTCAAAGGTTGGACAGACACACGGCCACATTATTCACTTCCAGTCTCTTCTCTCACCATAAAACATTCTCCTATCTCTCCGTCTGATTCCTCTTTCTTTCAATTTCTCATAGGGCGACCGAGGGTTTGATGGGCTGCCTGGTCTTCCTGGAAACAAAGGACATAAAGTAAGTTCACCAGCCTCGACGAGTGAGATGAGTACGTGATTTATAGTTTGTGACCGCCATCTTTCTTGTGTGTGCAATATCTCAGGGTGACAGGGGGAAGCCGGGCCCTGCAGGTCCTTCCGGGGAGAAAGGTGAAAAGGTGAGAGGTCGGGGCAATTGTAGATATTCATGTTTATGCAAGTGTTGGAGTATGTGGGTGTTCACTCCGCGGCTGCTACTGTCCACAGGGCTCCGAGGGGCCGTCTGGGCCGAGAGGACAGCCGGGGGATTCTGTGAGTGTCCACACACCGAGAGACGCCTCAAAATAAACACAGAGCCTCTTTAAGTTTTTATTTTTCTACTGCCGTGTTGCTGTTGTTATAACAAGTTACTGACTGACTTGTAAACGAGAGTGGCTCCAATTCCTCTTCCTCTTCCTCGATTCATTCAAGCTGATTGATTGTCTTTGCAGGAAAGTCTCGATTGGACAATATTTTCATGCTCTATCAGAAAATTAAATCAGACATTTGTTATAAAGACATCAAATATTTACTTCTCATCATTTGTTTGACATACAATCATTAGTTTATTTGTCATCGTTGGTCACGGTATTTGAACATCATCAATTGTTGCTCTTGACGTCTGATCACTGCCTCAGAAGCCCAACTAGCTTTGCATTATGGGAAATGTCAGATCCAATCCAGTTGACAATGATTTAAACCCAAGTTATGAAAATACTAACGCAATAGATGCATTAACAAAATATATTGGCTTTAACAATTTAGCTACTTTACTGTCAATCCAGATTGAGTCCAGGTATACCAGCAAGTGTCTTTAGTAATTAAACAAACAACAATATTTTATGACAAGACACATTATGTTTTTAACTCAAAAAAATAAGTCTAAATTCATGTTTTCCAGTCTCTGCTGTTCAGTTTCATCTTTTTTTTTTTTTTTAATGAAAAATTTGCTCCATTGTAGTTCAACATGTTTACAAATTCTATGTGACATTTTTAAACTTTGACCCCAACATGAACAGGGTTTATCTATACACTAATAAATATCATACTCGTTAGTTGTTCTGGATGTGGAAACCAGCCAAGTATCCAGAGATTCAAAACAATGCCCACAAATTATAGGTGCAGCAGGTTGTCTTGTTGTTGGATCCCTCATCTTGCTCCGACCATGTATTGCAACGTTCTCGAACAATAAACCCATAGTTTCTGCCAGAGGAGGCTTATTACGCTGCATGGCTGCTGACGCTACTGGTTTTGAACTGTGTGTGTGTGTGTGTGTGTGTGTGTGTGTGTGTGTGTGTGTGTGTGTGTGTGTGTGTGTGTGTGTGTGTGTGTGTGTGTGTGTGTGTGTGTGTGTGTGTGTGCGCACGTACGTGTGAATTTGAAATAATCTGTACATTAAGAATAGTGAAGTGAAAGTGAAAATGCACTCTAGAAGTCTATAAGTGCAGTAAGTAAACAGAATGTTTTGATTTTTTTTAATGAAATGTTACTGTGATTTGCCCCTCAGGGTTCCAGAGGACTGAACGGCCCCAGAGGTCGCGCTGGTCCTCCAGGCCAGCCTGTGAGTGTGAACGTTGCGCCCTCTTTCATACACACCGCCTTTATACACACATTAACCTCTGCCCTCTCACCGTAACGCTCTAATCATCACCTTGCTGTGCTGCCTGTGTGTTCATGTAGTGAAAATGAGGCTCTTTTCCTCAGCGACACAAATCCAACAGCAGGGTAACAATTATATAATTTCATGCTATTACCTCATTTCCCCATTACAGTGACTCCCTCATTTGTTAACAGGATGTTATGGGATTCTAATCTCACCTTCTTGTCAGATGTAGCATCACGTTTTTAAACACCTGAAGCAGTTGTTTCTTTTCTTTCTTTCTTTCCTTCTTTTTTTTATTATTTAGTGTAAAATGTGGGTTTAGCACCTGTAGCACCAACACATTAGCACTTGTTTGCATCTGATAACACTTTCTTTTTCTTGAAATCACATATTCATGCTCGATGTCGGTCCATTAAACATTTAAAGCCTCCAGCCAGGGGGTGGGTTATCTCAACCAGTGGTGTATCTTGAGTTTCCTTTTGGTTGTTGGTCCCAGGAGGCTCGTATAACAAGCCTGGGAATTTCCAGCTAAGAATACTGTGCTCTATTTGAAGTCGTTTTTTCTTTAGCTAGACAGGGAAGCGTTTTAGAAAGAGAGAGTTATAGGACATAAAAATTCAAAGACAGGAAGAAAAAAAAAACCTCATGCAAGGGAATCAATACATGTTTTAGAGAGTCGGCAGCTCACCGACTGTCTATAAACACACATATCCACCTCCAGTGTCCTATTATTTTGAAATAAAAGCTCCTGTGCTGTCTTAGCTGTTGTGAGCTGGAGGCCTAATGTGGCAGGGTGCGTTTAAGGCCTGTTCATTGCTCTCCTCGCAGGGCATTCGAGGAATTGATGGGGTTCAAGGTTCAAAGGGAAACATTGTGAGTATTGAAATGAAAGGACTTGATACTGAACCGACATCGGTTACACATCTATTCTTATCACACGATTTGTTCTCCTTGTTTAGGGGACGCCAGGAGAACCCGGAGCGTCCGGACAGCAAGGCAACCCAGGAATCACTGTATGAGCAGAAAATACACAAAAATACCCTCAAATGCATGCACTCATCCACACACACAAAGAGAAGATCTAGCGCCTTCATCTCTCCCACAGGGGTTTCCCGGTCCTCAGGGCTTAGTGGGTCTGCCGGGAGAGAAGGTAAGAGAGCGTTAGTCAGATTTTCCCCTCTGGGATTTGAAGGAGTCAGGAGTGATTGACTGATTTTTGTCTCGCAGGGACCTCAGGGGAAAAAAGGGATGCGGGGCCTACCTGGAAACGACGGGCCCCTTGTAAGCACAAGTGCTCTCGCTCTCCTATACTTCCGAGGACTCTTATTGACATAATGCATTCCCCAGAGTCTAATCCCAGCAGTAACGTCTCCACGACTTGCCCGGCTGCAGACACTAACATGTCTTGTTGTCACAACAGGGTCACCCTGGAAGAGAAGGCACTCCGGGTGAAAAAGGGCTGCCAGTAAGTGTGTTTCTGCACAGCGCGCGCTGCGTGCTGCGTTGACGTTGTGGCACGTTGATGAGAGCGTGTCAGTCATGGGTGTCACTGTGTTCAGGGTCCTCCAGGAGTTCAGGGGCCTGTCGGATACCCAGGACAACGAGGAGTTAAGGTAAAGAACAAAGAAAAGCAAAACATTAGCCAGGTTTTAAACATTTGATAAAAAAATTCTGGGGGGGGGGGATTATATTAAATAATATAAAAAAGGCTTTGGAGTAGTAGGAGTAATCTTTTAAAAAGAAATGTATGCATTGACATCACAAAAAAGAAGAGAAGAAAAGTTCTTCTCATGCCAATATGAAAAAAGTCAAGCGCTCATTTGTTGTATCACTTTGTGGGTTTTCCTGCTGGTTGTAATTCTTCCCGTTTGACAGGGAGCAGATGGAATCAGGGGATTGAAGGGAAGCAAAGGCGAGAAGGTAAAAACAAACGACAACAAAAAGTACGGTCTGTCCACATTCAGGATATTTCACCATCTGACGATGTCATATAAACCCCCGCAGATAAGCTACAGCACCATCTGTGGCTTCATGTCGGTGGAGGAATTTTCTGGAGTTTGATTCTGCTTTCTTACCGTCTCCCCGTCTTTGCTCTGTCTGCAGGGCGAGGATGGTTTTCCAGGGGCCAAGGGGGAAATGGGAGCTAAGGGGGACCTTGGGGACAATGGCGTTTTAGGGGCCCGAGGCGAAGATGGACCCGAGGGGCCCAAAGGCCAGCTGGGTCCACAAGGCGAGGCTGGCCCGTCTGGTACTTCTGGAGAGAAGGTACAAACTGAGTGAAAACTGATGAATCGATTGCGTTAAGATGCATTATGAGTCAAACTGAACTGTCTCTGGTCTTTAGGGGAAGCTGGGAGTTCCAGGGCTGCCGGGATATCCAGGCAGGCAGGGGCCGAAGGTCAGATCATCGAGAAAATAAATGACTGTTATTAAAGTAAACAGATGTTACTCATGCAGATTGTGCATGTTCTTCTCTCCCCAGGGTTCAGATGGTTTCCCTGGTACTCTGGGAGCTGCAGGAGAGAAGGGGAAGAAAGTGAGCCGAGGCGTTTGAATTCACGATGATATTATGTCACAAAGTCATACTTTTCCTATTTATATTCTTCTTTCTGTGTTGCTACACAGGGTCCTGCTGGGCAAGCAGGCACTGCAGGCCAGAGGGGTCCAAATGTGAGTGCAATCCTTAAAAATATATTTCTTTTTCAGTAAAGAAGTCTCTGTTTGATCACAACTCCTGTTGCTATGTGGAAGCTGCTATGCTCCATTAATTCTCCACTCGTGTGTGTCCATCGTGGAGTCATTTGAACAGTGTACAACTTGTATTAACAGAAATAAAAAAGTTATTTTACAAGTATTCAGCTACATCTCCCACACGTTTTTTTTTTTAAAACTTGACACTTGTCTCTTTTGTGCCGGGATGAGTCTTAGGTAGGCGTATAATAAAATCATACACTGTGTCAGTCTCTGTTCCTTTTACTTCCACCAAAAACCGGTTCCTGCTTTCAAATTTAGAGCCCTAAAGATACAGAAAACATGCAAACTCCACACAGAACTGATAGAAATGAAACAATATCTGTTGAAAGCTCAATGTCCCATGTAATGTCATTCACCTTTTATATTTTCCTTCTTTTAAATAAACAAAGAAAAATACAACCAAATGAATTTATTCTAAAATGGCCTGATCTGACATGGATTTGCTAAATAGAAGCGATGAATGGTTCATTGACCTATAACAAACAAATAGTAACATTGTCTCTTTTTTATTGAACGTATTCGGCGCTGCAGCAGCACCTCACGCTGTCACGTTCACCTCTTCCTGCACACACTCAGCTCAGTCGATTTCCTTTGGCAGCAAATTGCCCAGGGGCCATGTATAAACAGGAGAGATGGAGAATTGAACCAACAACCGTTAAACTGGAAGACAAACCACTCTAGCAGCAGTGGTTGTGATGGGAGATATTACTATATTGCTTTTGCTCAGTACAAGTTTACGTTTCTTCCTTTTGCAGGGTGCACGAGGTGCCAGAGGGGCAAGAGGGCCCACCGGGAAATCAGGGGAAAAGGTCAGCTGAATCTGCTCTCAGTCAATATCGAGGCATCCTCACAGTTGGATTATCTGTCTGTCAACTTTTCTCTTGACCACTTTTCTTAGGGTGCCTCTGGACATGATGGACCCCCAGGATCTCCCGGAGAGAGGGTAAGACAAACACTGTCTATAGAACATTATCTACAAACTGAGTAGCGCATTAATTCATGATTATGTTTTTGTTTGACTCTTTGATTATTGATTATTTTTCAGGGGCCTCAAGGGCCACAGGGAATGAACGGCGAGTCAGGACCTAAAGGTTTACTTGTGAGTGAGAAAATACTCAAATATATTTAGGGAATGTGCATGCATGCATTTTGACCTCATTATCCTATATAAGATTTACAGTTGTTGTCTCAGGAGATGATTTTTTCACCCCAGTTTTTCCGTCTTTTCATGAAAATATTAACATTTTTCTGCATCCACAGTACAGAAACCAAAGCCAAGAAGGACCTTTAGTCTAAAAATAGAATAATGTAGTACCTGCAAACTGTCCAGATGTGAATCAGTGCCGATTGGTTGAAGACATGTAATGCAGTACCAGTGCACCTCCTTGTTCATAGTGTGATGTGGAACTATAGCCAACACATTGATCAACAGTGATTCCCAGGAAATACATTGTCTGCATTATCATGTACAGTATACTGATGATGTGCAGCACATTTTTTTTTTTTTAGAAACCTTCATTAAAAGGCTTTCTTGGATTTAAGAAATCATAACATGCTGTTTGGAATAATCTGACAAAAACAGGTCACTGTGGCATCTCAACACCGAAATAGACATCACATATCACAAATATGGTATATATCATCAGATAACCTCATTAGCGGCTGTATGGACGATCAGATAAAAACACTTATGTAGTCTAATTCGTCTAGTGACCGTCACATGTAAATCTGGTTTACTGGGTTTATGTTTCACTGAGGATTTTTTTAAAACAAAATCCGTCAACCATCGATGAGCTAACGTCTCATCAGAATTACCGTCATTGTTGGTTGGAGTCTCGGTGTGATCACTTCCCTCAGATGGGCGGTATGATGTTTCTCTGAACATTATGTGTTAAAGTGGTCTATATCACAAGTTAACATTTAACAATTATTCATCAGAAAATATATAAACTATACAACATTGCAAAAAATACAAACGTGATCAAAGAGATAAGTGTGACCTTCAAATGATTTTGTCATAATAAGAGTTCCCAGAATCAGCCACTAAAAGGGTTACAGACATTAACAATCTGTAAGAATGTGGATATCTTAGAGAAATTTCCATGTGCTTTGCGCCGCCTGCAATAGTTAGAAACACTTCTCAGACTCATACTTAAATATTGGACAGCTCCTTGAATAAAACACTGACAGTGTGAAATGTGTTCGACTTCTCTTCACCCCATTCAAGGTTTAAGTTCCTCAGCCCGTGTTCATGTTCTCACTTCTATATTGTCCGTGTGTGTGTAGGGTCCGGGCGGAAAAGACGGACTTCCAGGTCATCCGGGTCAAAGAGGAGAGCCGGTGAGTGAGTTCCCGAGAGGTCATCGATTAATAAACGTTCCTCTGGGGGCATCGCCACCACACCCACACCCTGACCATTGTGCTGAAAGCAGCAAGTCTGAAAACAAATCTTTACCATTAAATAAGTGTAAGCGGTGGCTGCGACAGGCTTTTTGTACTGGATTACCCCAACACCGTGTGCTCACTGTATCCAGGCCACACAATGAGAATAATACAAGCGTTCACTCACACACCTTGTGTTTTGATACTTTTTAGATGACGTTGCATCTTAGTGGATATTGTCACATTTTTACAACTAACCATTATAGGTTCAGAACAACTACAGAACCTTTTGGAATAACACACTTTTTTTGTGTGTGTGTCGTTTATGAAGACATCCAGTAAGAGTTACAGCACTTTTAGTGATTAAAACAAAAAATAAAACAACCTATAAGTTGTGAAATAAAAGGTCCTTTTGGGATAGTTTAGTTTTATTACATTAAATGAAATATTTAGGTCATTGAGTGTTCTTTAACAACACCCCAGTGTTGAAATTGTGTGTTAAAACATTTCAATGAGTTGTCCTATAGGGACATTTTCTGCAAACTGTCTCTAAATAAACCACAATTTGCCCTCAAATATACCTGATATAACAGGATCTCACACAGTAAACTCACAGCGTTTGTGGTGTTTGTATTGAAGTATTGCATCATATTATAGGTGCTTACCTCCTCAACCATGATCTAATCCCAAACTTTAACATGATTATCCTTTGACCTCAAAACACCTGTTAAACCTCAAGTACATATGATCCAATCCACAATGTAGGTCTGACCCTGAAGGTAGAGTACTTTAGTTTCTGGAAATGTGCGACCACACATCCTGAAATGCCACACAAGTTTAATAGTTTTGGGGGTTTTTTTCTCGTGATTCCAGGGATTCCAAGGAAAGACGGGACCACCTGGACCCTCTGGTGTGGTGGGACCGCAGGTATGTGCGACCATGTGAATTACTGTGATTTACTTAGCCGTTTGAGTTTTACACTCATGTTTTAAATCGACGCTCTTATTTTGTGTTCCAGGGTAAATCAGGGGAGTCCGGCCCAACAGGAGATCGAGGTCATCCCGGAGCGCCCGGCGTGCCAGGAGAACACGGTTTACCCGGCACCGCTGGGAAGGAAGGCGGAAAGGTCAGCTAATGCACACAAGTCATGCGTGTTGAGTCCCGTGGAATCGAATTATGTGCCTTGATTGAGCTTCATGTTTTCTGCCACTCAGGGCGATCCAGGTCTACCAGGAACGTCTGGGAAGAACGGTCCTACTGGCCTGAAGGGCTTCAGAGGGAGCAGAGGAGCTCCCGGCGTCATGGTAACACACACGACAGAGAAACCAAGTTTAAAAAAAATACATGATGTGTTTCACATATTAGAAATGTGTGGAGAAGTAAATGGGGCGATGTGACAGTAGATCTGTGTGATGCGTTCAGGGACCGCCTGGCCTGAAAGGAGGATCAGGACCTAACGGATCTCCAGGAGCCATCGTGAGTCTGAAAACATCTGTTTCTGTGACTGAGTGTCTCATATGAACGCTTTGTTTTTGAGTAGCATAATCAATAAAACTAAAATACAAAAGAACAGGAATACAAGGGAGATACTCACAATGAGTAGGCAGAGGTTCACCGAACTTCTGTAAGTCCTACCCCTCCCCATTCACTATACAGCGTAGTTTTAAATATGCACATACAATAAGATTGATGATATCTAATTTACACCACTCATTGTGATCCTAAGTTGAAAGCTTAAATCTGAATTATTCGCACTACACAACGTCGTACAAAGAACTCTGGCTTTGTTTGCTGGAGAGTTCGATGACGAAAACTCGTGACACTTTCTAATCGAAGCAGGTTCCAACACCATCAGCTCTTATTCAAACGGCACTTTTAGTAAATTCAGACATTGAAAGGACCAAGCACTTGCTGTCTTCAGGGGCCGACAGGTGAGAGGGGCCCTCCGGGAGTTGCCGGTGCCATTGGACAACCAGGCCGTTCGGGAGCGATTGGAGGACCAGGCCCAATGGGAGAGAAGGGGGAGCCTGTAAATATATATATATATATATATATACATAAATATACCTTCTGCCTCTTTATGGTTATTCTGACACATCATTTGGCACAAATGTGATCCAAAGGTTTGACTTTGATTGTCGAGTGATATTTGTGCCGCAGGGAGAGAAAGGTCCAATCGGACCGGCTGGCCAAGATGGTGATCAGGGACTGGGAGGGATGCCCGGAGCTATTGGCCCTGCAGGACCTCCAGGGGATGATGGAGATAAGGTAAACTACACACATCAAGAAGTGGTTGTGTGTGTGCTTGTGCCGTGGTGACAATGTGTGTGTTCTGTGTGTGTGTGTGTGTGTCTCCACAGGGAGAGCAGGGAGGACCAGGACAGAAAGGAAGCAAAGGAGACAAGGGGGAAGCAGTGAGTGCGGAGCTGAAGACGAACATTGATGTGGACTTTCTCTATGAGCCTGACGTCGCTCATCTTTGTTCACATCACTCTCTCTCCCCTTCCCTCCTCTCAGGGGCCTTCAGGGCCTCACGGCACTCAGGGGCCAGTCGGCCAGCCAGGACTTCCAGTAAGTTTTATTTTTCTTTACGCTCTGTTTGTCTTTGTTCAGTATTTGGAAACCAGAAAACTCAAACAGCAGCGTAGCGCAGACGTGATGAAAGCTCCGCGTTTCCCAGAAGATCCCGGGTTCAAACACTGTTTTTTTTTGTTCACTCACACACTGTTGTTCAGAGACATGAGACATGGATTGATCCGTTCTTCTATTAAAAATAAAACCACCGCCAGGAGGTGGTCGGCTTAGATTTTACATTTAGGTTTTTGGACGTTTTTCAAAAGCGGGACTCTCATACAACTCTTGGCAAGAAAGCCAATACGTGTATTTTCCACTGCTACAGAACCCCCGGCTAATAAAGGCTGAATATTTCTAGCATTAAAATATTAATTGACATCCTCAAATTCATTACATGTCGGCGATACATTGCTTCTTCACCGAATCACAGTTTGGCTCGAGAAAGAAAATCGAAAACAACCCTAAAAACAAATTAACTAAAACATCACGCATATGAAAGTGTCAAATAAATTTTTCTGTAATGAAATAGAAAAACAATTATACAAAATACAATGATGGCTTTTAATAGATTCTGCGAAATGGACCGATTAGTCCAGGCTTAAAAAGTAACATGAATTTGGAAGGAAAATGAATAAAACAATAGTAAATTACTTTCAATACAGCAATAAAAACCCTTGGACAAAACTGTTCTATGGAGTCACTTTATGTAAGAATCGTTTTTGGCAATAGCTCAATCGAATCACAATTATTTCAAACTGATCCACTCTCAATGAAAGTGTTGCCTGATGAATTGGATCCTGATGCAGGCGTTTGCACGTTGATCATCCTACATTGACAATAAGACATATCCGACTCTCCTCCATACACCAGGGTGTGGACGGACTGCTGGGGCCCCGGGGCCAGCAGGGCATGTACGGTCCAAAGGGAGATGAGGGATTCCGTGGCTTCAAGGGCTCTCGAGGCCCGATAGGGTTACAGGTGAGTTTGTGTCCGGTCACCATGCAAACATTGTGAGGAAACGGAGGCGAGGCTTCACACCGTGACGTCGTCTCCTCTCAGGGTATGCCAGGCCTCCCGGGAGAGAAGGGCGAGAGCGGCCACGTGGGACTCATGGTGAGCTCCTGTTGTCTTCAACACTCTCTCCTCGACAATCAGCTGGTGTTAATTCTCCCGTGTTCGCCCGGTTGCAGGGTCCTCCCGGGCAACAAGGCCCCACCGGTCCTCAAGGACCCATTGGGGGACAGGTGAGCCTCACAGGCTTGATTATGTTCAAGGGTCTGATTTATTGAAGTGCTCATTTCCACGTTTCTTCTTGGCAGGGTCCGGCCGGTCGACCGGGGATGGTGGGACAGCCAGGGGTCGTTGGTGAGAAGGTAAAAGAAGCTTCCTTTGGCGACACTACCCTCAGGTCTTCTCTTTCTTACACTCATTTTGGTCGCATGCTAGGGCGAGGACGGCGAGGCCGGTGACCCCGGAGCAGTCGGTACATCAGGAAGACTCGTGAGTTTCTCGGTTTCAAAATGATTGCTGCCAATATCTGGTATTTTTTTAAAAATCACCTGTGCGCCGTCTATAATAATCGCCCACTGTGCGCTTTCAATGCGGCAGGGAGGAAAAGGAGACCATGGAGAGAAGGGAGATACGGGCCTACCAGGGGCCGCCGGCCCCCCCGGAGCCAGGGGCCCCCCTGGGGACGACGGATCGAAGGGCAACGCTGTGAGAAGCCAAAATCTAAAATCGTATTTATTGTTTTGGTATTTCGAGTATACTGAACAGACGACAGCAGGACGTTATCGCTATTTCCTCTCTCGTTATATTAAGCACATTTAAATCACAGTGAGTTGGCCTTTACACTCCCGTGACTGCAACAAACATGTAGCATCAGATGCTTTTTCGCTGCCATTTTACACATTTTATTCAACTTTTTTGACTCGTGATTGAATAAACCAGTTTTAACTCACTCATTTGGACCAGCAGTTAATGTTACTGACACACTAACAGCTGTTGTGCATCAGGTAATAACCGGAGCTTTATTTGGTCTCAGCTAATGCTAAATTGTGATGACTGTGGTCTTGCTGTTGCTTAAAAATGTTTTATTTAATGTACCTCATGATGTATCGTTCTCTTTATCTTTCACAACAGCAGATAGCAAAAAACCAAAATTCATACGTAAATCTCTAAGCTGTTTCATACTTTGTAAGCTTCATTAATGTGGCACGTTGTGGTAAAATAATCCACCTCAAACACTCGTGACATACTTTCTGGGGCGGCAGTGTCAGCTTCTCTGTCACTGTAGTAATAATTTCATGCTCACCTCTCTCTCTTCCCAGGGTCCCATCGGTCTGACTGGTGATCTCGGCCAGCAGGGAGAAGCTGGACCCAATGTGAGTGTCTCACTTTTGCGTTTTATCTTCAGTCAAGCCTTACACTTGAGTTTAGGGGGCCTGGGTGTGAAAACTAGCCGAGCGTATGGTACAAGCTGATGTTACTTACCGTGGTGAAGACTGCAAGCGAGAACAGCTGAATTCCACTACCATCTATAATTTATCTCCTGAGCTTGACTCTTTCAGACATCTCAGAGATGAAAATTATTATAATTGTGTGATAAAGTTTGGAAATGCATTTTGACTATGCTAGATATCAGATATTTTGCCGAAGCGAGAAAAACTCCTTGCTCGTCTCTATTTCCTGGTTATTTTCATCTAAAACTCAAGACGGCCGCCTTCATACCTGTAATTTAGTTTTCAGATGTCAACACCTATCTTCTCTGTATCAGGGAGTCGATGGCATCCCCGGATCTAAAGGAGACACAGGAGAGCCTGGAAAATCAGTGAGCTCCCCTCTTCCACGTTTCACACTCGACACCTTCCACTTCACTATTTCAAATACATAAGCACTAAAGATTATGGCATCAGTCGACTTATTGACCTTTTCTCATAACATTTTAGGGACCACCAGGAGCAGCGGGGGAACCGGGACCATCTGGGCCTCCAGGGCGGAGGGTGTGTGTGCTTTTATGTTTTCACGTGTCAGTGCCTGAACGCATCACCAACAGTCTGATTAAGTAAAAGAAGACACTTGCTTCTTCTTTCTAGGTTGAGGCCGACAGTGGTTCTCGAAAATGCATTTTCCGTGTGTGTGTGTGTGTGTGTGTGTGTGTGTGTGTGTGTGTGTGTGTGTGTGTGTGTGTGTGTGTGTGTGTGTGTGTCTGTATGACAGATTCAGGTTAAAATGTTGGAAATAAAATCTTGTTCTTCAGGGCCACTTAGGGAAACCAGGGAAGGAAGGAAAAGCAGGCCTGAAAGGAACGAAGGTGAGTCTGAGAAAAGAGCTCTCTGAATAATAACTTGTGACAGCGTCTGAGGCTTGACCTGTTTTCTGCCTCTCCAGGGGGCTCCTGGACTGGAGGGTCCTGTTGGGAAGAGAGGGCCCGTTGGTGGCCAGGGGCATCCAGGCAAGCCTGGCCCCCAGGGTCTAAGAGGGATCCCCGGTCCTGCGGTAAGTTCATGTGGAAAAAGCACCGAAGCAGAGAGTGAAGCCGGCGGTCGAGACTGTACGCAATCATTTGTGTTTCTGGTTCTTAGGGTGAACAAGGTTTAAATGGACCTCCAGGCCAGACCGGACCACCGGGCCCAATGGTGAGATGAGCCAGTGGATTTAGTTGTTCTCTCATAACTTAACAGATCCAATCACAACTACGACCTAGCACCTTTTAGGCATGCAAGTTAATTGTTTTGGGACAATATCCATGCAAAAAGTTCACCACTGCTTAGCAAACAAAAGCAAAAACCAGCCGTCGGTTACCCCGACTCAGCATAAATCCTCTAAACTTTGTGAGAAAGCTGGACTCGACCCATCCAGGGGTAACAATAAAAATCTGCACTCCAGCATTTTGTAAGCCAATTAATACATTTTATGTGTTTTCTTTAATCTGTTGCAGAAACAAAGGCATAAAAACAACCAGCTGTTGCTTTAAGTAGTGAGATTTTTGTATTTTTTTTTGTATTTCTTGGCTGAGAGCAGTGCTAATTAGATTAAGATGCACCCACAGGCAGACTCCGTTACCATTAATTTAGCCACATTATTGCTTTATCCCTTTTTTGGTCTTTATGCAAAATATGCTAAGATAAGCTAAACTGTTATGAACAGACTTGATGCTCAGCCAAAAACTTAAATATTCCTTTGATAAAACAAAGAAACTCAATTTTTCCAGGTGTGAATCTTCCCGTCTTATTGATTGTTGCTCCGTGTGATCTCATCATATCTTCTGCATACCTTCACCTCTGCAGGGTCCACCGGGTTTGCCGGGACTGAAGGGAGACCCCGGCAGGAAAGGAGACAAGGCAGATGCAATTTTAATGCTCAAAGATTCCCGTCGCCCTCAACTGTGATGTCGTCTTTGACCTCATTCATTGCGTGTGTGCAGGGTCACGGCGGGCTAATAGGGTTGATCGGACCTCCAGGAGACATCGGAGAGAAGGGCGACAGAGGGCTGCCGGGAAATCAAGGGCTGCTCGGCACAAAAGGAGACGAGGTGCTGAGAACGCTGCAAACATACTCACACATAACTCCCACGGGCAGAAAAATGTACACAGATCAGCTGTGAGTTCATCTGAAGCACCCTTCAAACATAATAAGAGATACCTCACACAACACGGTTATACTAACATGCATTTCAAAGTATATTTAGAATTTCTATGTAGAGGAACAAACAGTGAGTCCAACTCAAGAATGTCAAACTCATTTCACTTCAGGACATAAAGAATATATTGGGCGGATTTTCAAAAAGGTAGCAATATTACCTTTAAATAGAATTTTTTTTATTTAAAAATAATTTTTACCTTTGTATTTATGAACAGGGGGAGGAGTTTCACAACATAAAGCTCTTGTTTTAATATATTCCCTTTATTTCCTTTTGTCTAAATTGTGCTAAATAAATAAACTGGCCTGGCCTTATAATACAATATTGTGAAATGTCTACAAAAAACAAAAACTAAATGTCCTCCAATTGTGGCGTTATGGAGCCTTCTTGGTGCTTGTTTTTACAATTTCACCCTCATAATTGAACTTCTCTGGCAGTAAGGCAGCGTTCAGTGCTGCTCCCTCTGAGATCTTGTGTTATGTCCTCTGCACTTATTACGGCGGATCGATTCCCTATGAATATATTGGAAGCAGCAGTTACTTTTATTGAAAAATATCGTCCCACAGTCTGGAAAAGAAGGACATTCTGCCTGGCCAGACATTCTGCCTGGCCCCACAGGTTATATTTATTGAAGTATTGTAAAAGTATCGCAGAACGACACAGTTTTTAAGACATTTGTAAAAAATCTGTGGACAAAATAGCCCATGCAAGGCTCCTTCAAGCTTTAAATCTTGTACTTCTCTGCTCTTAAATTAAATGGTTTTCTTTTAACTGCTATGATATTTTACATTTTCTTGGGTTTGTTTGTCTTTCCTTGCTTTTAATCCACCTTGCTTATTGCCAATTGTACATGTTTATTAATGTAAAACCCACTGAATGTAATTTTAGCTGAAATGTGCTGAAGGAACAAAGCTGCCTTGCCTTGATAACAACATGAAAACTGACCATGCCAGGTTTTGAAAGAAATAGTAGGCATAGCAACAAAAAACACCTATCAATTGTATAAGACATTAGCCTTTGCTTCAAAGTCATACTGTGAGGGTGGTTTTGTGAAAATATGCATGCCAAAGGCTGTAGAAATGTTGCGCCTTAAGAAGTGTTCTGTCAACCTAAGCATGGAGGAAAAACACTGCGGCAGGAAAGATTTCCACATCTTTCTGTTGATTTGCTAATTGAAGCCATTAGCGAGTTGAGGAGGACATTTTTACTTTATTTTGTACCAATCAACTGTAATTTTAAGATTGGACTCATTTCTCTTCAAAATGATTCAATTTCCTCGGCTTTGAGAAATAAGTTTTTGAGAAATTCTGCATCGAGTCATTTCAGGACATTTTCCCAGGGCTCAAGTCCAGCTGCTGCCAAAAGAGCAGCAACACAAAGCAGCAGAGAGAGATCACATGCGTCCGCATGTTAAATAGCACGCATGCTGAGAGGGAGGCGGGGAAAGAATATCGCACATGTCAGATGTCAGCAGACCTTTGCGAAAATGTAATTATACTATCATAATTGATTTGTGATGTAAGAGACTTTTTCATCGTGAACCCATTCATCTCCGTATTAAATCAGAGGAGAACATTTGGGGTTGTGTTTGCTTAAGGAGTAATTATGCTCTCATTTTACTGATCTTGCCCAGTCAACGTCAGATTGGACTGCATCTGGCCCCTGAACTAATTTGACTTTGACATTCTCTGGATTTAATATCACTGCGACCACACAAAAGCTCATTATCAGGCAAAAACATTGGAAGGCGCACTTGTTAAAATACAATTGAACACAAATGTCAAAAGTATAGCTTTGGGTTTCAGCACTCGCGATTGAACTCGTCGTTCTGAAAGTGTCTCTCATTGTGCTGGACACTTTATTCCTCAACAATGTTTCTGCATGAACATATAAACAGAGCAAAGAAAGCACCATGTCAACACGATCTACACACAGCCAGAACAGTACAGCAAAGCTGCTTAGCAGCTCTCCACAAACCGCACAGCCCACAGTTTCTGAGCCACCTGTCAGGCTGTCTGTGCTGGCACCTTTAAAAAAAAAAAAAAAAGTGCTACCAACCAGGATGGCACACACGACAAGAACAGATTTTGTTTTGTTGGCATCGTAAACTCTTAAAGAGCAAAAAAAAACAAAAAAAAACAACAACAACTTGTACTTCTGCTGGTAAACAAACTGGCTATATTCTCTGATGACTGGCAATAACAAAACCGTTTTTTGAGTTCACGTCCCAGAGATGTATGTAGTCACCATTAATTCAATATCAACTTTAGGCGGAATACTGTGAGAGACTGACACAGGACAAGTGCTGCCTTTCTACACCACAGCTTTTGTTCTGAGTGTGTGTCAGTGAAGGTTTATTATTATCCGGCCCACAGTTTCGCCATTGCCAAAATATGTCCCGTCTCTCGATGCATTCTGGGTAAAAACAGCACCCGCTTGCAGCGATTTGGTTCGTCTGCACCTCCTCCTGCTCGCTTTGAGTTGTTCCACTCGCGGTACCATGCAACAATAAATAAATGTGCTCCTGCCTCAGAGGAGGACATTCAGGTCAAATCCTGGCTTCATGACCAACGTGCAGGGCGACACGTAAATCAAGAGCTTCGCTAACATAGTTTGATCTTCTTCTCAAACTGTTCGCTGAAATTAAAGAGCGTCGGGTGCACGTCACACGCACACTCATAGTCACAGCAATGCAGTCTCGAGTCAACGGTTCGTCTCAAATGCATGTTTTTTGGCTGTGAAGAAAATCCACATACACAAAGCGAGGACAAGCAAAATAAAGAACTCTAACCAGACGTGAACTGGAGACGTCCTTGCCGAGAGGCTGGAGTGCTGCCCACTACAACACTGTGCATATTTAATGCTTGTGTCTAATTTCTCACATTGGTGGGTGATAACGTCGCCTGTCTTGTGGAGGAATTTAGCAGGTGAATCCTACAAGGTCAGGTAGTTTAAGGTGAAAAGAATTTCATGTCGTTACTTGGTTAAAATTCCGTTCGTTTTTTTTTTTATTGGTGCAATTTTACTCTTTTGCTATTTACATTTTTATTGATTCATTAATTTAAGTCCATAACATTAAAAAAAAAAACTAAAATATATTAAAACTACATTATATTACTATCATAAGGTACCGGTACAGAGAATTAACAAAAATACCACCAAAATGCCAGGAATAGTATTGATATTCTGTTTAAAAATTTTTTTGGGGATTTATTAGAGCAATTGAACAAAACAAAAGTCAGTGAAACCAAGATGAATAATCTGTAGGGAAACTTTTTTTATTAAACTCCCACTGAGATCGTACCCTGTAGCTGGTCATCCCCCTAATCTAAATTTTTTTTTTTTTTTTCCTGTGTCACACATCAGGGTCCTGTGGGCCCACCAGGTTCCCCCGGACCCCCCGGCCCCACTGGTCTGTCTGTGAGTATATAAGATCATTACAACTCTGTATCATTGACAAATACACGTCATATCTACTAAAAAATAACTTTAACATCATTCATGTTGTGTCTCTTCTCCTATCAACCCCCGCCTCTTGCCACAGGGGGCTATCGGAGTGAAGGGATCGAAAGGAAACCAGGTAACCACAAAGCTCGGTGATGCAGCAGCTTTTCTGCAACACGTTTACTATTCGTAAACATGACTTTCACATGCAGCTCTACACATACTATTCAATTTATTTTATTGTATTTCTTTAAATGTAATATTTACAGTAACTATCTATGCTGAGTCAACTGCTTTTAGTTTTGTGCATGTCAGGATAGGAATGATAACAATGACATTCAATCTGAAATGGTAGTTTATTATGACGTCCTTGTCTGAAAGACCAATCATGAATCAACCAGATATATGTTAGGATGTATTAATGCGACCGTGATGAAAGAGCAATTGACAACATGTTAGGATTGGTTAAACTTCACCTGCTTTACTCGCCAACCGTCAGAACAATTATTCATCAATATATCGTTTGTGTTTTGGGAGAAAATAATCACACAGTGCTATTGGAAAGCATATTAAATTCTTAGACTGCTTCTCAAAGCTGGTACTCAAGATAATTTTGTCTTTATTTAGGGTCCAATTGGTGCCAGAGGAGACAATGGACCTGCAGGACTTCCAGGACCCCCGGTAGGTTCTCCTCTCAGGCATATCGGGTGTTTGCTTTGTTCCGTCGCCACTGACAGGACTGGCATGCATAAATCTCATGACCATAACTTCTTGCTTAGTTACAATACATGGAAAAGTCAAACGCTACCGGAAAGCAGAGAAACGGTGGTTACAGCCGTGTGTCAGTCATTACGGTGGTCCCCGGAACGTGTGCATTAGGATTTCATTCATAAGTCTTCGATGCTGCTTTATACAGTTCAGGGTTGGCACTATAAGACCACCTGTGTTGTTGAAACCTACGCACAGGCAGAACATGGAAACTCCACGCTGAATAGTTTGAGAGTGCTAAGTCCTCCACCATGTGCAGCTCCCTCTGGCTTTCCCGACACAAACACACATATTAAATGTTAAATGAAACAGGGTTTCCCTCTTCTTTTTGTTTTATGCCTGCTCTGATGGGTTTTCCTCTCCTCCTCTCGCCACAGGGACCAGCAGCTGCTGGGATGTCGCCTCTGCCAGAGCGAGGGAGGAGAAGGAGAACTCACACCTCGGTGGACGGCGCTGCACTTGAAGACGAGGAGGAGGAGGAGGAGGAGGAATGGATGCAGGCGGACCAGGCGGAGCAGAGCTGGGCGAAGGAGAGTGAAGGTCAAGGCATGGAGGAGGTGTTCGCGTCTCTGTCCTCCATGAAAGTGGAGGTGGAGGGCCTGCGGAACCCAAAAGGGACGTACCACAGCCCCGCCCGCACCTGCAAAGAGCTCTGGCTGCTCCACCCAGAGCTCCCCAACGGTACTCCATCAGTCCGTGCTCCTGGCCATCTGCTTGTGGCAGCTGTCTGCCGGCGTCTGCACACTCAGTTTCTCCCACTGTCTGCCTAACAAGCTCTCTGCCCGTTTGCTTCTCCGTCTAATATCACCTGCGTCTGCGTGGTGTTTCCGCGTTGGCGGCTGACTTTTGCTTTCCAGCCCCTGTGTGCTCACCTCTCTCGCTCTCTCCCGTCACCCACCCAGGCGAGTACTGGATCGATCCGAACCAGGGCTGCCACCGAGACGCCTTCAAGGTGTTCTGTAACTTCACCGCGCAGGGAGAGACGTGTCTGCACCCCGACAAGAAGTTCCAGTCGGTTCGTACACAAACGCTCATGTTTTTTTTTTTTTCTCTTTCATTTTTTTAAGTTATTACTTGTATTAAGTGTTGTCTTCATTAAGGGATTTCGTTATCTGTCTGCAGGTGAAGTTAGCAGCCTGGAAAGGGGAACAGCCTGGCACCTGGTACAGTAAATTCAGGAAAGGAAAAAAGGTATCGTCTGATTAATGGGATTTAAAATTCTATTTCTTTTTTTTTTTTTTTTAATACAGCTTTTCAGGGAAATAGACCTTACGTGCAAAATAATGGAATCACAATTTGGCATGTGGGACACATTTTGGCTGAATGCCAGTGACAAGTATTTGTCAGCTTTGAAACAAAAAATAAAAACCAACAAAAAAAGGCACTCTTGGTTTTAATAATACGTACCCGGAGCAGCGTTTTCAGCTGCTGGCAGACTCTGAGTGTCTTTCACAAAAAGCTACTCGAATTTTCAGAGTTAATGCAAAAACCATCAGACCATCTGAAGTCAGACTCCGGGAGCAGTTGAGGTTTCAGCAGCTCAGTTTTTCAGATTGTCAGTTGATTTCTGCCACATCTTTCCGAGAGCACATCTTCAGTGTGGTTATGCACAGCAGAGAGGTGCAGCAGTCTCGTCCCTTTCTATCGCAGCTGAGATGGTGGTTTCCATGGAAAACATTTGATAGGGGGGCTTGAATACATTGGAGTCCTTGTTGCTCTTTATTTTGCAGTAAAAAAGCATTTTTTATTTATTTATTTTTTGGTCAAGCGCCAACTAGGTGAGGAGTGTGAATTACCTCAACACTACTCGCGATTGATGATAGCCTGTAAAACAAAGCGAAGGGACAGGCAGTTCCCAGCCAAACAGACAACATGTTATTCAAAATGTGTGAAGATGAAAGTGCCATTCTGCACACCAGATCACTTTCAGGGGATTGAAAGGCTGTTGAGAGGCAGCTGTTTGTGTGGGTAAATCCAAAAGTGAAGTGTTCCACAGCTTTTTACTGTTTTAGCACAAGATGTGCTGCTCAACTCAAAAGTTGACTTATTCTGCAACTACATTTTGAATATATTAAATGCCTAAGCAAAATGGGGGGGGGGGGGGGGGGGGGGGCATTGTACCTAATATTTTTGCAAAATGCAGCGTGTGTTTCATCAGGGAAAACCTGCCACTTCTCAATTAAACTCTTCTGACTGGCCATCTGTTGTCCATTTAATGAATGAGGTCCAGTTTACTACTCTGGATTCTGGTGTTATGCAGCATCATTGTAGTTCGTGGTGGAGTCTGGATGTTCTCCTTGTGCATGTGTCGGGCTTTCTGCAGGGACTTCCAAAAAACATGCATTTGAGCATAAAATAATGACTCTGAATTGACTGTAGGTGTGAATGTGAGTGTGTGTGGCTTCAGAAGAGGACTGTGATGGACATGATGGTTTGTTGGACCGGCTGTTGCTGCAGGCTGGAGTAAAACATTAAAGGGTTATTAGCCCTTTAGACCTTAAATAACTTTTAATGTAGTCAACTGCCTGTAAGATATGTTCTTTTTTTTTTTATATGTTCTGGACAAAACAAGTAAAAAAATGCTGTTTAACCTTGCTGAGTTTAACTTGTAGATTATCATACAAGTTGGAATAAAAAAGCACATCCTGCTGCACAAGGAGGGGCCAAACGGGCAACAAATATCAAAATACTAGCTGGGTACTTTCAAATGCCTTTGTATTTACAGTCACAGGCGGCCACACGCAGTCTGTGCATTGCATTGTCTGACAGATGCTGCTATTCTTTTTCACCTCCTTTATCCTGTGTCCAAACCAGATCACATCAGCGTCTCGTCGCTGCGTTTCTGTGTTTAGGTATGGGCATTTGATGGTCATTTAATTGAGACGTTGCGTTTATTTTTCACAGCATGTCGGCATGAGCAGCCACGTATGAGGAACAGTATTCCCGTTTCCCCAGTGGGGGAATGTAACACACTCTTTGTGCTTCGTCCAACACATTTGCTGTTATTTGCATTCTGAATGGATTTCGACTGGATGTTGCAAAATCGAACACCAGAAAAGTCTTCTCAAACGTTTTAACTGCAGTCGTCGTGTAACGTCGTGAAGACGTCCGCTGGGTTAGATACTCGCCTGAACAATAATTGATGACGCTCTGCTTCCATTTATCCCAACATCCATCTTCCATTCCTGCTTCATCCAGACTCAATCCACAGGGGGCCGGAGCTAATTCAAACAATCACAGTCGGGAAAGCAGCATATTTCCTTGGCAACGTTGCCGGTCTATTTGGTCACTATTTTTTTTTTAGAATTTAACATTATGGTGTGTGGTGCTGCCGTTTTACATAAATAGAGACAGTTGGTTGTCCGTTAAAGTGACTATTAGGTTTATCTCTAAAACACGGTTCTGACTCAGCAGTCGGAATTAATTGAATAAATTATGGTCTCGATGCAGTTATTATAAAATTACATTTCCATCTTTATTTGTGCAAGTGATGCAGGCTGTTTGAGTTTATCAATGAGGCAGAGCGAGAGAGAGAGAGAGAGAGAGAGAGAGAGAGAGAGAGAGAGAGAGAGAGAGAGATTTCTTCCACATTGGGATGGAAGGTGGTGTGTTCATTTAAGCTCGCAGTTCCACCTCTCCTTGATCGACCAAGTGTGTCAATAGATAAATCTGCATCTGACATCCGAGGGTCTCACAAGGACTCCTCTCCTCCTCCTCAGGATTGATGTACACCTGCTTAACAGTTATGACTGCACTATTAAAGTAATCCCTGTGCAATGCGTTGCTGGCGTACGGTGAACACGCAGTGTTTGACACAAAATAGCCTGTATGTGTAAGAAACGTCTTTAATGACTGTGGGATGGACTTATACGTACGTTTTGTACCGCATGGTACAGCCTTTCTATGAGTGGTGTATAATGTGTTTATTACTTTGGGGAAAAAATTAATTAGATCGTGACATGCTAATTTAACTATCTAATTTAACCATTTAGCAACAATCAGGCCAATTAAAAAAGCAACATCGAAATAGATGAGTCGACGTGAGGAGGTTTTAAAATGTACTTAACAGGGTGGGTTTTTTTTATGTATCCAAAAATCCTCCACCTGGTATCAGTCTTAGTTTTTTAGCTTCACTCTTCTTTCTCTATTTGTGATTATGTTGGCTACATGTTCCTGTCACGCTCACTTTATGGAATGTTTTTAGTGAGAACGTCCAGATGTTTTCTTTGGGTTTGTTTTAATGGTGGCTGACGTTGGCGTGCGGCTCTGGTGTCGTCCTCGCAGCTCTCCTACTCCGGATTGGACAGCGCTCCAGTCCACGTTGTCCAGTTGAACTTCCTGAAGCTGCTGAGCGCCACGGCCAAGCAGACCTTCACGTACCACTGCCTCAACTCGGCCGCCTGGCTCCACACTGCCACCTACAGCCACGAGCACGCACTGCGCTTCAGGGGCAGCAACGGCGAGGAGCTGACGCATGAGAACACGCATTACATCAGCGCGCTGTACGACGGGTGTCAGGTGGGTACAGGCCCGCCCCTCCCAACACGCAGAACACGCGCTGTGCGTAGGGCCCCGCGATCCATGGGGGGGGCATTTTGCGCAAGTGAATTGAATTTCCCTCGGGATCAATAAAGTATCATCATTCTCTGCAAATGCGCAAAGGATGCGCGTGCATTTTGCCGAGAGGCGTGCGTAGAGCACCGCCACCAAGTCAGCCCGAGGCCGGAGAGAGAGAGAGAAAAAAAAGGGCGCGAAGCATCACCATCTGACCAATCAGAGGTCAGATGGGCCGGCAGGCAGTTGTTTACAGGTAGAGAGGAGAGAGAGAGAGAGAGAGAGAGAGAGAGAGAGAGAGAGATGGCTTCCAAACGTCAATACGATTCGGGAGCGAGCAAAAGAAAGAAAAAGTCCAAACAAGAAGAGGCTCGTGCTTCACTTTGTGGCATAAACTGTTTATGCCACAAAGTTTTTTCAGACGTGTGCATCTGTAATGTTATTGTTCCACTGTTGATAGAAGCCATTCATTTGATTCGTTAGTAATCGTAATTTATTATTATTATTATTATTATTATTATTATTATTATTATTATTATTATTATTATTATTATTATTATTATTATTATTATTATTATGTTATTGGAAGGGGGGCCCCAAAATAAAATCCTGCTTAGGGCCCCCACTTGGCCAGGGTGGGTAACCTAGCTGAAAGTAAACACACGCACACACACACACACACACACACACACACACACACACACACACACACACACACACACACACACACACACACACACACACACACACACACACCTGACCCGATCGTCTCCGTTTTCATTACAGACGCGCTCAGGACAGGAAAGGACAGTGTTGGAATTTGACGCCCCGCTGTCCAACACGCTTCCCATCATGGATGTGGCCGTGTCCGATTTTGGAAATGGGAACCAGAAATTTGGTTTCCAAGTTGGTCCCGTCTGCTTCAACGGTTAACCAGGTCAAGGAAGGGAAGACCACAATACAGGGAGTATTTTGATGAGAAAAAGAGCCATGGACACGTTTTATTATGCAGGGCGAAAACTACGTTCACAACCATATATTTATGAGTCGGTGCACCAGCAACAGTGTTTTTTTTTTTCATTGTTTCATTCACACATTCATGTCACACGTTCTCTCAGCGGACTCACTCGGTGTGGCATCAAGAGAAGTGCATACATGTCTTGACTGTTAACACACACTCAGTGACACTCCGCTCTCTCTCTCTCTCTCTCTCTCTCTCTCTCTCTCTCTCTCTCTCTCTCTCTCTCTCTCTCTCTCTCTCTCTCTCCCTCTCTCGCTCTCACTCTGTCTCTCTCTCTCTGTCTATTGTTTCCTCTTTGAAGGAGTAAGTAGTATTTTAACAGTTTTCATCTGTGTTCATACAATTCTTGATTTATGCACTCAATTCCTACCTGTCTGTAATCACAAAAACGTCCTTCACAGTGAATCATCCTCTACAAACACTGTATTTTAGCAGCGTTCCTTCACCATCAAGTTCCACGACTTCATCAAACCTCAATATGTTGTGTTATTTTTGTTTATTGTTGTAATTTTGTTGTTATAATTATCTGATATGTGATGTATATTGGAGTGTAATTCATTCGGTGCTAATATGACGCTCCTTACAGAGTGCATTTCTTGTAAAGGGAACTGGGGCAGTGCATTTTTTATATATATATATATATATATATATATATATATATATATATATATATATATATATATATATATATATATATATATATATATATATATATATATATATTGTGAAGCCATGTTTTATATTTTCAACTTAACAAGCCCAACTGTGGTACGTGATTGCCTCAAGGTCTTTGTATGCATATTTGTGAGGGGAAGTGACTGATTAACATATTTTAATAAAAGTACATAATGTACATTTAAGTTAATATGACGACACTTTGTTTTATTGAAAGCATTTGTTGAACACAGAGGAGAGGATGCGCCCATCTGCTGTCACTTCCAAACCTGAATGAAACCCTCTTAGTTATGCTCTATTTAAGTCTGCACTTTCATAATGCATGTCAATTCGAAACTATTTTTAGGGACGCTACTGTTGGTGCATCTGTCGGTCAAACCACCGAATTGGGGACATTTGGAACATTGTCACTAAAAGCCATTGAGAGGTTCAACACTATCAAAAATAATGAGGATCGGGGATTTCTCCAGACAAAAACTTTGCACAAACAAATAATGGCTTCTTATCCAAGCAGCTTAGAATAATAAGTTCTGGGTTTTGCTCAAGGGTCAACTGTGGTGACTTTTCTCCACCTAATTGTCTCGCAGGGAAGGTTTGAAACCTTGATGATTGGTTGTGGAGACACACAATCTGTTCTTCTGCTCGACGTTCGTTCCTGCGCGAGCTGAGAGGAGTCCCTCAAACTGTAAATCATTTGATTTGAAGGTCATTTTAAATTCTCTACCAGACGTGTAAAGATTTACAGTCTCCTGCAGACCTATTGAGAATTACGTTTTAAAAAACAAATAAAAGACAGAGACGTTAAAACTTGTAATGCCCGAGGTTGAAAAAAGGTTCCACTCGTCACTTCCATAGGGCTCCATCTTTCATCTGAACTGATCAAATGAAGATGTGATTAATTGACATGCAGTCGGCTTTCTTCTTGTGACTGATTCCTTGTTACGTCCACCTGTCTGTATGTCTGTTAGCGGGATTGTGTCAAAACTACTGATTTTGTTGAAACGTTCACCACGGATAGATATTTGGCCATGAAAGAGTCCATTAAAGTTTGGAGGTGATCCGGATCTGGAGTCACTTTGGGTTCCTTTTGAGAGTCACACAGTTCCAATGTCGAGGAAAATGTGCCCCCCCCCCCCCCCCCCCCCCCCAAAAAAAAAGTCGATTAGATGAGCGTGTGTCATCTCCTGTCTTTTTCTGAAACATCTGGTACGTTTTTATCCAGCTTCTATACAACTGTTGTAACTGTTAACGTCATGCATTGAAGACTACTTTGAAATTTGAACTTTCTTCTATTACTTTTATAATAAAATCAGTTCTAAAAATGTTTATTTTCGGGACAAGGCATTCTCCTGACCCCCATATTCTTGCTACAGTTTTAAATCTCCTACATTTTCTATCATCAATCTGTCCTTTTGCCATTCATCCATTCATCTATATATTCTCTTTGTCAAACATGTTTTTGGAGTGTGGGAAGACACCAACGTGCCCCATGCATAAAGAAAGCGAACCACCTCACCACTGTAGTACCTTTCAGATGCTCATAGGCTCAATTATGGAATCACTTTGAAGGAGCTGGAACTGCTGGGCCACACATAAGACTACTATTGCACCATCAAGATTTAAGTGATTGATTCTACTAAAATTTGAGGTAGTTGTGAAGTTGTCGATGACCAGTAGTCGCCAGGTCAAAGTCATACATAATGCATGAAATCATGAGGTCACAATTTAGGTTGGATGCAAAGTAGTTAATGTCTCATAATTGATCAGTAAAACCATAATGTGTGTTCCTAAAGTGACTGGAAGCCAACGGAGCTGATCAAATTTATGTAAAGTGGTCTGAGTTCCAGGTAAAAAGCCAGCTGCATGTTGATCCATTTCCAAAGAGCAGAGAGTGGAAGTAAAGCGTGTCTGAAAGGATGAACGGAGACACACACACACGCACGCACGCACGCACACACACACACACACACACACACACACACAGTGCACGCGCACCGAACTTACCTGACTTTGAGAAATACTTCAAACTGAAAGCAAATTATCATTATTTGCAGTTTAACCTTTAAAAGTGAGTCAAAGTTGATTTCTCCACTTCTGCCGGGACCTCGGTATTTAGTTGGCCCAAATCCCGGCTTTTCATTAATTTTCATTATTGAGTGAAATTGGGTTAAAGTGTGTGAATTCTGCCAGTATTTTGTATTCAGTGTGCATTCCAGCACCAAGTATTCACCATTCATATTTCTCTCTTTGCCTGCCCAAGACTTCCTTCCTTCACCCTTTTCCATGACCTTCCTCTGTGCACTCTGGTTTTGGTTTTTTATTTATTTATTTGTTTGTTTTTTTTGTTTGACCCTGCCTCGGTCTGCCCCGACATGGTTGCGGTACACCCAACAGGAACATTTGCAGCGGTGCTGAAACTTTAATGAGAAGAAGCAGAGGAACAAAGCCAGCTCATCCACCAGCGTTTAGCTGCTTAATTTACAGCTATGAAATATGAATGAAGTGACATTAAAGTCAGTCACATTGTGTTGTAGCTGCATGCTCTGAGCGTCAGTTCAACATGTTATGGGGTGGAGAGAAAAAAAAAGGAAAATTCCTGAGCAGTTTTAATATTTTATTCCTGTTCGGCTTGTGTACTGAAGGTTGTTTTCAGTGTCCACAGGGAAAAAGTGAAAGCTGCGGAAAAGGTTAAGAAACATGCTTTTGTGTGTGTATTTTGCAATTCAAGTAGCGTGTAACAGAAGCATTTCGCTGTTTAAAATTATGCTAAATAAAAACTTTTTGATGCCCAACCACAAAGAGAAATGTGGTGAGCTTAGATGTTCCTGTTTTTGGAGCCAAAACTCACATAACAAAACAATATAACTCATTTAATTTACCTTATCATTTTCCTATGTGTAAAGTCAATGGACAATTCCTAGGTTTTGCACTAAAATTCCACGCAGTAATTCAAATGTGGAAATATTTTCAAACAACATAGAATATGTGGTGCTTTGTTGTTTCAGGTAAGTATTTTGCTGAAATACTGTACTTCTGAATATTTTGGTTTGAATGTGTTTAAGGTGAGTTTTGCGGTAGATCTTGTGGTCAATCATTACAACCAGAAACCTAATTCCTTTCACTGTCTCCCCTATCATAACTTTTAACTTGCTATTTGCCTTATGATGATCAAATATGAATATTAGGATAAAGCAAGGCTAAACGTGTGTTACTTTTTCTTCACATGTAAAAGTAATTCTATAATGTCTTAGACTTCACCATATATAGCAGAAGATGCTGTGTCAATGATTGAAAACATAATTTTAGTTATGCTTTTAACACTCATGTGATATTTGTTATAATTGACATCTTCTTTTGAAAAGCCCTCAAAATGTCGACGTACTGAAACAAATCTTGATGTGTTGTCAGATTAATATCTTCATGGCAGAAGATTTTGCAGAGCTCAACAAATGGAAAAAATCCTGTCAAAACAATTGTGTGATTTCTCTCACCAGTTTGACAAGACAAACACAAATAAAACAAATAACTATATTTTTGAGTGCAGTCCCTTGTCATAACTGTCTGTTGTCAGTTATTCAGTTCATTGCTAACTGGCAATAAGAAGAAGAAGAAAAAATCCAATTGAAGTTTGAAAATGTAGACAATCATTCAAATGAAAAGACAGAAATCAGTAGGTATTTGGGAAGTTTTGGAAGTGTTTTATGTTTTGACGATGATGTTGTTTAGTTTTTGCTCCCATTTTTCATGAGCTGAATTCAAAGATCTAGGACTTTTTCTCTTGTATGCAAAAGGCCTATTTCTCTCAAATATTGTTGACAGATTTGTCTAAATGTGTGTTAGTGAGCACTTCTCCTTTTGCCGAGATGATCCATCCCAGCTCACAGGTGTGGCCTATCAAGGTGCTGATTAGACAGCATGATTATTGTACAGGTGTGTCTTAGGGTGGCCACAATAACAGGCCACTGTCAACATTCCACAGGCCAACACTTGAGAGAAATAAGTCTTTTGCATGGCTAGAAAAAGTCTTAGATCTTTGCGTTCATCTCATGAAAAATTGGAGCAAAAATAAAAGCGTTGCGTTTATATTTTTGTTCGGTGTATATACATGGATAGATGGATGGATGGACGGATGGATGGATGGATGGATGGATGGGTGGATCAATTTCAAGCTTTGCACCGCTCCACGGAGCACCTCAGAGTGTCGTGAGGCCAGAACAGTGTAATCTCTTATGTGCCCCATGCACCCACGCACTCTCTACATCTCCTGTGTTGATATAACAAGCTGACATCGTCTTCTCCAACTCCTCCTTCCCCACGCCTCCTCTTTAACCTTCTTGGAGACAGTTGCCATCTCCAGTCAGCGTCTGCGTGGCTCTCCTCGACATGCAGCCGACACCACAGGCATTGTTCCTCCTCCGCAACCGGAGGGGATTCAGTCACTCCATCACCAGCCAACACAACAGCCCCAGACCTTGAGGCCGAGCCAGGAAAGGTGTACGACCCTTGCCTGCACCGCCGCCACCGCCACCGCCACCGCCACCGCCACCGCCGCCCCCCCCCCAGATGCACCTGAGGTACTTCTTGCTCTTTGCCTGCTGCGAGTCAACGCCGGGTCAAGTCAGGAGAGACCTGGGTGAGAGAGGAGGGCAGTGATGGGTCCTCCCGAAGCCCTCCGGGTGCTGCAGCTGCTGCTGGCTGTCAGCTCAAGTACGGTAAGAAAAGCAAACTTTTCATTACTGTGTCCAACTTTGCATCAGATAGTCTGACAGAAAACAAATGGACTCTCATTTATAATGTTGTCTTGTGGTAAGATAGTTATGTTTCTCCCAACACACCGTTTCATGTTTCCAACTCTGAACTTTTAAACGAGCTAAAACACTTTGACAGATGTGATAAAGAGCTTTGCTTTTGGATCGCCGACAGTGAAAAAAGTATCTTCTTGCATTGAACCCATTTTTTTTTAATTGTCTGCCAAGAACATGAATTGTTGAAAACCTTTATTGCCTTCTCAAGAAACAGGCTACACAAAAACACAACCAGTGGCGACATCATCACAATTTTAACAATTTATAAGGCAACTCATTTAAAAACCAGGAAATGAAACATGAGGAATGTTGTTCGACTATTTTTGGACAGGTGAACCATATTTGCTAACTACCTCATTTCTTCCTGTTTTCCCCTATAGAATGATGACTTGATAACAGCCATAACAGTGAAAATGAATGAAAGTAATGAAAATGATTGTGTGACACTTTGAAATCAACAATGCTTAGTATAAGTTAAAAAAAAAAGTAAATTTTCATATATCAACATCAATACTGATTTATTTTGGCCCCTTTGGATTTATGCTGAAAATACTGAAATCACAATATTTAACTACAGTATCCTCAAAATAAATTACACATTCATGATATGTCTAATAAATATTTGATGTAAAATAACACACGGACACTATTTTCCATTTAGACACATGTTCACACAGTTTTACTGTTTATCCATAGTTGTTTTTTATTTTTATTTTTATAAATTGCAAGTAGTTATGTTAATTAGTGGTTTTTGTGAATTTAAAAACTGTGGAATTGAATGTTTCCCTTGAAAAACATTCAAAAATGTTTTTAGCGAGTGCTCTATAAAGGGTTAAAGATAGTTTAATTGAGACATTTTTGACAGCTCACAAATTCTGGAACACTCAAAACTTAAAAAAAAAAAAAAAATTGTAGAACTATTAAAATTCAAGAGCTCTCAAAGCTCCCATGTCACAACATGTCGCTCTCCTCTTGTATTTTAACACCAGTTAAGAAAAAAATGTGTGAGCCACCAAATATGGGCCATTTGCCTGATAAAAGGCTTGATTTCATTGACTTCTGAAGTCAGTTGTTGATTCAATTTACTGACGTTTGTGCAGAGAGGAAAATTACACACTACTTTCTGTGTGTGTGCCTCACTCTTGCATAAGACTAGATGTCCCTAACAAATGCAGAAAGCATGAATCTACCTGCATCAGTGACCATAAACCCCCCCCCCCCCCGCAGGTGTTTCATGTCGCTCAGTTGTCATTCAGGCTTTGTTTGCGGCTCTTCATCTCCCGACGACTATGTTCCCCCTAAGTGCTGCTGATTGAAATATTCATGCTCAGTTCAGTGTTTTTGCTGAGGGGTATTTCATGTACAGTGTATCCTGCCGGCTCTTTATCGGGGACAAGAAAGGGCGAGCGTGTTGCAGCCGACGAGAACAAAGCCATGATGAAATATTTAGCCTCGGTTAGTTACGATGTCAACGCATAATTGCTCGGGGCGTGAAACCAGGAGCCCATTCACAGAAATGTTCATCTTGTCAAACCACACACATCAGTTGCTCTGTGATGTTTTGTTGTTTTTTGTTGGGGTTTTTTTTTTTTTATTGTTAATTTTTTCTTAACAGCTCCTTTGCATTGTGTCCGTTTCCGTTGGATCTGATAGACATGCTTTTAACTGATTTAAAGAACAATAGACATTTGCATGTTTAGTGTTTGGGTTGCTGCACACTTCTGCCTTCCATGTCCATCCACTCAGCAGTGTCTTTATTAGCCTTTAAACCCACAGGGCCGATGGGAAGGCGCCGATCCCATGCAATCATAACTTAAATAAATAAAGCAGCTGTCGACGATTGTTGGCTAACTGGATGGACAAATTTGCCATCCTCTTGTACACACAGTATATCGTCGTAGTCTCCTTCCTCCAAGCAATCACCTGCGTGTCCTCCTTCATGAAAGAACCAGGGGTGAGTCCGGAGCCAGGGCCAGACTTGGCACCAGTTCCTTGTCTTTCCAAACAGGGGCTAAACTGGTGCTGAGCTGGCCCCACGCCGTTGCTGGGCTCCTCGGTGGTTTTCCCCTTTTCTTCTCTTGCCTAGCAACTGCCTCCTCATGTGTCTCCACAACAAACCCTCTCATCCTGTCCTCTCGCTTTCCACCTCATGTTCTCACTCTCATCCATTGTGGTCATCCTCAGTGAAAACGTCTACATCTTCAGCTCGATCTTTCCTCTGCCATTGTCTCTTAACCCAGCAACACATCTGATCTCACTCGTCTCTTTCCCGTCTGTAATCCTGAAACTCGTCTCAGTCTAGTCCTTGACTGCACTCACTTCTTAACTCCTCTGTCACTGACCCCAAAAACCACCTTTCTGCCGAGGCTGGAATCGAGCAGGGTAGCCAGTATCAAGATGCACAGAAACTAATTTATTTCCCATTGACAACATATTTCAACGTCCACACTTGGACTGTGTCATTCCTCCATGTTGTATTGGACGTGGTTACACTTGAGTCTTGCACCAAACTCACCAGCTGGCACTAATCTGCAGTCTCCGGGCTCACAGACACAAACACTGGCTCTTGTTTCATTGTGGGGGGGGTTGGTTAGTTGGTTGGTTGGTTGGTTGGTTGATTGGTTGGTTGGTTGCTTCCATGGAAACACTGCTGCCACAGAGGGAATAAAACATCTCCTTTACAACCAGCATGTCCTCTGAAGTTCTTGATCAAATCAAGCAACGAGCTTGGATCCGGAGTTCGGTGTTTCCCCTGACCACATGGTGGCAGTGTTGCATCGGTGTGCGCAGCTCATAAAACACCCAGACCGAATAAAGGACAGGTCAATCCAGAACACTTGAGAATTCACACTCCCTCTTCCCCCCCCCCCCCCCCCCCCCCCCCCCCCCCCCCCCCCCCCCCAACACAAAGGGAAGGAGTTAATAGACGCATGAAGGAAATAGAGGCGCTCACTGTACTAAAGATGGAACTCTGCGTCAAGGGAATGAGTTTGTATGTGACAAACCCGTGATGAAATGGGCTCTATATTAAATTCTCAGCTCGGGCGCTGCATGTGTGATATTGCCAGCTGGTTTACTTGAAGGGGATGCACTCAGGAGTGTATTTTTCAGCTTGGATGAAGTAGTTGGGAGAATGTGAGCGAGTGATGCAGGAGCGCGTCTCGGGGAGGGAGGAGGGAGGAGGGAGGGAGGGAGAGGCAGCGAGTTAGTGGATAAATGAGAGAGCAGTGCTGGCTCAGCCACAACGCCTCACTGCCAGGCGGAGGAAGCAGTCCAGAAGACACACACACACACTCAAACACACACACACACGAATACAGTTCAAAGCAGCTGTTTCCAGGAGCGTCTCCCCTGCAGCCTCAGCTGCGCGCTGGATGTTTGGACTTGATGCATCTTCACATGGAGACATCTGGAGTGGCTTGTTTGCCAGGATTTATTCTCTAACCTGTGACAGTGTCTTCAGCTGTGGGAAAGGAAAAAAAAAAAAAAAACCTGTTATTTTTTTTTTTTGAAGGGAGGGGTGTTTGTTTTTTCTTCTTCCAAGAAACAGACACGGAGAAGCGGTGCGCACAGCGCTGCGCATCATGTGCGCCTGCTGGTTTTTTTTTTATGTATTTTTTTTAGAATGACTGTTATCAACAGTTTGGAGTGTGTGTGTGAGGGCCAGTCAGAGTTTTTCCCTGTGTGTGTGAGTGTGTGAGTGAGTGTGTGAATGTTTGTGTGCCAGGATGAGTGTTCCCATGTTGAAGATTGGCGCGGTGCTCAGCACCATGGCCATGGTAACTAACTGGATGTCCCAGACTCTGCCTTCGCTGGTCGGACTCAATGGAACCGTCATCTCTGAAGGAACACACGAGAGGATCGTCAGTGTATGTATGCATGCACCTTCACCATGCACACGCAGTGTTTTGGAGATGTCCTCCCTACAGAAGTTTCATTTTGGGCAACATATCAGTTAATCAGTAATTAATACTTATCAAATCTGCTCCTTGGCCGTTTTCCATCGCATCCGTCTCCAGTGTACCTTTACACTTTCTTCTCTCCTGTCTCCTGCACATCAACACCCACTCACTGAACATATTATTATGTAAGCGCTTTAATTTGCTCTAATGTGACATGCTCCACGTTTGACAAGATAGCACGTTATCTGATTTTGCTGTGAACGTGAAAAAACAATACACAGAAACACATATGTTTGCATTTTTTTTTTTAATCAACACGTTCTATATGCACAGATTCGACATGGTTTGTTCACTGGTGCAGAAATTAGATCAAGGAAGACAAGGTTGAGAACAAGATCGAACAATAACACACACACACACACACACACACAGACACACACACACACACACACACACACACACACACACACACACACACACACACACACACACACACACACACACACACACACACACACACACAACAATTTCCATATAAAAAAATAAATAGCACTAATAAATAAGTGATTGTCCCTATTAATGAGCCATAAAGAACACATGTACAGTATGCAGCCACTGTGACACACACACGCACACGCACACGCACACACACACTGTGGTAATAGGATATAGGATTGCTCCACTCAGACTTATCGGGGTGATATTTCTCCTGGGGAAGGCTGACTCACCCGTGGGACAACCAGCGATTTGTTGCCCTAGCAACACCCTGGCAACCCCAGACATGAGGATACTGGACCACTGCACACATGGGTGTCTTAACCCCTCGTATATATCGGTCTATGTATGGGTATGTGCAGCCATTTCTGTGTGTACTTTGACTGTGTGTGTGTGTGTGTGTGTGTGTGTGTGTGTGTGTGTGTGTGTGTGTGTGTGTGTGTGTGTGTGTGTGTGTGTGTGTGTGTGTGTGCACTTTGCTGAACTTGCAAAGTACCACCACAGAGCAGATGTGAAGTGCCTTTTGAGCTAGAAAGGTAAATCATGCAAAACCTAAGCACACATAAGTGTACATGTTCTCTCTCTCTCTCTCACTCACTCACTCACTCACACACACACACACACACACACACACACACACACACACACACACACACACACACACACACACACACACACACACACACACACACACACACAGAAGTGACTGGGAACAGACTGAGATGTTAGAGGGGAGGTGTTGCAGCTCGGGATGACGGCAGACTGTTGTTTTAAATCTTGGCCTCTCCTGTCGCTGCAAAACCAGCTTGATGGCGTGTGGCTATAAACGTGTGCGAGGCGAGATCACTTGTTGGCAGCTGTGTCCTCACGGCGCAGTTGTTTGAACTCCTCCATGACCTCCACCATTCACGCATGAAATGTGTTCAAAGGAGCTCAGCTGACATTAAAGTGGAGATTATTGGAGTAAGTTATTCTGACTTTTCCTCTGAGGGAACAGAGGCTTGAATTTCCACTTCATTATTATATCATAACATTTCAACATGAAAGAATATATGTGTCCTGCACACTAGTTGTTCTTTGCTATGAACTTATTGATCGATGTGTTTCTTTTAGGGAGGAGATCTTAACATGTTAAGTTTGATTGATTACTTAATTTACACTCTAACACAGAAAGGTTTTGAGTTCACCTGTTATTTAATTTACTGGTCATGCTAATACACCAGCAGCATCATTATAGAACGCCATCAGGACCATTACCGCACTCATGGATGACAGTGAGCTTTGCTCAGCCTGTTGAATGGAAAGTTTCAGGGATGAACGCGTTGATACATGTGTAAACGTTTAACCTGTGATGTGTGATTTTGATGCTGCCAAGAAAAATGCCATTGTTTTTATATATAATGACAGTAAAGCTTCTTACTGATTCAGGCAGGGCTGTGTGCTAAAATGTGCCACAAAGAATGTATGCATCACTGAAGCAATTCAACTCAATGCTAAAGGTGTTGCTGTGAGAGAAAACCCTGAAGCTGAACCTAAATTCCTGTTAGTGCCCTATGGAAATCAAATTTACTCATAGTATCAAATACCGTTATCCTCTTAACAAATTTTCGTAAAATGAACTATAAAAAGGACATTTGAGTTGTAGTTCAAGGTAGATTATTGCTTTGGTAACTTATATGATCTGTTCCTTTTTCCACCATCGTGATTTTTCCTAAAGGCTCGGATGAGCGGGTTCCTTTAAATGTTGTTGCCTCAAGGAATTGTGGAGCAGCATGAGCTGGTCTCCTTTGATAAAGGAAGCGTCAGTGTTTCCTAGGCTAAAGGAGGCTCTAAAGGAAGCAACGAACCTCCTTTCCTTTGCTCATTGAGAATTCAGACAGTCCTTATCATGGCCACGACACAAAACACTTCCAGGGTTCAGTGAAAGTCGATAGATGAGGAGTTAGGAGGGACATTTTGGAAGTACCCTAAGTCTTTTTCTAGTGGTGCTTTATTTTGGTGGTTTTAGGACATAAAGTGTTGTGAGTTGTGACACATCTCAGTTAAAAGACTTGCTTCTTGTACAGCCCTACAATCCTTTTTCTTATACTAAGAAAAAAGCAGAAAAAAGCATCATTTCCACGAATGCCTTGTTAAATCACAAGCATGTTTATTTAGATTTTTTTTTTAATTCACATTGTTGTGATTCTACGCAATAGAATATTTTAGTAATTTTTTTTTGCTTTTTTGTGATTGTAACATCTACTGTACATCTCACCATCTCACAACGTACATTTAGTACATTAAGGTTGTGTCAGAAATCTGTCCCGTACAGATTGTCAACACAAAATAATTCACCAGCACAAGGTTTAGTTTAGTTTTTATACACTGGAAGAACAAAAAAAAAAAAAAAACCCTGCATGAAATCATTTATGCCCTTGTTTAATAGTTTCCAGTGGCGTACAAAATAATCATTTCTCAAATTGGCGGTGATTTTAATGTACCAAAAGACTGCAGCATCTACTGGGATCCATGCCCGCTCTTTGGGAGTCTCTAAACTTGACACCACCATTAGGGACTCTTGTATGAAACTGTTGTACATTTCCTTCCTATCTCTGCTGCCGCCGACAACAATTTAACTGTGGCTCTGTTTGCTCTACACTCTCTCCCTGTTTGTACTGATCACAATCAGTTGAGCCGCCTGTGTAGATTTTTATCATTTTTCCCTCGTGCGAAATGAGCCCTTAGGTGCCATATGTCCTCCTCTGTTTAATTACATCGAGCAGCCGGCACCGCTGCCACTTATATACCCATCCCGTCCACGTCTTCTTCTTCTTCTTCTTCTTCTTCTTCTTCTTCTGAACCACTTCTTTTCTCAGTCGGACTCATTGTAAACGCGACTTCAAGGTTACCACGGAGCACCCAGCTGATTGATTTATCAGACGTTTCCCTACAGGCCTCCGCCACCAACACCGCCCCTCCTCTCTCCTTGTTCCCTCGCATGCCTCCATCCTCAAGCTTCCCGCTGTGTCATTACTCTTGTTCGGGGCTTGCAGGACAGCTTCTCGTCCAGATCATGGCGTCGGCGCATCAGACATGAGCCCCCGCCGTTCCTTTACGTGTTGCCCTGAACCGCTAACATGTTAATGTGAAGTGGGTCAAATCTCATCGCGCTGTCATGATCTGATGTTTTCCCCACACGCTCTCAGTTTGATGTCAAGGACATCAGCTCTATCCAGTCACATCTTAACTACTGCTACTACAAAAAACTAAACATGTAGGCAAACCTCTTATATAAATATGTAGATGGTTGTTTTAGAAGCATTAATAAAGGCCTGTCTCTTATGGCTCAGCCTTGAAGAATTACCTCAGTGCAGCCTGTTTCTGGGCTTCTCCTTTTGGTGTGAAAGATTAAAAACAGGATTTTGTTCCCTGTGGAAGCCAATAATGACTTTTTTTTCCCAGCTTTAATCTTAGAGTCTGAATACTTAATACTGATTTGTATAATACAGCAGGGTTCACATTCTTTCTGTTCAAAGCTTTTAAAAACTGGATTTTGAATCTGCTGTTATATATTTTTCAGCCACGAGTATACAATAGCCTCATTAGTAGTCAATAATCAAGCAAATGTTCTCCCAAAAAGAGACAGAGCAGCAATATATACAAACTTGCAGCAATTTGATCATATTTACTCTTTTTGGATGTAGTTTTTTTGGAATCCAACATGTCTTCTGGGACAAAACAGTATCTAGAGCTGCCAAGGGCTTTATTTTATGTTGACTAGTGTTGGCAAATAAGCATACAGCTAAGCTTTACTGACCTTTTTCTGTTGCTAGAAGCATTTATCGGTTAAAACAAAACAAAAAACTTCAGTAAAAGTGAAGTAAAATCGTGAAGTTATTGCAGAAAGCCTAATATATTGAGAAACTATTAAAATGTTTCTAAATAACAGTCCATCCAGCCATCTTAACTGCATTTTATTCAGCTGATAGCCAATCTCAGCGGACTGAAGGCAGGTTACATTCTGACAGTCATACATACTGATACAGACAGACTTTTATTTTGTCATCCAATACATATTTTGAGACTACGGGAGAAAACTGGAGTTTTCATTATGGCTCAACCAAGGTTAAATGTTAAATATTAAGGAAAGTTCCTGTCAAGATAAAAAAAAAACCAAGTGTTTTATTTATTCAGTTTAAATATTTTACTGTTTGTGTTTTTATTCTATATTTATGCCCATCTTAACAAGTAAAATTCTTCATTTGTGAAAACCTGCTGAGCTACGATATTGACCCACTCCCATTAGTCAAAACACCAATACTGTTTGTGTTTTGATGACTTCACTACAGGGTTAAAACTACATTTTACAACAAAACAACACATTTGCATCCTTAAAGAAACACCGCTGCGATTTGCTACAGTGTCGTTTTATGTTTCATCTTCAAAGCAGCAGACAGAATATGTTGCATTCAGTCGCGTCTTTGCAAAACAGTTTGAAAGCATCAGATGACATCATGTGGCTGACATGGTCACAAGAAGAGTAGAATCACACTTGTGCGTTTGTGAGGACTTTGCGAAGGGTAGGAATAATCTTCAGCACAGGCTTGTGGGAGCTCTGGGGAGTCGGTGACTTTCTGCCAGAGAGAACAGCCGTTCCTGTTGTGGAAGCTCTCCAGTGATGCTGCTAGCTTCCCTGCACATGTGGGGGATGTCACAGCTGGTTTTATCAACTAATGACAAACACACACTTTATACGTGAACATCTTCGCTGCACTCACGAACCATGAAACACAAAGAGAGAGCGAAAATCAAATCACTGAGGTGATTGTACAATGAATTGCCTGCAGAGGAGAAAGAGAGAATCAGTATTGTGCCGGGGAAAATGTTCCCTCCCAGCTCTCACCAAAGCCTGACCTGAATATCATGCAGAGGGGCTGAGAGCAGGTGCGCTGCATGAAAAATTGCATCACGCAAAAGAATTTAACTTCTGGATTTAATACAGTTTCTTTGAAACTAATTATTTCTAGAGATTACGGTTATAGAATATGTGATTACACTGTCCTGCCACTTCTGGCTTCAATTTTTTTTGAAAATATATATTTCTTCTTCAATTGATTGATGCTTTTAATGCTTAAAATGTGAATAAAATAATTGAAAATTAGTGCTTCAGTAGAGTGCTATACTCATAAATTGAGTACAATAGACATTTTGTCTACTTTTAAACGGATGCTTTTAGTGAGACATTGTTTGGTTACGATTTTTATACAAGCAATAAATCAAGTGGTTGGACTGAGGCACTCAATAGTATGCAGCCAATCTTTCAAAATAAAATCTAATAATTGTAGAGATTATTTCAGCTTGAAATGTGTGTGGATTTTGGTCTGCATGATTAAAACAAATGTTTTATATATGTGTAAATGCCACATCAAGGTGTTAATTCACACCATTGATCGTGGCGTGTGCTTTAAAAGGTCAAAGGCTAACTAACATGGATTTTTGTAGTGGCAGTTTCCTCCAGTAGGTGCAAGATGCTTGACTTCCTGTCGCCTGTTGAATTGGACATTTGCTATTTCCACTACTGACAACTTTTTCATTTCAGAAATGCCCCCTGCCTCACCACTGTACTTATAATGTATGTCTTCTTTAGTGACACGTCACATGAGGAGGGTATTTGCTCACAGCTTGAGGTGAAGCAGAACCTGAAGGAAGCACGGCAAAGCAAAATAATTCATAACACCTCTGTCTGCGTGCAGGAGCTGGAGGTGTTTGCATGACAAGGGTGCATATTGTGAAATTATGATGGAGTTGCCGAGTTGGATTCACATCTCTCACTTACTTATTTTTGGACATTTATATTAAATTACAATGTTTAATAGTTGATATTTTGTATCTGGCAGCTATTTATGATACTTTCTGTTTATTAAATATGTTTGGGTTTTTAAAATGTCGACGCAAGTCATGATGCTTGAAAGATTAACCTTTGAAGTGATATTTGTATTTATTGACAATTATGACTGAGAAGGTGTCGTATGATTCACAGCTGATAGAATATGTTTCTCAGGCTCCGAAGTGACACTAATAGGACGTCTCAAAGGAGAAAAAGGAAAGACTCAAAATCAAACCATGTCTTGTGTTTCACCCCGCTGACCCTCTGCTCTCCTCAATGCGAGTCATTTCATTAACGGCGGGCCCTTTTGTGCGCAGGGTTTGTACCCCGGCTCGGAGGAAGGCTGGCAGGTGTACAGCACGGCCTCCGATCCTGACGGCAGGTGCGTGTGCACCGTGGTCGCTCCGGCCCGAAACCTCTGCAAACGAGACCCTCGGAGTCGACAACTTCGCCTGCTGACGGAACAGGCGAGTGCACAGTGTGTGTGTGTGTGTGTGTGTGTGTGTGTGTGTGTGTGTGTGTGTGTGTGTGTGTGTGTGTGTGTGCGTGTCCCACTTTTGAGCATGTCCCTGCATGTTTCAGTGGTCAGTATTGTGATGCAGCGAGGGAGGGAGAGAGGGAGGAGGAAGCGAGGCAGCGTATTGGAATGAAATATTCACCGGACTGTCTCTTTGTTTTGACACTTGCAGAAATGCACATGAACAGACACACAGGCTCTCAGGTTTCACTGACAGATGTATCCCTAATACATCAGTAGCTGTATCCTCTGCAGACTAACAGTCAATCAACATGCCAGGAGAGATTAAACTCAAAGGAAGTACTTCGCGGACAACGCAGGAATAAAGTACTTTTCTCTTCTATTTCAGGCGAAACCCTCCGTGTTGTGTGCCTCCCCCGTGCTCATACATGTGTGCATATGGTGATATTTATGGAAAGGGTTTGCATTTCACTGCGTAAGCACATTCCTCCCAATGCGTATGTGCATCTTGGGGGAGGAATGAAAATGATTTGTGGCAGAAATTGATAAATTATTGAGCACCGTCAGGCCAGCAAACATTGCTCAAAGTGTGCACTACTGTAAGCCTCACACATCATGATCGGCACCAAAGTGAACCGCAGCGCGCCGCCGATAACATCACGAGGATTATAACTCTTTTTGTTGTTCACCGCCGGTGTTACATCCTGTCCTCTTCACACAGGATGAGAGAGAAGAGAGAAAAGGAGGATGAGTGCCATCAGAAATAACGTTCTATCTGCTCTTGTAGGCGCATTCCTTTTCTCTTTTCTTTTTTTTATTACTTTATGAATCTTAATTACGCCGGCACATCTCAGGAAGTGACACCTATATCCTGTTGTGAGCGTGAATGTGTGTGTGTGTGTGCGTGTGTGTGTGTGTGTGTGTGTGTGTGTGTGTGTGTTTGTGCGTGGATCACTGCTGATTCTCCAGCTTATCTCTGTCCTCGGCAGCATGTGTTACAGCAGGAGATGTGTGGGTGGCTTTGCTTGCTTATTTGTTTGTTTGTTTGTTTGTCTGCATATCACTTCTGGATATCTGGGTCATTTCATAATACTTTTTTTTTTTTTCACACTTGTTTTTTTTATTTTTTTATTTTTACCCTGTATCAAAAGAGATTTGAAGTGCCTGGTAGCTTGGCGGGATGGTTAATAAAGAGGAGGCGTGGGAGTGTTTGTTTCTTTGCAGCAGAACATATTCTAGGTGAAAAATTCATGTTTAAATAGATCTAATGAGGTACGTCTTCAAAGGGAAAACGTGATTTGTGCGCCTTTGCATCATATTTTTTTTCCACACACGTGACTAAACGGTTTGTTACATGAAAGCACATTTCCTCACGTTCTTTGTATTCGTCCATTTTCGTAGTCAATAGTTGGAGGCACTTCTTCTGCTTCCCGTTTAAAAAGTGAGGAGAAAAGGATTTTTTTTTCCTCCCCTGTGATGCGCACAGCTGTATAAAATTGTGTTTGAAATATTCACTTGCAATATAACTTCACCACTCTGGATTATCCGAAATCCTCACGCTCAATTACAGGAAGTGGAACATGCCGTTCAGAATCCATCCATACATACATTATATGATTATGAACTTCAGGTCATAACGTCTGTATTTCCAGCCCTCTTGTGAAGGTTTTCCTTCACAAGAGGCTGTCTGTGTATCTCAGCTGATTTGTTGCTGCTGCTTCTTCCTGTCCTGTCTTGTCATTTCATTCATTGACAGGTGCTTTGCTGAGTTCTGCATCACTGCTTACGTTTTGTGTCCCCCTGGCTGGAGTGCGTTCGGCAGGGTACTTGCCGTTCCAAATAGACTTTGATGAGCGCTGATTAACTCAGACAGACCAAATTAAGACGTGTGCGCCGGCGGTTCACTGATGCAACTTCAGCTTTACCGCGAAGCTAATGTGTTGACAAACAGCAACACAACCACCTGCACACTCTTAAGACAATAAAAAAAAATGGGTTGTTTTATGACCAGTAAGTGAAGTAATTTGGTCACTTTTCAAAGATGTAACTAGTAAATATCTTCACACACAATATGATGCTGATTAAAGATGACTTTTGTTTCTAAAGGTTGGGCACCTTGCAATGCACCCTTCACTGATTTTAAGTAAAGTACTTTGGGACTGCTGAAGCAGTGAAAAATAGCACTATATAGATGAAAACCCTTGAGCTAATACATTTCTGTGTATGTATCTTACCCCAGTCCAACACCAACAAACAGGATTAGCCGGTCAACACACAATCCAAAATTGCCGTGTTGCATAAACTCGAAAAAAAACCCACCACAAATATGGGTATTCAGTGTTCAATGCAGTGATAAAATTCTGTTGGTAAAATATTGTGGCACGATGCCGACAATGATTTATCCCCAGTTATTCTTTTCCAAATACCTGAAGGCTGCAGCTCTGAAGCCCCGTGAGGCCTTTCAGCTGCTCCGCAGAACTTAGAAATAACGTGTGACAAACTAATTCATTTTATTTGTTTTTCTGTCGCACAGCAAAAGATTTTTGAAAAGCGTTTGCAGTAAATGACGCATTTCAATATTTCTTCAGACGAAATGTGTGTCATATTTACTCTGATGGCCCCTTTTCACTGCAGATTATTGATGTTGGGTTTCTGAAATATAATAGTGTCTTCGTTCACCAAAACAGCTAACTTTTTTATTTCATGAGGTTTAATGTTGTGCAGCTTTTCTGCGTTTTTTTGGAGGGTAAACATGTGATTTGTGACTTTGCACTGATCCTGGATGTTGGTGGGTTTTAGATGTCTCCTTATTCAGACACACCAGATTCTACTAGATGAGTCAATATCAGGCTTTTTTGTGGGATTAAAGGTAATCCATTCATTCCACGTATGAGTCTACATACACAGAAGATGAACCCTTAAAAAGGAAACTTCCCACTTCTTTACTCAAAGGGCTGCAACTGCAGTTTTTCAGAAACATAATATTGAAATTATTTGAATCATGCTGTAAAATTGGACAGATATATTAATAAACTACATAGAGGCAATATACATGTAATCTCTTTAAAGAATGCACTACAGAACGGACCAGAAAATTGTTTAATTGTTATTTTTAAATGTACATTTTCTGTTTTTGGGAGGATTTATCATATTTACTTCTTTATTGTCAAGGCTTAACATGTATTTACTCTATTCTTAAATACTTTTAATCTATACTCTGTAAATGACTACTATGTCTGGAGCAGTGCTATTAAGAATCCCCCCTTATAAAATATTTATAAACTATAATTTTTAATGTTTCTTCCTTTACTTTTCGTGAACTTGCAGTGATCACACGAAGTCGATCCTCATCACGCCTCCTATTTAGATTAATATTGCCACAAAAGCTTCCCATGCACACGAATGACAAGTGTGATGAGAATTATTGCGTAACAAATTCCAGGGAGACGCAAAGTTTCTAAATGTAATCTGTCAATGCTGTGAGCTGCACAAATTGAAATCCCTTTTTATCAGTACATTCCGGGGTGGAAGCAAAGGTTTCACAGATGCATATCTCCTGGACAGATAGTAACAAACCTATGGGCATCTCCAAAAACCACTAGATGCTGCGAATCCAGTGAGGTGGCTGATAAAAAAAAAAAAATATATATATATATATATATATAAAAAAAATGCAGCATTTCACCACACAGTCATACTTGTGGGCAAACAACAGGTGTTCAGGGAGAGATAACAGTTGCCAGTAAAAGTGGACCAGAGCCCAAATCAGTCATAAGCATTTCCAGCATAGGGGGACACCACAAATGATCCCTCATAATAAAAACAACGGTGTGTGTTTATGTGTCAGGTTCAGAATGTGAGTCAGTCCATGGAGGTCGTGGACCTGCGGACGTCCAGAGACCTGCAGTACGTCCGAGACTCCGAGCCGCTGGTGAGAGGAGTGGACGGACGTTTACACACTTACGTGGCCAATCCACGCACTCTGACAGCAAAGGGCCTGCAGGTACAGTCGCACACGCGCACACACACACACACGCACGCATGCATGCACGCACACACGCACGTCGCTGAAGACAGTCGCTGAAGGGAACACATAACCTTTGGTGTGAAAACATTGATTTCACGCATGCCAAGCCAACGTTTCCTGCCTGCACTCAGACACGCGAGCGTCTTTCATTGCGGGGATGAAATTTGTCTTGAAGCTGTCAATTTGCTGGCTTCATGTCCGCCATGGGAAAGTGTCACAGAGCCTCGGTCTGAAGGTGCCAGAAAAAAAAAAAAAAAGGACTGCAAGCTGTTGGGGACAAGAACCCGTCTGAAAAGAGGCTGATATTTCTCTATTTGATGACATTTACATGATATTTAATCACATAAACACAAAATGTAGGGAAATTGATCAGATAATATGCTATCAGGTTTTGTTGATGTGTTGACTTCAGGTCTGTGATCAAGGTTTTTTTCTGTTTTTTTTTTTTTTTTACAAATCTTCTACATAGCTCAGGAGGCCTCATCTTCTCAGTGTTTGTGTTTTCTGCCGCTGATGACCAATAACCAAACAGAGCAGGTCACTGAAACATTGCTCAGGAAACGACAAAGACGTATATGCTCCTCCTTTCCGAGCATTAACTTTGGAATGACGGCGACACTGAACTAATTCCCTGTGCATTTTGCACTTGGTTTGATGTTTTCAGACTTTTGAATTCCATGTTACAAAGGACGGCTTTGAAGATGCTTCACACTAAAACCATTTCTGGAGCTCCATCAGTCAAATATAGAAAACACAGAGATGTTTTTTATTTGCTCTTTTATTTCTTGTTTCAAATAAAGAGCAATGAGGATACTGTCCTTCGTCAGTCACTGCCTGCATACATATCTATCCAGTTCCTGTTCAAAACATTTTTCATACATCATATAAGACACTATTTTCCTTTAGCAAAGTTTTTAACCTTTTTTAAACAGTCAAGGCACAAGTTGATAAGCTCCATGAATCATATGGTGTTTGTGTTATGTTATTGTTTACTATTGTATCGTTGTCAGTATAAAGATAAATGTTGATCACTGAAGGTGAAATATCAAGTTCTGGATTGGATGGGCCATTAATTTGCCAGGTCTTTGAATTCATATGATAAAATAAACAAACTTCATTGTTTAACCATTTGAGGGAATGGATTTATATTTCCCTGTAGTGTGATGTAAATAAACTGAGGTTCCCCACAAGGCTAGAAATACCAGCACACGCACACGCACGTGCACGTGCACGTGCACGCGCACACACACACACACACACACACACACACACACACACACACACACACACACACACACGCTCATGCACATATACATTTAAACTTGAAATTTGTTAATGTATGCAGAGACGATAAAACGTTCACTTTGGTTTGTGTGTGTGTGTGTGTGTGTGTGTGTGGTTGGCTGGTCCTTGGGGCTTTTCACAGTCATAAGCTTTTGCCTTTTGCACTGAGAGGCAGAACTCCTGAATATTTATGTGCAGCTACATTAAGTTTATCAATAACTAAACAGTATTTTTATCCCATGGAAGAAGGAAGAAGGGAGAAGGGAGAAGGGAAGGTCAAACGGAGAGCTTCATAAACGGAAAGGGCATAAAAGAGGAGGCTATACATAAAAAAGGAAAAGGAGCATGTCTTTCTGCACATATGTAGGTTTGTTTTCTTTCTCTCAGTGGGGACACAGATGAGAGGAATGAGCTAAGCGAAGTAAAAAAGAGAGGTAAAGGTTAGGCAGAGAGGGCGAAACATGAAAGCAGGAAACAGGAGGGAGCAGATTAAAGTATTGGAGATAAAGATGGAGACGTGGCGGGGGTGGGATTAGGCAGGTAAAGTGGTTCAATATGTAACAAACCGTGACATTTTTGGCATTTTGTCAAGGCTGATTTTAATGAATACCTAATGACCCGGCAATTATGTGCAAATAATTCTGCCAATACCAGTCAGTAATGACTACGCAGCCGATTCTGAGGTCAAATGCGAGGAAATTGTTCAGTTTGCTGGTAGGAACATGCACAAATTTGTGTTTAAGGTGCCTTTTTTTAAATGTTTGAACGGGATGTTGGCGATGCATTGGGGCTGTGATTTTTAGATAGCAGAGGAAGGAGGAGACACACTAAGTGTTTGACTGACTGCCAAGCCGGTTTCCTGGTTATGTTGCTGTGTTTGTATGCGGGGGTGTGAGATGTTCTGAGGAGATGATAATGTTTTTGTCTTCACTTTTTGACACTTCTTTTAATCCCTCATCTTTTCACATATCAAATCCAGTTGCTTTCGCTATACAGGAAACTCCTTTGCGGGGATTTGAGAACGAAGATACATCTAAGAAACTGAAACAGACATAGAGAAAAGGGGGGGGGGGTATAAAGAGCTGGTTATTTTCTTTCCTGCCAGATGCAAGGCACAGTTGTTTCTTCTCTCACAACTCTTTTGGTCTGCATTTACGCCGATCAAGGCGAGAGGAAATAAATCTGTCTTGTTCTCTCCATCCGCACTGGTTCAGAATAATCTGATGTGAGATGTAAATACAAAAAGAAAAAAGAGAGAGACTCATCCAACCATCCATTTTGTGCTGCTTATCTGGGTCACAGTGCCGGCAAATTATGCAGACAAGCCCAGACGTCCTCTCTTCCAGCACATCTTCAATCTCCTCCTGTGGGACTACAGAGCGTTGCCAGGCCAGATGGGATGTGTAGTCCCTCTAGCATGTTCCGGGGCGCTTTCAAACTTAGTTAACGTGCTTCTTTGCTTCATTCACTCAAAGTATTTTCGTCTTGTATTAGCTTCTCCCAGCTGGGAGCCAAGAGATGCAACGATGGAGGCAGCAATTAATCATGTGGCTCTACCGAATGTGTATAAATAATTAATAATAAAAAAAAAAAAAAAGAAAAAGAAAAGAAAAGACATTGTCCTCAACCAAAAACTAAATTTGCGATGAGAGAGCTCATGGGCTGCTAATTCTTAAATGAAATGCAGTGGTTGAAGCAGTGAGCCCTGAGGGACACCAACTGGTGTCATGCGGGTCACTTAAACTAATTATTTACTTAGTTACTTCACAAATATAAAATGTGTAATTATCAAACATATGCAGTCCAATTATTGAAGTATCTAAATATTCAAGCAATAAATATATGAGAATGATATAATATATGTTTTACCTAAAATTTTAATCCAATGCTAGCAAATGCTACTTAAAATATTATATATACTGTAAATAGCTGACAGATATTAAGTCTCGGTGTGTCCGACCTCATATGGAACCAATCAGAGATAGATTGTTGAGTAAAAAAAAAAAAACTTACAAACATGTTGTATGAGTGAAGGCCGGGGTTTTCAAAGTATTGGAGGCATTACTGTTCAATATTTTCATCATTTCAACTATTTGGCAGCTCTTTATATTCCACATTGTCGACAAATGTTGCACTTCTGGGTTTGCACTGAAGCCCATTTCATTTGACATTTGATTAATTTGTGTTTTGCTTACGATGCATCGTGTTAAAGAATGTGTAGTAGTAGTTTCACCTTTAGCTTGTGTCTTTAGATGACTGTTTTTTCTCGAACAATAAAAGGGAAAAGAAAAGATTAGCCAGGAAAAAAGACTTCCCCCTGACCTCCAGATTTGTCCTGCTGCTCCACAATGCCCAAAGCTCTCTCACAACATCAATTGCTCACATACGACGGTGAAAACATATTTTTCAAGCGATAAACATGATAAAAATTGATTATATATAATAATGACTGTGGCTAATGCTCCAATACGGAGTGTAGTCCTGTTGTATTTACAGGGCCTGGCAGCATAAGGGCAAGGTATAAAACACAAAACACCAACAGAAGCGTTGCAATTATGCAGTAGTGATTTGTTCTACAGATACAGCAGAGTGTGCATTATGATAATGGCTATGAACAATGGCGAATGGCGGTGCTGCTTCTCTTCCACTGTCGGTTTTGGCTCATCACAGTGATGCCCGCGTGGAGCAGAGCTGTTCTCCCGCCCCATCCGCCCTCACGCATGTCATTTTTGGGGGCACAGGCTGCAGGAGGGAGGAGGGAGGACGACAGGGAAGCATAATTAACCAAATAAGAGCAACTCTGCATTTGCTCTCCGGGCTTTTTCCCTCTGAGCCCGACAAGCTGGGTGGCGTTCGCAGGGCGCCTCGAACACATTCATAAACCGCCTCAAATTAAACGGGAAGGAGCAGCAACTGCACTCCGAGCAAGGAGTGGCTAAACGAGAGAAACAAACTGCAGCTGGTCGGACTGGTTCAAACACATTAGTGCAAAACTTTCCCTCCGATTCGTTTTCCTTCCCTCTCTGTTCGACACTCGCAGGAGCTGAAGGGCCAGATGTCCCAGCTCAGGCCCCTCCTGTCGGTGGTGGAGCAGTACAGATTGGACCTGCAGACGCTGGCCACCTTGCGACTGGAGCTGCTCAACCTGTCCATCCTCCTGGCGGGCGTTCAGGAGGAGATCGGAGCGTACGACTACGAGGAGCTTCAGCAGAGGGTGCTGCTGCTGGAGACCAGGCTGCACAGCTGCATGAACAAACTGGGTATGCTGGGGAGGGGAACGCCGCCACAACGGCTGGTCCTCAAGCAAGAAAGTGACAACACCGGTCAATTAAATGATTTTAAAACAGCCCATTAAGGGGGGGAGGGGGGGTGACCTCCCGTGGGAGGAGTAATTATCCTTTTCAAATTGTATCGCACTTTTCCTGACGATGTTACAAAGTACTGAGTCAAAACAAATTGTCAAGAGAAAAGTTCCACAGTCTGCCGGGTATGATAATCAGAATCATTACATTCCTGGAAAATTAGAATCTGCTACTTTAATTTGAATAAATTAAAAATTTGGACAACTGTCATCGCGGAGGTTCCACTCAAACAGATAATTTATTCATAAATGCAACTTCTATTCAGTGTGGGGGAGGAAACCCACAGAGAACATATAAACGGCAAACTGGAAAGACGTCAAGAACCAACAGGACTCAAACCGGGAAACTTTCTTGCTATGTGTGCTGACCATTACGTAACAATGCAGCTTTTTGATCATTTATTGACAATTAAAGTAACCATTTTTCATGAATTATGCAGGAAACTTTTTATTTTTTTATTGTATAATTCTAGTTCCCTACATTTGGACATATGCTTAAATTGATCAGCATTTCCTCTTGGTAATCCTTTAAATGATAAATATCATCAGGGGTCACCCCAGAGAGTTGTAACTTACACCATAGACTTTCCTCGTCATCACGCAGAATGTCCTTTCTGCGATCAGGATTCAAACCTGGGTCCCCCGCACGAGTCAATGTCACGGCTTAATCCAATGTGCCACAAGAGGGAATTAAAAATAATGAAATAATAAAAATAGAAACATAGAATAATTAAAAATTCCCAAAAGCAGGGTGACTCATAATAACCAACCCCCTTAAAATCCTTTAATCAAAACATCTCCATCTGTTCTAAATGCCTTCTGAAAAAGACAAGTCCTCAGAGGCAACTTAATGGACATCAGCAACCTGCTAAGTTGATCTCAAACTTCAGGGAGCTCCGGAATTTCCAAGTTTATTGACAGGAGCCGTGCAGAAAGCAGGTGACAGGTGGTGGATGTGGCGACAAAGTCAGACGAAAGAGGAAATCAATGATTCTTGAAGGGATCCCACACAGGCCTGCTGTCTGCGTCCTGAGTTTGTTTTGCCCTATTTTTTAAAGGACACAATGTCCATCTTGGACGCTGCTTCATTCCCACTGATATGGGCAGCTAGAACCCATCCTGGCAGACGCTTACATTCACTTCTACAGGCAATTTCATAGTCAATTATGAACCAACTAATGCTTTTGGACTTTGGGAGAAAATGTCGGCGCATGTAGAAAACTCAACACAGGAAGGTCCCAAAACCCAGATTCAAACCAGGGACATTGCCAGTCAAAGTAAGTCTGTTCATTCTTGTTCTCTTCACGTGTCGTGTTGGAAAATGACAATTTCTGTTATTGCCGCATGAGGACATGATGCTGTTGTGGCATCGGTGTCAAGTCTCATCATGGCGTCGTCTCATAATGACGATGTGTTGATGATTGAGTATCACATTTGCTGCTTTCGAAAGTAACTCGGATATTTCGACACATTAAGTCGAGCATGTGAAATGTTCTCCCTCAGGTGATTTAAAGGGGGGCACTCAACAGATTTACCCACATGGAGATTAATTTAATCATAACAAGGACCTCTCAGTCATGCCGGATTGTCCTTTAAGCTCTTGTGTGTCGATGAAAGAGAAAATACGTCACTGGATTTAGCCCAAATATAAAAACTGAATTGTTTAACAGAAGAAAAAAAAAAGTGATTTCATTTGGAAAGCTTAGACATCAAGTCGTTATGGGAATTATGGACAAAATATTTTGCCTCAAATCTAAGTTGAAGTGTATTTTTCTTTCGCCAATGCTTTTGATTTTTTATATTCCAATTTTACATCATGGAATATTATAATTTCTTAAAAACAAGAAAACAAAAGGTGCCTGCTCTTGCGAACCTGATGAAAAGCCTCCTGATACGTAAAATGCATCTTTCGCTGCAGCGATAAACAAAACCGTTGCCTCAGGTCTTCACAGTTTAAATCACTGCCACACTGCACGAGATTCTGTGGAGCTTTTGGAAGTAAAATTGAATAATTGAAATATTATGAGTAAACAGACACAAATACACCAAATATATTGTGGAGTGGTGTGAAGTCACAGCTCATCTGTGCGAACAATTGATTATCCTCACTGTAAAAAAAAATCTGTTTGTCTGTAATAGTCCTAATCTGCGTCAACCTCATCCGATGACCTTGGTTTCAACATGCCCCGCTGTGACACAGCTAATTGTAACGAGTGGCTCACCATTACACTTTCTCCAGAGTTTCATGATGACACTAGATCTAGTTGTGTAGGAGCACAAACACGACGGAAACACGCAGCACTGTGCGCCTCCGTCACCAGGAACACCCACCTCTCATACGGAGAGATTTTTCTTCACATGAATTTCTCCACAGCAGGCGAGAATGTCTCTTTTTTAACAAAGTTGATAACTCCACACCAGCACTGTGTGCTGTTCAAAAACCGAGCACAATATCAAAGGTTCAGGGTTGTCGGTACGACCAGTCTCGCCTCAGAGATGGATACAGACTCGGCGAAAGCAGAAAAGTTGGTCTTTTTTTTTTTCTTTCTTCAAACTGTCTAGAATAAAGTGAGTTCTCACCAGTACATTTCATACCTGATGAGAAATTTAAGCAAATGTCTCCTGGGAAAAGAGGAATGAAAAAGAGTGAACATTCTGTTCTCGCCAGGAACCTCACTCACTACAGGTTTCTGACCAATCACACAGTTGTCGGACATCACACAAGAATGACTCCATTCTCTTCTGACAGCTCTGACAGAGAAAGTACATTTTTCCATTCTTGCAGATAGACCTTTACTTAAAGAGGTCTTTTGAAATGATGTTTATAACCTCCGGCACATCAGCTACTGAATGGCGACCTGCCTTTAACATGCATTCGAATTCTTTACATTAGATCAGGATTGTCAGACCTTTCATTATTGTGGCAGCGAAGGAGGCATTTCGTTTAGGGCATGTATAGCTCAGTGACGTGCGGTTAGGGTTGTGCAGCACACATTTAATTTTGACGCTCAGTAAAAATGTCTCTTATTTTTCAAACTTTAATCCATTTTAATAAAGGTTGTCTATCAAAATGATAAGAAAAAAGATATTTTCGGCCAAAAGTTTAGTTATCACATACACTTACTCCTACCTGATTTAAAAAAAAAAAAAACAATGCAAAAAACCCCGAAAAAACTCGAAAAATGGAGATTATGACCAAAAATCGGTTCACCTACACCCCCTTGAGGTGAGGCAGAGTACTGCGTGCCTCACTGGCTTGACTTTTCTCTGCGCTTCATTGTACGATCAGCAGGAAGGATTGTCTCACACATACATTAAAGACATGACACAGACTGTAGAGATCCTGCTGTAGAACAAATAGTAGTGTAAAGTTCACATTGTTGATAAGCTGAGGAACAGTTTGTATTGGATCCCAGTCAGACACGAGGCTCAGCTCTCCACTGCCTCACCCGGGATTTCTGCCTGGATTTCATCCACTAAGACTCAAACTCTATGATTTATAGTCAATAAAATGTCAAAAAAAAATTGTGTAGAGTCATACTGAAAATGCATCTTTAACACAAATCAATGGATAATATTAATATTTATTTTATGTACATTTTTTCTTTTTTTCATGATGACAGGCGTACTCAGGTGAGCTTTGACCAAATGCCAATCATTACTGTGTCTCGCTCAAGGATACTTTGATGTGTGAACAGATGATTGCACGTGCGACTTAGAGAGAGACGGCCTGCTGGACCGACTGGACACCCTGCACTCATAAGCATCATCCTCTGTGGCAAGTGGTTTTGCTTACATCACTTGATGTGACGCTTTAATTCCACTTTCAGCGTGAAGCAATCCATACCTGATTGCAAACTTTGGTCGCACCACAGGTGTGAGTCCTGCCTTAAAGGCACGGTCAATAGGCCCTGCACTCACCAGCCCTCCTGCTATCAGGAGGCAGTGCGGTGGAGTGAAGCTGGGATTCTGGCAACATCGTATTCCACCACATCCTCGTGTGCTCCCACTTCACCCGATCTGATGGAATCAGACACGGTGTTTTGTTTGGTTTGTTTTTTCTCTTTCGTTTTGTTTTTTTTTACTTCAAAACACACAAAATGTCAAATGACAGTAAAAATGCCAAACAGATTTAATGTGGGCTTATGTTTAAGTTTGTGAGGAATATTGAGAGTAAGACACGGAACTTAAAGTTCCTCTACCGGAATCTACACGAGAAAAATGAAAATATTATAATGTAATACAAGCCTAATATAGTCAATCCTCTTTCTGAAGGAAATTTGTCATTACACTCATAAAAACACATATTTCCAGTATCTGAATTTCGCAGAACATATGTTGATTGACATCTAAGCGTCGATTTCGCAGAACCGAAGATTCCCAAGGCAAGATCACTCGGATCTTGATTCGCACTGGAAATATGATCATTTTCACAACATTTAAGATGATTCTCATGGCTTAAAGACTCTTTTCTTTGAGAAAATCTGGCTTTTCCCTCCGTCTGAATGGATCAAATGTCGATATTTTGGCTTGATCTGCTTGCGACGCCATCTTTGATATCCCGGGAAAAACTATAGCTAACTAACTATATCCCAGGAAAGTGCGGGTTGAACATTTGTAGAAGCGAGTGGTGACGGTCTTGTTTATTCTCTGTTCAGGAGTGATACCTGTTATGGGAAGCCTATTTTAGAGATTTCTTTAGTTTTTTTCTGTCAGAGTAACTTTAATGTCGGCAGCACGTCGGCACACTGAACATGAAGCTCCACGTTGAAGCCAGGCATCATAACACAAACACTCTGGAGAGAGCTGGGAATGGTTCTAAAGGCCGGCCACGGCTTCCTTGATGTGTTCCTCCAAGCTGCTGATGATAGCGTCATATTTACTGGACCGACATGAGAGCGGTATTGATTTTCCTCTTTCCAACTGTCTGCCGCACAGCCAAGAAACATTTTCCACAAAATGTCAAACTATTACTTTAAGAGCAGTCAGCACTGCAGCAACAATTAAGTCTGACAAGGTCACACATGAGGAGAGAAACCACAGCAGGGTCGTTTAGTTTATATGGATGAAGTGCTAAAGCTGGGACATCCTGAGCTTATGAAGAGAAAACATTGCAGCAGAAGTGCTTTTAGAGACATTTATGTGGATGTTTTGCCGTTGGATTTCCTGTGGAGAAAAGAAGAAGAAAAAAAAACCCCTCTTTATGGAACTACATTATTAATGATGAAAATCTGAGCTGTTAAAAAGTCTATTTAAATTCCTGGTGAAATAAACATTTTACATGAACCTTTCAAACAAGGTGACTTTTAGTTGAGTAAACACAGCTTTAAGGTTATACAAATAAACCAACGTGGTTTCAAAAGATACAAGAGATAGATAAATACAGTACATCTATAAAAAAAAAAAAAGTAAAAATGATTCATAGGTTTTTTTGTGTTTGGCAACAAGGTGCCAAAATATTTCTCTTAAGCCTGCACTTTCTTCTTCATACTTGGAGCGCAGACATTTACAAGAGTTGATGAAATGTTAAACGGAGATGACAGATCACAGCTGTTGCTAAATTCTCCGTCCAAGAAACCCAGACTGCGCAAATAACTCACTCTGAACCAGAAAAATATGAACACACACAAAGACCTTATCTTCCATCATCCTTTACTTGCCGCCTGTCTGAATTACTGTCGGGGCTCTTTATTCCAGATTTACCATAATATGTTCATTGTTTATTTACAGGCTGTGGCCGACTGACTGCAGTCAGCAACCCAATCACCGTGAGAGCCTCGGGGTCCCGCTTTGGTTCCTGGATGACTGATGCCATGATTCCCAGCTCCGACAGCAGGGTGGGTGTAGCGTGTAGTCTGCCCGTGTGTCTGTGGGTACCGTGGACTTTCACTCTTTGAGGACGAGCTTCAGTCGTCGGCAGTTCATTCCGGCGGTGCAGCCTCCGGCTGGAGAGCAGAGCAGGGTACAAGTAGCAGAGATTACGTGTTGGTTCAGTTTGTGTTCCCACGGGCATTATGACAACATTATATGACAACTTACGCTGCCACTTTTTATTGTTTTTTTGGGTTGTTTTTTTTTTTTTATGAAGCCTATTATGCGCCAGTGTATCTTGCATACTCATTTGTGTGCTGGGCTTCATGCATTCGTGGGACAACCAAGCATTTTACGAGCGGAGACATTACGGTGGCTTGTAAAATGCAGGAAGGACTTTCAAAACAGAAGCGTGGGCCCGTTCCACACCAAGCAGGAAAGACCAGCGAAAGCGGCGCGGCAGCTCTGATAGTGTTTAAATCCTGTGAGTGACTTGTTTTGGGATAATTTGTTCTCTGTCGCGTTCAAAGTGCTGCAGAGTTCGATTTCAATCCAATTCAATTCAACTTTATTTCACAGCAGCGAATACAACAGAGTCACTTCTCGGTGCAACCGGAAGAGAAGATAAAGAGACTCTTCTTTAAAGTCTCTGTGCATTTAGTTCACGCAAAAGGCTTTACATGGAAGGTCAGAAGGTGAGAATTGTTTTCACGGTTTTCAATTGGATGATAAATTATGTCAGAGAAAGTCCTTAGAGGCACAAAGTACTGCTCCAAATGCATGCGTGTATATGTGCTTTACGACTCGTGTTGTGAGAACATAAATCTGCCTCAAGCTGTTTTCCTGGACGACCCACTGCTATTCATGTTCGTGTCTCCCCGCTCCGACGCGCCTGATTTAAATAAATGGATCCGTGTCAAGTTTCTGCAGTGAGATCTCATTTGAATCAGGTGTTGGAGGAGAGAGGAGAAAATTCCAAAGCATGCAGGGTAATGTATATTTGAGATCAGGATGGTGAAGCATCTGGTTTGATTTACATTGCAACTCTCTATAAACCATCAAACTGGGGGAAGTTGCCCCAAAAAAACTTTCAGAAAACAGCGAAATGAACTTTAAAGAAATGACAGCGGATATCAAATTCGTTAACGTCACATACAGTTGAAAGAGAATCTAATGAGGAGTTTGAAATGAGCAGAAAACAGAGTAAATGAAAATATAAATCAACTGAAATGCAGATTTTCATTGACATGCTGTGCTGCTGTGCTGCTGTGCTGCTGTGCTGCCGCTCTGCGGGAGGTTTGAGGAGAATGCCAACTCGTTGCTTTTTTGACACAGATGTAAAGATAAGGAAGTCTGACGAAGAGAAAGTCAGACTTCCAGCCTCAAACAATGGAAAGACAACTGAAGTACTGCATCTCGTGGCCTGAAGCATTGCCCTACAATATTGAGCGATGCGTGGAGCTCACCGTCCGACACTTTCCTGCCGATAGGCGAGAAAATTGAAACAAGCCATAGTTTGCGTTTACGACTGAAGCAGGTGTTGTGAAGTCAAGCCCAATGACACTGCAGTGTGGACTTTGTCTGCACTCATTACAAGTTACACACACACACACACACACATGCACGCACATGCACACACATGCACGCACACGCGCGCACACACGGGTCAGTTCAGGGAGCGCATATTAAGCTTGTTGTCAAGGCGACTGTCTCCCAGTTGCCAGGTGTGATTTATATCGCCATGGTGACCCCTGCCTGTTCCCTATTAGTGCGTCTCCGCGGTGATGAGAAGGAGCAACACACAGCCGCAGCGTCCCAGTTATTACCCCGTGCTTCCCAGTTACCAGCTTGACTGGTGGAGTTGACGGGTGACGAGCGAGGACTCCCTCACATTCCTCAGATGCGTTTCCCTCTGTTTCGACAATCCAACGCTTTATGTTTCTATCTCTTTTATTGCTACTTGCTCGATGCGTGTGCGACTGTTAACGATCGCAGAGCAAATCGATCTCATGGAAATGCATCGTAAAGTAGCATAGCCATGAAGAGGCGCGGAGATGAGCTCCCTCGTGAACAAACATTAATGTTTACCTTCAGTGTCTTTCTGTGTGACCTTGAGGACTCGCAAACATGCAATCTAATGTACATCCCTGGCATATAAAGCAATTGTAGGTTGACGTTTTTTTTAACAAGACAAGTCTCTTTGGGATGTTTGTAATGCTTGAAACAAAAAATGGATTCTGCGTCACATCTGCACTGGTCGAAATAAAAGCATTTTTTCCATTGACAGCGTTTGAAAAAGATGCGTTGCTTCACAATACATCCATGTCATTAGGGTGAAGCAAATACTGGACGTAACTATAGTCGCTGCTCACTTATTCTAAAGATAGCAGTGTCCTGCAAGCCATTTGTCTGAGGTGTCTCTTGTAATGGTTGTATATGGGAAAAAAAGCTTTTAAGTCTGCGGAAGAACTTTCTTTCCCTCTTGTACAATTGCATGATCAACTACTGGGACTGCTATATGCTGTTCTTCTGCTAGATCCAGGCTGTGCACCCCTTGGAAGCACATTTCACTAGAATAGAAGAAATGCCATGTTTGAGTGCGTGATTTCGCTCTGTTAATGTACTTGTGGTGAAAAATGTATTTTCTAGCTTGTGGTAATCTTCCTTCCTGGTTGCTACAATTACTCAATTATCCAGCTTTTCTCTGCAGGAAAATCTTCTTTCTTTCCTTTCTGAAGCATTTACAGCCACTAAGGATATGACTATTTTGTTTCCAATTATACTTTAACAAAACTTAAGACTTGTCAAAAAAAAAACAACAAATTGTTCTATGAAAGACATCCGTGTTTACAGGGTTGTAGTCTGAGTCTGAAGTATTTCCTCTACCATCCCAACAGGACTCAATATGAAAATACATTGTTGAATCTGATGGCGTGAATCCGAAAATTTCAAACATGAAATATGATGATAGACAAAAACAATCCGTTGTCACTTTTCCATAAAGGCGTCATGCCTCATGGTCAGACCACTGATGTATACAGAGGAAAGACACATTGACCCGCTTTGGACTCGTACAGTCTGAAGGCTGTCAACTCCATCCCTGACAACACGTTCATCAAGTTCCGAATGTTCATGCACGTTATCTGAATTCCCCCTTTATGTTTTGCTTTGCTTCTCTTTCTGGAAATGAAGGTCGGCTCCTCAGGATTACAATAGCAAGTCCTCTGTGTAGAACTACCTTCTCTAAATTCTCCAAGATCTTCATCTGCAACAAACTCTCTGCATCATCTTCGAGTTCCTGGGAGCGGAAACTCCTTTCAGCTCCTCTCCAGAAATTCCTCAACACAGCACAGTCTCAAAATCTGAGAGCAGAAGAATGATCGAGGCACCATGGTCTACAAAACAACAGACACAGATTCTGGAATTAGATTGACAAAGATGAGAATTTGCATGCAAACTTGGATTACATCAGCCAGGATGCAAACATATACAAAAGTCTTGGACTCAAAATCCAAACACATTGATTATTAATCCAAAACCATAGATTAGGAATACGCTAACCTGACATAATAATCCAAGGGCACAGGTCATGGATCTTAAGGCACAGATTAGGAATCCGCAGTATTAAATAATGAGCAAAAAATACTTGAACGATCCAAGAGCATGGATAAGGAAGCCACATGCACAGAATAGTAATACACTCGCGTGGATTAATAATCCAACAGCACAGATTAGGATAAATTATCACTATATAATAATCAAAAGGCAACTGACAGGAGTACATTATAATAACTAATTCAGCAGCACAGATTCTCCAAAAGCACATATAAGGAAACCACCAGATGAGAAATTAATAATTAATCATCAAAGGGCCACATTGTGATCCCCCAGCATTGATTAGCAGTTCAGGAGCATGGATTAGGAAACCAAGAGGATTAAAACTGCCCATTCAGAAGCACATATCATGAACTGACAGCCTAAATCCACTGATAGCTCTTTTCATGCCCGAAGAGGGCTCCAAATTACAAGATAAATAAAACATAATGATGTCATTGCATAGATATCGGGACTTCTGCTCTGAGCACGATGTTCATGTCGGGGATGTTGTCAGCTTTTGGGATTTCATGCGGTCATTATTTATACAGCCACTAAAAACTTCAAAAAAAGTGAAACCTCATAAACTTTACATACCAACTGCATAAAATAAGTGTGTGTGCATGTGTGTGTGTGTGTGTGTGTGTCTGTTTAATTTTTTTTTTTTATTATTCATAAAATGATAACGTCTTATAAATCATGACAGCCTGTTTGTTGTCCTCCCAAACTAAACTAAGGAAATGCCACAAACACGCACGCACAGGCCTGCACGTGCATGCAATCACGCACGCACACACACACACACACACACACACACACATGCGCTGATGAGCTAATGAAGAATTCATAAATGCCAGCCTGGAACCCTTGTGCAGACACTGTTGTCATGGATACCAAAGGATGTATCACAATGACTTCACTCATTAAACTTCACTGTGTGTGTGTGTGTGTGTGTGTGTGTGTGTGTGTGTGTGTGTGTGTGTGTGTGTGTGTGTGTGTGTGTGTGTGTGTGTGTGCGTGTGTGTGTGTGTGTGTGTGTGTGTGTTGTACTCCTCATGCACGCCCACGTGCACGCACGTGCACCTGTCGCTGTATTTGAGAACAGCTGCTGAGGTGTGGATATCCCCTGATCTGTCAAGATGTCTCTGCCGACAGTGTGAGAAGGAGAGGGAGGATGAGAGACGCAGCAAACAAGAGGGAGAGAAGGAGAACTCTGGGTGAAGAAGTGTTAAACAGGGAAAAGAGATGAAGAGATAAAAGGGCTGAGGAAGCTTTGGGGAAGGTGGAGATGGAGGGAGACAGGAAAAAAAGGGGTAAAACTACAAAAGGAGAAAGAGGTAAGAAAGAGGTCAAGACGGCTTGAATTCTTAACGGCTCCTTATTTGTAGTAATTATTACTCCTCTTCAGCCTGCCTGTGAAGTGATTCCTCCCCTCGGAGGCTGTAAAGAAATAAGAGACAATATTCCTAACCTTTTTTCTTACTCGCAGTTCGGTTGAAGACGAGAAATGAGGCTGCAGCCGTTACACAATTGAAAAGCATCTATTCAAACTGAATTTATGAATTGATTTCCGCTGATTAGAGTTTTTCCACCGAGGCGTCGGTCTCCTGCCCCATGAATCTGGCTGGTATAGTTGCCCATTGTGGTCAAGTTAAATCACCCCGTGATGAGTTGCCGTGCACTCAAGTGATCCGTGTTGCGCTGTGTCCAAAATCAAAACAGCTCCATCCAAGGATGGAGGCTATTTTTGGCGAGTCGGTGTTATTTTTGGGCACAACTGAAGACACGTGATTCATTTGGTGTTTGAAAGGTGCTCAAGCCCAGCTCGTTTCGTCACAATGCAACCAAGAATTTGCAAGTCCGGTAATCAGGTAATCTGGCAGCGTCGGACTCAAACGTGCCTCTCTGGCAGGTTTGCATCAAATACAGACGTTTGATCAGTGGCTTTTTGTTTTGGCGCTGACTGTCATTGTCATTTCACTAATTCTCTTCAGCTTCTCTGAAGATGTAGCGGTCAAGTGGAGGCCTGAGGTCAAAGCTATTATATTTGTGAGCATTACTGAGAAAGCTTCAAGTTCCTTCAACTTTAGTCGTCCCTCCTCAAATTCTTCCCACCCTTTTTTTTTTTTTTTTTTTTTGTGAATGAAGCTTCAGACAACAAAAATATCCACCAGGCTCGGCTGTTATGTCAAATATTCAAGCGTTACTTCACTAGCCATAGCCGTGGGACTTTTGCTGTGTCAGAGCTGCACTACTGAAGTGCAGCAGAAGTTGCCGATTGTTTTTAAGCAACGCTGTTGGCAGAGTTGTTGTTTATGTGACTTGGCTGGGATTTAATGGGGCAGCTTCTCAAGTGTGCTCACGTGTATTACCTGTTGAGGGTTAGCTGTGAAGTGCACAACTCGCTGGTTCGCATGGTCCGCAGTATGTCAGGAGGAATTCTGCTTCAGGAATTTCTGTTCTCCAAATATAAAGTTGTGTGTAAAAAACCATGAGGATAATGAAACTGCTGCTCAGCATCCTTGAAGTCGAGTTACAAAATGTTTTACTGGAGTAACCTTGTGCCGCTCGGCTCCTGCTTCCCTTATCATTGCCACGTCAACGTGCCAGCGGTACCAGCGATCAGCGGAGGACAGATCGATTGACAGGTTAAAGTTGTAACTGTGAAATTAACACACAGCCCCTGTTGACTTCAACCAGACGGCTTTTGGATAATCAGGCTTTGAGTGAGTGAAACATGATGTGTTGACAATGAGATTATAATTTTATCTGTTGTCAATGCCAAAAGTGACAATTAGGACGCATTGATCCTTGTGGAAGATCTGTACGTGTATGCCACACATGCTTTTGTCTCACGTCAAGTTATGATATATTATATATTGTAAATTGTTACGTCAGTAAAGACAGCTCTTGTCAATTTTTGCTGTAAATTTTTGCTTTAAACATCCTTTTATATGCGGCTTTTAGTTCTACCTCTTTCACTATATGGCTTTGTACGATATCTTAGAATTTGAGTTAGTCTCAAATTTTAACATTCAAAGAATTATGCCTTTAAATAAATTGTTTAAAATTTTCATCCTCTGCTTATTTGATTGTGATCGCTTTGCAAAAACTAGAGCTACACTCGGCAGAGCGCAGTCGTATTTGTTTGCGGAACTAATTTAGCATCGCGAGCATGATAGCCGTTAGCTTATATCGATGCTAACTCGGTAGGTCATGTAGCAACGTCACTGTGTGAAACACTGAGCTGAAAGCGTTTCCATGGCAACAGACACTGATCTCCTTTGACCTCTTCCATGAGGCGCCGCTATCAACCACTTTTTGTGGGAAATTTGTTGCCATTCTGCGGGGGATTTATTTGGAAACCGTTAACCGTTAACATCCCAAAATCAAATCGATTGGTCCTTTGAAGATGAAAAATCATCCCTGAAGATTTCATGCAATTCGGTTGAGTAGTTTTTGCGAAAGGTTGGTAAAATATATACACATAGATACTTCGTTGGTCACCCAACTTTCTTTGGCAAAGGTAACAATGTCAAAGATAGTGTGGCGGGAAAAGCTCCATTATAATCCTCCTGATCTCGAGGTTGGTTTTCTCGATCTCAGACGCTTCGTGTTGAAGTGTCATAAAGGAAAAACAGTGGACCCCACCTTGCTCCCAGGACTCTCAGCGCCACTGCTTCGTTTTAAAAGAACGTGCGACTGCAGGCTTGAAGATATCCACTTGAAATGTCAAGCACAAACTCAATATTTGCAAAGACCTGTGGATTTTATTCCCTTCAGTGTAGACACGCTGAGAAGGGATCGCTTCTTGTGTATTCTCGTGGGAGGCAGCTGAGGAAATATGGGGGTTGGCCGTGTGGGAACAAACCAAAACAGAACAGAACAGCGTAACGATCTGTTAAAACTTAGGTGCGAGTTCAAAAACGGCGAAAAACAAAAGAAAACCCTCCTTGCTTGCACTCACTGTATAATCAGCGTCTGGAGCTTGTTTATGTAAAGTAAATGGTGCATTCAAATGTGAGAAGATTACAGCTGCCGGCAAACAAAGGAATCCCTGCTCCTTTGCAATTCTGTTTAAAGGGGATTTAAAGCGTAGAAAGCGTCATCAGTGTTTCGAGGAAAGGAGACAGGAAGAAAACAGTCGAGAGGGCAATCACTCTGTTTCATTGTGTTTTGTTTTTTTTTTAAACCACAAGCTGAGTCTCAATTAAGCTCTGTGTTATCGAAGGCCCTCGAAATAACTGCAATCAGTTACCTTTGTCTGAAAGCTCATAACTCAATGTGGATTTTAAATGTTGCCACTACAAATTAAGTATAATTTTTTTTTTTTTTGAAATGTCACTACCACAGCAGGAGAGAGAAACCCTTTTCATCTGCTCTGTACTTTCTGCCCTCAGTACGTCTTCTATCCTTGCAGGGGGAATAACGAGCGTCTTCCTCACCAACAATGCTTTCTCTCCTCAGTGCTCTCTGCTCTTTTCTTTCATCTGTTTCACCTCTCGTCCCTCTATGGGTAATTAATCCTCCATGCTGTCGTCGCTCGATTTTCCTCCCTTCTTTTCCCTCATCTTCCCCTGCTCACTTCTCCTCCGAGCTCCCGCCTTCCTCCCCGGTCTTGTATATTTACACCTTCTCTCATTACCCTCAGATTATCTGGTTTCACTTTTCATCAGGCACTTATTTAAATTCAGGTCAGCCTGACAAAGGGGGTGGGGGAAGGTGGACATCAATCTTCCATACTTGGGAGAGATGAATCAGAATTTATTGCCTTTAATTATCTCAAGGAAATTTATAAACTGCAGAAATTAAAGGGCAAAAACTCTCCCAACATCACCAGCACCTTTTAAATCAATAAAAAAAAAAGAGAAAAACATGATTTTGAAGCCCTGTCTCAGGCTCTACTTAATCTTCAAATGCCATCAGGCAAAAGCAAAATATTTACCAGGTTTCATCCAGGCAGAGGTAAGTGAAAGAGAACATGATAATGAGCGTCGGCAACGCTCAGTTCAATACAAACATCTTTGAGGATTGCAGCGTCCTGAATTCAGCCGTTGATTCTGAAGGGTTACGTCAGAAGTGGGGAGCTTGGGACGTGGCTATCGCTGATGTGAAGGTATTATGTGTAGAATTAATAGGAATCTATCAACAGGGGCAGTTGGCATGGTGGTTTAGTGGTTTCGGGCAGCGGCTCTCAACTCTTCTTGCTTTGGGAACCCCTTCGGGACTAACCGCGACCCAGAAAAATATTTTCTTCAGCTTTTGTTTGAAGCTCGAATATAAAGTGAGCTTATGGCGTCACTTTTATCACTTTTATCCTGCATGTCATGGAGTTCCAGGTGAAACGATATTACCGGAAGAAAATTCATCTCCTTTACTTCCTTGCTGGGAAACATTCCCCTTATCTCTATGCAGTACCTGAAATGACTGATGACACCAGGTGGTGTTCAGAAAAGGTTAGATTTTAATAACGGTGAGTGATTGGAGGGAATACAGAGAACATCTGATAATGCACTTTTTTCTTTTGAAACCTACCCGGTATACACTCTTCTTCTTGATAAGATGAACGCACTCAGCCAAACACACACGCAATCATGTTAAATGACGACAAGCTCTCAGTCCAACATAGTGGTCTTTTGATCAGTACGAAATAAACCTGATAGTTGAATTGGCTTTTTTAAGAGTTACCGATCAATCTATGGCTGTAACCCAGTTTTACCCATCTGCTTTTGATTCATTAAGAAAAATCTTCAAAATGTTTGAGTTTGTTGAATCTTTTGCAACACGCAACGCCTCCCTTTCCAAAGGTTCACAGAAATGAGCCTTCACATGAGCGCGATAGCAAATGGTTGCATCACTGCTGCTGCTGTTTTCCCTTAATGTGATTTATTTAAATTGGGCAGTGGCCAGCAGGCACAGTATCTCAGAAGACCACGGTGAAATCGAATCAGGTTGCTGGTGAGCGGAGTTGACCATGATGGATCGCTCAGCAAAATCTAAGGAATTTATTGGCCAGTGGGAGATAATTTTTACAGGCAGGATAAAGAGTTAAGAACAGAGATAAGCCACGTGCGTACCTCTTTCCTCCCTCTGTCAGGTGTGGTCGATGGACGGCTACTATAAGGGCCGGCGTGTGTTGGAGTACAGGACGATGGGCGACTTCACCAAGGGCCAGAACTTTGTGCAGCACCTGTTACCCCACCCCTGGGCGGGGACCGGCCACGTGGTCTACAATGGCTCTCTCTACTACAACAAGCACCAGAGCAACATCCTGGTGAGAGAGAGAGAGAGCGTCCGAGGACCGTCATTTATTGGCAAAATATCCAAAGTGAAGGATAATTCCCACGTGTGTGTGTGTGTGTGTGTGTGTGTGTGTGTGTGTGTGTGTGTGTGTGTGTGTGTGTTTTCAGATCCAGTACCATTTCCGCTCTCGCAGCGTGTTGCTGCAGCGCAGCCTGAGTGGAGCAGGATACAACAATACCTTCCCCTACAGCTGGGGGGGCTCCTCTGACATTGACCTCATGGCCGATGAGACCGGGCTGTGGGCCGTCTACACCTCCATCCCAAATGCTGGAAACATAATGGTACGCTCTCCTTTTTTCTCCTGATTGTATTTGAATGCAGCACTCCTCATTTAAATATTGGGAAAATATGATTTGGCCATCAGACGCTTTCTTTACCTTCCAGGAGTCATTAACACTCACACACTAAAACTCCATTTAGAAACATGACAGAGACAAATTGCTGCACGGTGTAATGTAATATACTGTGACGTGCAGCGTGTGTATTGCGTGAGTATCATGGCTGGATTTTGATATAAATTAGCTTACAGCTAACTTTCTCTGATGGCATAAGCCTCCATCCCCATATGCAAAGCTTCATTGGTCAGAATCAGCAATGTACAGGTGGAAAAGAAGGTGAAAATGCAATTCTAGCATTTCAAAAACTCAGTCGTGGAACATAATTAGACAGTTAAGAAATTACAGGGGTTTTGTAGTTGATTGCAATGAATCGCTTTGGAACTCTAATCTCTGTATTTAATGCAAGAAGCCACTTCTTTTCACTTTCAGCTAATTTTGGTCGATGAATTAATCAATAAACTTACATAACAGTTTTGCTTTGAAATGCAAATAATTTTTTTGCATATTTTACACATAGGTATGTTCATATCCATGCATCCATCCCGAAGTTTGTGTGTGTTTTTTTTCTAACTAAAACTTTCCATCCAAATGGACAAGAAACGTCTGTCCCATCTATGAACCTGCTACTATTCTTGTTTTACACACTGAGCTTTATTGTCCCATGTGTCTTGAACACTGATACTGTAGATTTTTCCTGGGTTTGCCAGAAAGAAGGGTGGGAAATTGGCTTGCAAACAGCTCACCTCTTCCCACACTCCAGCTCCCTCGAACACACAGCCTTTGGGCCGGCCCCTCTACTAAATCAATGTCTTTGCCCAGCGCAGGCAATGTAAACAACAATCAACCTCTCATTTCACCTAATAACAATCTATTACACTGAAGGCTCTGTACAACATAGGGTTGCTACAGTATAGTCAGTATACAGTATACTTTGTTTGACGCACTGAGAAACATTCTACAGGTTGGAGTTTAAAGGGGTCATATTATGCAAAATTGACTTTCTAATGGTTTTCCAACAGTACTAATCGTCCCCACAGCTGGAACGAAGCCCCAGAAGTGAAGAAAGTGTGTCCTCTCTCCCTGGCTTGTTTCAGGTTTTAAAAAGTGTGTTGCTCCAAGCAGCCAATCAGAAATCAAACCCTATATAGTGTCATCTGGGGTTTAGCCAATCACAATCAAGGTAGGCTCCTCCCCCTTTGACTCCTCCCACAATTAGACAGCTCTGCTCTGGCACATGGCACCACGAGAGGAAGTACTTCCTCCTCTTCCCAAGATGGGCATGTGTGGGCGGAGCCAGTCCAGCTCACACAGACACAGCAGATTCTGGAAAGGAAACGCAATCAACTTCAAATACAACATTTTGGAACCAAAGAAACCATGTGCAAGTGTTGAAAAACTGGATAATATGACCCTTTTAAAGATAAATTTGTCAAGAAGTCGTCTATTGCTTAATTAATCAGAATTAACGTGTCCTGGGAAAAGAAAAGAAAACTATGTTGAACTGAAAAGAAGAGGAAAAAAACTGGTTGAGGTCAGAGTGCCGTCCATTACTGCTGCTCTCACGCTCAGTAGGCTGACTTAAAGCTCAGTGAATTTTCTCCTCTCCCTCTCTCTCTCTCTCTCTCTCTCTCTCTCTCTCTCTCTCTCTCTCTCTCTCTGTAGGTGAGCCGCATGGACCCCCGTTCTCTGGACGTCCTGCAGAGCTGGGACACGGGGTTCCCCAAGCGAAGCGCAGGTGAAGCGTTCATGATCTGCGGCACGCTGTACGTCACAAACTCCCACCTGGCCGGGGCCAAGGTTCACTTCGCCTACCACACCAACTCCTCCACGTACGAGTACACCGACATCCCCTTCCACAACCAGTACTCCCACATCAGCATGATGGACTACAACCCCAGAGAGAGAGCGCTGTACACCTGGAACAACGGGCACCAGGTCCTCTACAACGTCACGCTGTTTCATGTCATTCGGAGTGACGGATAGAGCAGACTTGATGGAGAGAAAAAAATAGAGCTGAAAGAGATGGACAATACACACACACACACACACACACACACACACACACACACACACACACACACACACACACACACACACATACACAATGGCCATTTACGTCAACAAGAAAATGAGTACTTTCTGTGGAGGCATTTGAAAGACTTCAGGCCTGCGAGAGCTCACTGAGCTAATAACTAGACACAATACACGGTTGTCGAACACCAGTCTAAAGGTCACAAGCAAGAGTATTCATCACGGCGGAGATGAAAATTAACTGCCTTGGCTGTGCGAACGCTGAGAGGAAGAAAATAAATAAATAAAAAAAGGGGGAAATCAGACATTTTGTGCTCATCCATATTCCGTTCCGTTCCATTCCACTTGTGTATCAAGAAATGACTTTGGAAGTTGAGGTCGAGTCATCGAGGGAGAAAAAAAAACACTCAGCTCGTGAACTGAATTTCACCTCGCTTCAGAACTCGAGCTGTGACGACGACAACGCCGACGGAGGTAATTCCGGGGGTTTGTGATGTGATCGTGGACGTGTTCAGTCAGCATGGTTGTTCATTCAATAAAATTTGCTGTCAAACTTTGCTGGAACTTTTCTGACTCCTTTGTTCCGGAGCGGGATGAATGAAGACGGTGAGTGTTTGTCGACTTGTACGCTGACGGTGTCTCCCTCAATAAAGCTCAGCGATGCGCTCACTCAGAGGACGTATCAAAGCTAAAAGTTTGCACGTCGACAAAAGAAAGGAATCTTGAAGTTGATTCACTAACTGAGCACACTGAGGATTTCATCCGACTGACGTACAACACAGCAGGCAATATCCTTTTACCAGGTTTTATCTTAATGAATCTGCAGGGGAGGAAATGTCTGCCACACATTCATACTGATAGAAATTTGACCACACATGATGTGAAATCTACAACACAATTTACGACTGCATCTGAAAGTGTGAATCCGCTCAGCTTCCAGCAGAGACGACTGCCGTTATTGTGTTGGGAGGACTTTTCCGGTTTGAGCTTGATATGTAACAACGACCCAAAATGGTCATTTGTGGTTTGGAACTGCTTCGATTGAATAACACTGAAGGAATGAGAGAAGCTTGGAATATTTGTTTTGGGTTTGTTTTTTGTACACATATCTATATACAGTTTGTTATGTATGAAGCATGACTGCTATAGCCCAAGTCTTCTGTTCTCTATAATCTGTAATCTATTTCTCTAATCATCAGTGCAGTATAATGTATAAGCACTAAACATATTAAGATCACATTTAAATTCTTGTTAAAACTTTTTCCATTATTGGCCATTTGGGGTTTTATGGAGGAAAAAAAATATTTCGGACTCAGCACTTTTGTTACAATATCGAGAGGTTATTACATTTGTGGTTTTGTTTATTACATTTTATATCGATTTGTTGATACCTATCAGGCATGTCACAAACATGTATTATTTTCAAAGGTTTTATGCTACATTTTTGTGGCTCAGTCTTGCTATTTGTTTTCTAATTTATTTTGTTGTTGTCATTCTTTTTTGCACATTGCCATTACAGATTACCCATAGTGTGTTTTGTTTTGTTTTTAGTCAAATTGAAATCGTTTTTTTTTGCATATCTATTGTTTAACCTCCTCCACCATCCCATGAAACTCCATTTGTAAATCTGCTTTCCCTCCAATTCAATTGCAAATGCATAGAGTAATACATGCAAAACCTTAATTTTTGTATTTATGTTTTAAGTATTGCTGTCTTATTTGATCACCTGTAAAATGCAAGTCAAAGGAACAAATGGCATAAAACACCCATCCATCTTCTACACTGCTTGAAACGTTGAGACCAGGAAAGAGATGAAAATTATCTAAAAAATGATCATTAAAAATTACAAACACCTGATTGAAATATAAGTAGGCACCTGCTGTTCTTGTGGATTTATTCTGGTAAAACTCAAAAAGGGCTTCAGAAGAATCACGACGGAGCTGTCTCAAGTTCTGCAAGTGTCTCCACACGACTCAATGAATTCTAATGTGTGAAGAATTATCTTTCATTTTTGTCCAGTACTGCTCACCACAGTAAATCTTTCCACGGGTGTTTGATGTTAAAAAAAAAAAAAAAAAAAAGTCTCCATAAACATCCAAATTTAAACACAGGATCTGCAACCGGTGGTGTCAAAGTGCTTCTGCCAATTAAAAAATGCGTTGCAGAAATTTCAGTGCAAAGACAGCGTTTGCAGTGATGTTGCTGCAGGCACAGATGAATCCGTTGATGCAAGATGATGATGAATGATGTTGAGCGCGCTAACGAATCCATGAGGAATGAATCAACGAGAAGACATGGAAGAAGGCTATGGAAGTAAAGAAAAAAAGAAGAAGAAGAAAAATGGAAAAAGGATGAGACATAAGGAGAAAAACCATCGCACGTCTCAACAGAGGTAATGTCAATGGTCAAGAGATCAAGGGAAAATTATTTGAAACATCAACAGTAGAATTTTCACGCCGTAGAAAGAAATGAGGCCAATGGTGCACCTACTTCCTCTGCAAAGAATGTGTTGGTATTTTTTTTTTAGGTGCAATGATTATTTATAGATCTCTGCTCACCTTCAACTGTGTTCAGTCGTTCAAAAAGGATTAACTGTGTGGTTTTGCACATGCAGCGTGGAATGAAATAACACATTCTAGACGTGCTTGAAATGAAGACTTCCAGCTTTAATTTGAGGATATTTCCATTTAAGTCGTAGCTGTTGAATTAAAACTCCTTGTCTGTTGCTTCCACCTTCTTAAAAGCACACCTTGTGAAAACATTTTACCAGCCAAAACGATTCCAGAAATCTGCTGTGTCGACACAAATCTAGCTGGTCCTGTAACTCCTCTACCGCCACCGCTCTCACCTCGCTGGGAAAACACACGCCTCACCACGTCGCCCCTTCGCCGCAACAACAACAACAACAACATGGCTGTGTATGTGGCTGAATGTAGTAGACAGCCACTTTGCATATATTGTGTGCGTTATCTCATCCCCTTCGAGGGATGAGATAAGCTTAAGTGTGCAACTTTTGCTAGTATCACATCATCGCGGCTTCATAAAAGTCTGTTTGCCTGATCTTCATGCTTTTATGTCGGGTCATAACCAGTAAAACATGGTAACAGCCCTATTGGCTAGCAAAACCGCCGCAGTATTACAAATTAATGTCGCGCTAAAAGTTAGAAAACTATAACTTGATGCACAACAACTTGCGAAGCTGTTGTTTTGGGAAAATGCTCTATCTAAATGTGTTTTGAAACGCAGACTCTCTTCTTGTGCTGCTTCTGGAACGGCCGTGAGGTTCGTCTTCTCCCTTTCTTGTCTGGAGCCATTTTTCATCTCGAGGTCCAGGAGCACTATTACGACGTCTCCGTGCAGAAATAGGCTTTATTATTGTTTCCTACACAACACAAGCCACACATGGTTCCTACACGTTAGATTCATTGATGATTTATTGAAAACTGTGTGAATTGGACCTTCCAAAAAAAAAAAAAAAAAACAGAAAGTAATTGAACAAACTACATATAGTTGTGAATAAAGGCTACATTTTAAGAGTTTCTAATCCATTTAACATCATTTAACATCCATGCACATCACCAGAAGCTGGGCCTGGAACCCTGCCCATGCTTCGCCAGGCCTCTGCAGGCCATTTTTATTTTTCTCTTATTTTTCAGCAAATAGATTTAGTCAAACAATTGACTTGTTGTGCTTTTGGTCCGTTGAGGCCAAAATGCTGAAACGTCTGTCCAACTAGTTGTTTTTTTTTAGACCTGACAACATCTCTCTCACAAAATAAAAAAAACCTGGAGTAAATATTGTGTTTCTTTGTTGTTCATTCTGAAATAAACTGGAAGAAGAGCAGCTCCAGAATGACATGATGAAACAGTCACTTGCAGTAATGTTTCTATGGATCCAGATCAGATTATATTACAGAGTGATTGTGTGTCCAACAATTTTCGATGCACAATTTATCGGCTGAACAAAACATTGACAATACAGTCTAATAGACATGCTGACATTTGAAAAACAGAACAATTGTTGAGAGTGTGAATAATCAGAGGGCTATTTAAGCAGCGAATTCTGATCAAATTTAATCACACTTCTCGGCCACCCGATCAGGAAAATCTGCACTTTGTGTCAACTGGTTTGCCGAAATACTGTAAATCAAACCACAACACTGTAGGTTCATATCTTGTCCTTGAGCCTACAGTCACAGTCACTGGTTTGCTATTATCTCCACATTTTTCTAATGTTTTCCATTTGTCTCTAATTGAGCTCAGCTGAATTTGCACAAAAGCCCCGTCGAAGGATGCTTGGATGTGGGGTCAAGTTCAGGCGCAAAGGTCAACCTGCTCATTATCATTTAAGTGGCAATTACCATGTGAAAATGAAGGAAGTGCAAGGTTCTTGATTAGCAGGGTCTTGTACTATGTGAAGGGTCTCAGACACGCACAGCTCGCAGCACCTCGCCTCACGCCGTCCACAGCCGGCGGCTCGAGTCCCAGACGACGAGGCGGGTGGAACGACAGAGATCTCCTGCATGATGAGACGAACATAGCGCCGGATCAATAAGAAACGACAGAGCATGATAAAGAAGCACTGCTATATGCGGCTCTAATTGTAGAAACATCACTAATGGCTACTCCGTTGCCATGGTGACTGTGACGATATGCATTGTTTCTCTCTGCCTGCGGGTCACTGCTTGGAAAACCGACACGCATCCTCCACTTCTCTGTGATTTGAGCCAAACTTTAGCGTTTAAGAAAGAATTGGAGGAACCTGAAAGCGGGACAAAACTTCAATAGAGACAATAAAACCTGGACACCTGAGAAAAACACCAACTAGCTGTTGCTGTGAACATTTCACGGTGTTTTGTAGGCTTCCCTGAGTTTTCCACCGGCTCCGTCTTTACTCGGGTTTTCTAACAGAAACCGCCTCCAGAGAAAACTGTTGTGATCCTGCTGCAGCGCTTCACTGCCTCGGCGAGAACACTAATCTGATGATTAGAACCTGAACTAAACTGCAGTTTCACAACTATAAATGTGAAATGATGCCAATCAAAGTGAATGGCTGTAAAGGCCCTATTGTGTTTTACATAATTATTCCTAAAAACATGAAGAATCAGCCACTTTAACCAGACAGGGCGTCGTGAACATGGACATCCACCGGTTTAACTCACACATGATTATTCTACATGGTAACTCATTCAGATTCATGAAGTGCACGGCACTTCGGAATGGACTGGCTTGAATAATTTTAAAGATATAGAAACATGAATGTCTTTAAATTATAATTTATATTGAAACAATCTTTATGTCACAGAGGTTTAACCCGAGGGTCATTTTCTAATCATCATAGCAGTTTTACAAACCCGATGAACAAGCAACTCAACCAACGTTTTAATGGTTTCCGCAATCATTTTCTCAACATTTTCTCTGATAAGTTATTGGAAACACAATTAGAAAACTGTGCAAATGTGTCATAGGCACAAACTACATTCTCAGCTTTCAGCCCATCTCACAAACCATTTAAAAGGGGGGAAAAAATGTGTTTTGTCACGATAAATTATGAATTCACAACAATTTCATCCTTAGAAATGTAACAATATGTGTTTATTTAGATGCATTTTTGTTTATATGTGATGAAGAACTGCTGTTGAACTCAGCCGACCTGCTGTCCGATGTCGCTGAAGCTATCTTTTCAAATAGATTTAGTTTTTGTGCTTCATTTCAGAGCGGTTAGACTTATTCTGAGCAGCAAGTGCTTGTTCTTAGACCTTTTCATGAGAAAATATTGAAAAGAAATGAGTGGAGCGTAAAAACCTATTTTAGTTTTATTATTCAAAGATAAAAGCATAAGCAGCAATGCCAATTGTAGACTAAAGACTAAAGACCACAACAGATTAATCCCAATATCTTCTTTAAATCTGATGCTGACCATGGATTTGTGATTGCAAGCAGTACATACTGATTAACTCTTAATGTTAATGTTAGAGGTTAGGGAAGCAGATGTTTGCTGGTTTGAAACCCCCTGCTCTTAAGGTCAGGTCAGATTGAAACAGGAAGGGACAAAACTACACTGAACAAAACATTCTACTTGATCTACTTTACACAGAAATGAATAATAAAAACTTCATTGTATCATTTATTTATCAAGCAAGATTGTTCTTTCTTCGATAAATACTTTTTTTTTCTTTACATGAAAAATAAAAGTAAAGCGAACTTAGTTTTATTTCCCTGTCTCAGAATGTTTGATTGTAAGTTTATCTTCCACTAATACAGCAATATCCCCCGTCTCTTTTCATATTTTCATTCTATCATTTATTTATTTGTTTATTTATTTATTTATTTATATTCATTCGTTCATTCATTCTTGGGCATGTACCCCCCAAAAAACCCAAAAAAGAAACAAACTGAAGAAGAAAAAAAAAAAAAAGACAATCATCCAAATGAGTAATCCAGATTTCACAGGTGACACATTCCAGTTTTACAATATGTGTGTCATATTTCCTAAAAAGGGGCGTCCCTTGACCCCTGATGGCTTGTGAGTATTGAAGTATTTGGTGTTTTGAAATACAGAATGAAACACAGTAAAGACAACAAGATCACATTTTGTTGTGTGGGTGAGTTTTAAAAGATTGGCTCACGAGGAAAATTGTGCCGAATCGACCAAACTGATCATGTGTTCCAAAGAGACGACTGGAAAGGAGCAGCCAAAACTAAAAAAAACATGAGTTTCAGCAAAGCAGTGACTTTGTTTTCCACATTTTGTCAACTTACAATAGAAAACTTAATTCCATTTACAGTTCATGTGATGAATTCATGATGGCAGGTTGTATAATATGTAAAAAAAAGAAACAAAGTTATTTAATAAAATTTTTATGATAGTTTGACTGAAAAGCAGATTTCTGAGGGCAAATGAAAACTAATGTTAAAACTGTGGTGATATTTAAACAGGGTGAGATCGAGAAATATAATAGTGGAACAGGCGAGGACCGAGTGGAGCCGCAGGAAATCTGGGCTCACCGTGAGCAAACCGACATCACTCACTGAACAAACAGCTTCAAAAACATCCATCCATCTTATCAAATGGCTTAATGTTTGTTCTGTAAGAGGAACCTGCTGAATATAGAAAAACCTCAGCTGAAACCAGTAACCCAGCCTCCACATCGACCACTTCTCAGCTTCCTCCTCGATAAAATCTCTCTGGTTTCGCCTCTGGTGGAGTACAGTGTACTACAGAGAACCTATTTAATGTGAACATTTTTATTTTCAAGCAAATGGTCTTTGTTAACATTTCCTCAAAAAAAAAAAAGAAAACATCCAGGGAGGATGGTTTTTTATTGTAGCTGCTTCAGAGAATCTATCCAACAATTTGCTTTATTGCTTTGTGAGCCAAAAGACTGATTGTCTCTTGTCTGATTTAGCCATCTGTCTGATAATTATTTGACAATTAGCTTTGCTGTTACAGCCTGTAACATTATATGGTCCAACTTCAATGTCAATTAGCATCTTTAAATGGGTGTGTTTGTTTCAATCTAGTCCAATAAACCGATTTCCGTTTGTTCTTTAATCTTATTAATGATGAATTACTTATATGGGCTATGACATTGTGTTTATTTCTTTGCCTTAAAAGGGTAATCTGGAGTCCATTCGGATTGGTGGGGGTTTGATTTAACACCATCCATCGGACAATATATATAAATATATATATACAGCATGTATTTTACCCCAGACTTTTGAATTTGTTATTTGCTGGCCTGTATCTTCACTCTCAAGTCGCTCTCAGCTTAGCTGCCTTTTTTGTCTTTTGTGTCGTTCTTGACCATTCAGAACATAGGAGCCATTTACAACTAATACCCCTGCTTGTTTTCTCAGCATCATGATGATTATGGTCGTCAGCCACATTTGTTCTGTGATGGGCAAAAGTAGCATTATGTCTTTCATTTGCTCAGAAAAATGGCTGCAAAGGTGGGAGTGGTGCGTTTTGTGGGCTGGAAAATCAAGAACAATGAGCTGAATAAGCTGCTATAAAGCTCCTTGGAGCAGCGAGGGCCTGCAGAGCGGTTTCAACAACAATACGCGATCCCTTTTACATGCACGCAGTCATTTGGTCTATTGTTGTGATAAAAACATTGATTATAGCAGCTTTACCTCTTGCATTTTATTTTATTCCTTTCAGAGAACCTGAGTACCTGGTGGTCCATTTACTTGAGGTTTAACAATTGTGGCCATTTATTCTGACAAGAAAAGCTGCGAGCGGTGTCTTTTACCCTTGTACACCGAGCTCCTCTTTCCCTGTATGTAATTTGTCCATGATAAAGGGGGGGGGGGGGGGGGGGACGTTTTTATTCATCCAGTAAAATTAGATCAGCAACTAATTGTACCAATTGGGCACCACTTGCATTCTCCCTATAATTAGCACCAAATTACACAGCTCTATCCTGGAAAACCTCACAGGATCTCACCAAGCAGTGATTTTGTGTCATCTGCAAGTCCAGCCACAACAACAACAACAACAACAACACTTCCAACGTTCCAAACTGGAGCTCCCATCTGCCGCTATTCACACGGCGATTAAACCAGCATGTGCGGCGACGGGTCTCCTGGAAACCCTCACACAAGAAGTTGCCCGTATGAGTATGAATGTTATCCTCGCAGACGCGTTACATAACACGGTGGCACACATCTTCACTCTGCTTTCCGACGCGCATTGTTGAATTGAGGCTGCAGTGACAGACCGCAGACAGACTCCCTGAGAATTCACCTCCATTGCTCTCCATTCTCTTTGTGCCTCACCATCTTTTGTCACTCTCCCTCTATTGCTTTCTCTCGCTCCGTCTCTCCCTCCCTCCTCTTTATTTGGTCCACCTCCCGACTGTTTTTTGGCAAGGCCCCCCCCCCATGTTCAGTTTGGCACGCTCCCTGCTGCAGAGTTCCCTTTTCCACCGATTCCCCGCGTCGTGGAAGCGCTTCTCCGGAAGACCTGCCGGAATCCCACACAGGGATGCACAGTCACTCACACACGACCCCGGACAAAACGCCGCTGCGTGTGGCGGAGACACGCGGACAGATCATCTTTTACCTTTTTATTTATTCATCTCGATCTGTCCAACTATCTGCCGGCTTCTGTCTCCTGGGCGGAAATCAGCCTGGTGAATAATTTAGCGGCGTTAAAGGAGACCACCTGAGGGGGCCGGGAGGAGGGAGGGAGGGGAAGGAAACAGAGTGTGGAGGGGTAAGTGGGGAGGGAGAGAAATAAAACAGAAGGAGGGTAAGACCTTTAGATGAGAAATAAAACCAAGATATGATGTGGCAGGGAGAGGGGCTCTGCTACAGACGCGCGGCCTGTGATCATGTTTAATTAATAATGGGGAGATCAGGCCATTAAACAAGGACGCACACTGAAAAACTGGCCTGGGAGGGGGGGAACCAGGGTGGGGGGGGGGGGGGGGGGTCAAGGAGGTGGCGGACAGTTTCCTTGGTCGGGTGTGAAGGAGCAACAGAGACGACGCTGGGGTCTGAGAGAGAAAGACGAGGCATCAGGTTCCACCCGGGCTCTGCTGTTCTATTAATAGAAGTCTGAGCACATTGGGGAGGAGACGCCAGCCAATTAGAATCAAGCTCTGCTACTGACGGTAAACCCCTCACACACACACACGCACACACACACACACACACACACACACACACACACACACACACAGAGCGTGTGGTCTTTGTCACTTACGCTGATCGCCTCTTTGGGCCTCCACGAGGAGCCGTGGGAAGCTTCCCCGTCCAGAACCACTGACGACACCCCTCGCTGGTGTTCGGCTGGCTGCTTACCGCAGAAGTCGAGTTTTCACAGGTCTGAGCCTGAGGGGCTGCGGTACACTTGGGAATTTTGCAGCGGGGTTGATGTAAATCAGGGTTGCTGCCGCTGTTAAGTAAGAAATTGGTACACAAGATCTAAATCTGGAGGAAAGTGTTTCCCGCCTAAGTGCTGTTGCAGTGCAGAGGCGATATATTTATAGTTGTCAGGTGGAGAGCGCACGGCGCTGAATGGCAGATTATGCTCCAGACGTTACAGGTACACATGATCGATATTCAATCAGGAAGGCTAATTAGAAGAAGATTTATTAATTTTATTTGGCAGATGAGGTCGTCCACTGTTGCCAGAATATTGATGGCTTCTTGGCCTCCCGTCGTCAAAGTGTTTGCTGCGCGAGACAATAATACAGATTTCACTATTCTTATGCTGATTCGCCAAACTCTCTTCCACCCCTAAAACGTGTCACGGTGTCTTTGCTTCAGCCTGATTAATGGCACCTGTTCACGGGGATGTGCATGTTTGTGCCGTGCTGATAAAGTCGCAATGAAAGCGTAGAAAACACTGTCGTTGAGCCGAATTGTCAAATTGTGTTGCTGGAGGTCAACTGTCTGTGTGTTTTCAATCAGGCAAACTGAAAACAGACATCATAGTGAATGATTGAGTAAAACAGTATTGAACTGTGTTATTGATTTTTGAAATCTGACAGTTGACAGTTGAAATCTGAAAGTTGTTCAAGCGTACAGTCGTCACAATATCAAGGGCAAATGATTTGGCTGATTTGTTTAAAAAAAAAAAAAAGGTTCAGTCCACCTTCCCTGACCCTAAAATCATAGATTTCATGAATTTTTTTTTTTTATTGATTGTTTGTTCTTGTATTTTATGTCCCGGGAATCACCAGATGTGTTGGTTTGGCTCTCGAGCAGAGAAAGTTTGCGAACCACATTATTACTGTTCCACATGGGCTGAGCTGTCTGCAGCGTTTTTAGATTGACAGGACAAAAGTAAAGTGACAGAAGCTTCATTGATTCTGACTGTATTACATGTTACAGTAATGAGACTAGTGTATAACGCGTTAGCCCCAGGACTGTCTGTGACTCGTATATTTACTTAATAAGAGAATATTGTAACCCCTCGGTGGGTTTTGTTTAGCTGCTGAATACAACGTGCTGCACAGAAAAATACATAAACAAGGCAAGTGAGAGCACAGATGCTGTTTTGGAATAAACTGATAAAATCACAAAGGAAATTTTCAATATATTATTGTGGTTACTTTCCCTGTTGTACATATTCATACAGATGAAGGGCGACTTTAAGACAATAATGACACCACTTTATGACATTGTCATGGTAGACCTCGGCTGACTGGCAACATTAATACTAAATTCTTGGTTCTTGTCATTAATTTTTTTCCCCAGAGTTGTAAATTAAATCATGTACTCCTGTGCCTGAAGCATGGCATGATTAGTGACACTCACACATCTATTAAAAAATAAAAATAAATCTAATAAAATAAAATAAAAAAAACAACTAACAAAAATCAAAATGATTTTTCTGAATAGAAATTTTGTAAACAGGGTTCCTGCTGTTTAAAATTAATGCAGCTCTTCAAGGCCAATTCAGCGTTTTCATGGTGCAGAAATTTTGTCCTGACACCAGAGAAACAGTGTACACTTTCAACAGAAGCATTTGTGAGATTAAATACAGGGGGGGGGGATCCTTTCACCATGGTAACCTTGGTAATGCCATAGGGTCATATAGTTACTTAGGAACTCAGTTGTAATATAATGTTCATTGCATCAGTGATACATTGAGAAAGGAGCTTATAGTGTTAAACGTATTTGGCATGAATCTTGAGAAATTCAGTCAGCCAGAGATCACATTATACAATGGATGAATGATAGTTTGTCAAATTGTAACTAATGGCTCATTAATTATGTTCTGCTGAATAGACGCGTTGTCTTTCGACTCTGCACATTTTCATAAAGAGTGTTTAAATGCGTCTGATTTGTCCGATTTTCTACTTGTATGATCGAGAGCACAGCGGCGCGACATTGCAAAGCCGTCAAGGAAGCGAGTATTGTCAGTAGTGCCATGGAGCTACCTGTTTTTGCGACTTATTGGCATCATTGAACTTCAAAGAAAAATGTTATCGCTCACTTCTAACAGCCTCTGGCCGTGAGCCGCTGGCTCTTTTCCACACTTTAAGTCTCTTTTTTTGAAATGTATTCAGTCAAGAGAGGTAGACTGCCACTTTGCAGTAATGTTACACCTCTAAAAAAAATATTTAAAAAAAATACTACGGTTCAGCTCCTTAACTGTTGCTTGCGAATTATTGACATGCAAAGCTGGAGACGACTCAAGTGGACATTAATCTCACAAGTTTTGACTTCTCATTACCTCCAAAGTTAAAGTGCAAAACCAATATTGTTTGGTCGACATTCAATGAAATAAGTGAGTTTGACTTGGAGCCAGGCCCCTCCCCTTTTACCCCATCGACCAATCAACGCACCGCTGGTGATTTTTCAGATCCCTTCAAATTCTGCCTCAGCTCTTTGTGGATTTCTAATCATTGTCCTGCGTTTTCTTGTTGCTTTTTCAGCTTGCTGAATCAAAATGGTTTGTGTAGTTGTAGTTCGAATTGTAGGTTTGTTTTGTTTGATTAGAGACAATTTCTATTAAAAAAAATGTTTCATCTTGAACTTTGTGTCGTCTGAATTTGAGCAGGCTCATGAAGAATTTTTTGCTCATCATTAATCAGTTCAGCTTTTTCACCTTAAGTTGTTAAACAAGCAATTTTGTTCATGTATTTATTTATTTATTACGTGTATTTATATACATTATGTTGTGTTAGTAAATCATGTTTACAAGCAGTTCTTCCAGGATCACCACGATGCTGATGTGGCCTCTAAACCCTTGTTTTAAACCAATCTGTTTCCTAACATGGTTGTAGTTGAATCGAAGCTTCCAACACTCCTATTGTTAAATTAAAGCACAGTATTTGATTCATCCTTTTAAAAGCGACAAAAAAAAGTTGAGGTTCGAGGTCACACGTATTCCAAAGCTCCCGAACATAAAACTTCTCCAGCTCAAATGAAATACCCCAATAAGCATAAAAGCCCCACTCTGAGTTTGTCAAGGTCTTGTTTGTGTCTTTATCATCCAAATGAGCCTCGTGAGTCACGTCGCATTCGGGACATCTCAGCTGTGGTGAAAGTCAAAGCCGACCACGGGTGTTGTATCAGAGCGGTGAGAATTTTTGAAAGCCATAAAAAGCACTAAATGACAATATAAACGGTGTGCACGCATAAAATGAACTGCGTGCACACCGCACTGCAGAGCCACCGAGGAGACATAAACTTAACACCGACAGCAGCAGCCCCCCCCCCCCCATGAGTAATGATCACGTTTTCACCACAGCTCCCTGCATACAGAAGTGACCCGGCTGCATGGGGCCTAAAAGGCAAAACAAATGAATGCATTCATGCTATTAAAGATCCACAAACACGGCAATCACGTTTACCAGTGCACATACAGTGTAACGATCCGTCAACTGCCGCTGCTGTTGTGAAGATGGAAGTTCAGTCCTAATGTGCAGACGTCTCCACTGCTCGACTCAGAGGGAATTTGCTGGACTCGGCTCCAGGACAGCTCTGCAGCAGGGAAGCCAGGCGGCCGCCTGCAGAGGCCATAAATCCTGCAAACTCCCAGGTTCCTTCTTCACGATGGAACTTGAGCCACACTGGAGTTTCTGTTGTGCTTTATGGGACTTTGCTGAAGTTTTTTTTTTTTTTTTTTTGTGCGTGTGTGTTTTTTTGGGGGGGGAACAGTTCATTTCCATCAAATATTTAACACTAAACAAAACTGTTAAAGACTCTCACTTAAGTCCACTTGGCTAATTCCTTTTTCCAGGGTCAATACAGTTGATCACTGCAACCTAAGTAATTGTTAGGCAAAAAATAACCTTACAATATGGTACCTAATGTAAGGCCCATCAGGCAGCTGTATTAGCAATAAGTAATAGTAAGTAATACTTTATTCGGTCAACCAAATACACAAAATGCAAACAAAAAACAGAGAAAGAAACAATTCCTATCAACTTATTTTGTTAATGTCCTTTCTCATAATTTCTGACCGAAGGGTTTAGGCTGAAGTTGAACTTATTTTTGCATAACCCTGCACATAATATACGTAAAGCTTCTACAACTGAAGTAACAAAAACCAAAACAACAAAAACTCCCTCTCAGGGAACACAGTGACTTTTAATCTCCTCCTTCCTGAGCTTGAGCTTTTTCAAAAATGGTGAGCTTAAACCCCCTTGTAAATGTTTAATATGTATTTAAATTGGGGTGCCTTTTCCCGGTACAGTAGATTGCTTGTTTTCCTCTCTGACCTCTGATGCTGAAATGAACTAAAGGAAAAATATTTAAAAAAAGAATTGCAACTCCAAGTTGAGTTAGAAAACAACTCCTAAAGTAACATTTTTGAAAAGGTTCTGCCTCCATCTCCATGTAGATGGTGGAAAACACAGCTTTTTTGAAATGCTGCTACATCAATGGCGGCTCCAAGTCGATATTCTCCTGGGACTTGGTAGCTTTATAGTTGAGGGGCACCGGAATAGCAATCTAAATTCCTTCTCTGTCCATATAAATGTCCAAGTATTCACCATTGTTAATGTTTATAGCGTGTTTTTCTGTGTGCACACGTGTGTGTTTTCATTATAAGAGCAACCAACAGTGCCAACTTGCAGCCTAACATTCTGCCGTTTCTGTGTAAACAAAATGTTTCTGAAAAAAAAAAAAAGATGTTTTCATAGGAAACATTGTCACAAAAGATGGGGGCCTATTGCAACAGTTCCAGAATGCATGCAAAGACTAATACAACATTTAAAATTGAAATCATCTAACAGGAGAGTGATACTTTTTTTTTTTTACTTTTTGAACTGCTAATATGATGTTAGAAAATAAAAACAATAGCAAAATCTAGAATTTCACCAAACGTTATAACCCCAAACAAAACACATGTGACGTGCATTGCGATGTTATTCATCCTCTGGCATACCGGATATGATTTGGGAAGGAATAGCACCTTCTTTATCTCTTTTTAAATCAGTGGTACAACCCACCTTTTCTCCTTGACTTTTAACACCACGTAAGATGCTGATTTCTATGTGTGAGCTGCATATTTTATGTATTCTTTGAATATATTTTCTTTAAATGTATTTTTAATGTCTTAATTTTATTTCTCTCTTAAGCTCTTTATTGCGTTATTTACTTTGTGTACAGCACTTTCGCTCTTTGTGGTTGTTTTGAGTGCTTTATAAATAGAGATGGATTGGATTGGAAGGAAAAGAGGATTTGATCCCTGTGCTTATGTGTTTTTTTCCCCCCAGAGTTTCCTCGAGGTTCCCCACAGACTACAGATGGCCGCGTTAGGTTGATCTGTGTCACATCATCGCATGTCAGTGCTCTCCCTCACAACTTGAAGTGATTACTGCCACGTCGCCAGCAAACCATGTTCAGTGAAGCTCATTTTGACGGCAGTGATCAGGCCTCGGCTATGTGCCTACCATGGTTTCACCGTCAAGCATCCATGGGCAATTAGTCAAAAAGACCATAAAACACAAAACATTCCAGTGTAAAAACTGCTGCAAGGTAGCCACGTCCGAGTGGGGTCCTGAACAACCAGCGTAAAGCTGCGCTTCACCACAACAGTGCCATGGTGACAGTACACTCGCAAGAAAATGGTAAAAAAAACAGCCCTTTGATGCAGCGACTGAGCTTCTGAAAGCTCGGCAGATGAGAGAAGATGGACTTTGTTATCTGCAGTCACTACTGAGCCCCCGCCAGGCACTTTGCTCCACTGTGGGGCAATCACTAAACTACCACTTTTTTTTTTTTTTTCCATTTACCATATGATGCAAAGTAATCCCTGACATATTTATGTCCATAAAACACAAAGGATAGCAAAAACCATATGAAGGAGTTGAGATTAAAGCATTTAATCTGTTAAAACTGCAAACAGGAAGTGAGTTGATTTGATATATATAGATTCTTTACTGTTCCTTTTCATGGGTTCAATTGACAAACAATGTGCACATCCCTTCTCACAGTGACTCTACGACATGACACAGAATAGCATCGATAAAGAATCATTATCCTGGATAGTGTTGCAATGCATCACTGCTCGTCCGCCCCATGTCCGGCCATAACAGACCGTTTTCTTCCCGGTCACTGCAGCACCAACTGAGAGGATTGTTTTTTGAAACTAAAGTTTTAATGAGACCTGTCTCCACTCCTTTATGACGTCTGAACTATTTGTGAAGAGGGACTCCCCTCAGAGGCCATCGTTGAAGACCTGACTTTAGGAATGATTCTGCAGGGCGCATTTGCAGTAAGACATTCCATAAATCTTACAGTGTTCACTCTCAACGTGATCGCTTTGAGCCTCGCTTGACATCAACAGGCATCGAAACCTTGAAAGAAACCATTTTCTCCAGCTAACTCCAGGTTCAGTGTCGTGTCGCAGGCTTTTATACATCAAAAGTGTGAATCAGAACATTTCAACCTTTGATAATAATAACCACACATGTGGTAATTTAAGCAGTAAGAATAAATCCAAGTTTCTAAAAAATTTTAATGCTAAATTAGTATTAAATATGACCACTTACCAAGTAATTCAATGAAAATAGCACCAACATTAAATAGTTACAGCATAATATGCTAAATATGGATGAAAATTATCAAAACATCAGAGACATAAGCATAAACCTGTAGATGTGGCCTTTAAAGGAAGATACAGGAAAATGTTGTGGTGGATTGTGTTGATTTCGTGTCAGCTGACAAGTTTAAAAAGGCAACAGAAAACTTGAATACATGCTGAGCAGCACACATTTTTTCCAACACAACACAGGTAGTAAGAATAAATTTACTTATAGTTACAACACCACCATCTTGGAAGAGGTAAAAATTTTTTTAAAAAGAGCACTTGGTAGCATCGGGAGGACTTGTGGTTAAATTGTGGGAGTTCACACTAATAGATCTGTACAACATGAAGGCTAATGTCATCCTTTCCAACAGCTCCCGTCCTTCAGGTGCCGAGTTCCAGTTTTGCCTTCTGGCTTTCGGAGCAGAATTCTTTCTATGATGAGCAACAGGTTCAAGCACTCCTTCGTCCACAAAGTCATTTCCCTTCTGAACTCAGGACAGAGTGGAAGGTGTCCTTCCTCATTTTATATTATGTGTCTTCTCACTGGTAGGCAGGAATTTATAACAAGCAGTGAGATAACTTTACTGATCCTGAATCTTATCGCTGGAAGGCTGTTGCAGCCTTGCTGGAGCCCGATATGCAACGACGCCACGACGACCCACATTGTTTTTAATATAATGTAATAAACCTTAAAATGTAATAACTGGTCCATAATGTAACAAAAGTGCGAAGCCTGAAATGAAATTAAAAAAATGTAGTGAAATCCAAAATGTAATAACTCATCAATAATGTAAAAACATTTAACAACAATTTAAATGTAATCTGTTTAAAAGTTATAAAAAGTCCAATCTTTTACAACTCATTCTTTCAGTGTTATTCAATTTAAAGCAGCTCAAGTCCAAACCATAAATCACCGACTCATTTTATGATGTAAAAAAATGATTATAATATCAGGGGAAAATACTTTGCCTCCCCCGCAACATTATAGATGTAAGAGTATCGTTACATTATTGATCAGTTATTACATTTTGGCCTTTATTACATTATATTTTATAACAATCTGGGTCGTTTTTACATTTTGGGTCATTGTTACATAGCAGGCTCTAACAAGCCTCACTGTTTTAGTTTGTTTGTTTGTTTGTTTGTTTGTTTGTTTGTTTGTTTGTTTTTCAACATGTTAAGTCACTGCTACTGATGTTTCAGCACACTGTGGTATTCCTCCCTCTTGGATGTTTAAAAGTTGCATACATGTCATTCTTTGTGTTTTATACTTGTCTTGCAAGGACATAAGTCAAAACTGAGTGAGCAGTGAAATTAGATTGTTTTGTGGTCGTGAGTTTTGTTTTGGTTTTTGAAGTACCTTCACATTAATGAAAATTGAATCAGGTCCAGTGGACTTGGACATTTCACTTGGGCGTTTCGCCCTTTATTACAGTCCCTGATCCACGCTCCACCCCTCATCCAGGGTGTAGTTGTTGGTGTCAGGAGACACAGGAGACACGTCCTAGGCCCTGTAGTCTTAACAACATGGATGGACATAGTGCGCCAGTCAGGTTCAGTATGAAACCTTGGATAACACACCCAAAGAGTTTAAATTCAATTTGCATTAATCCGCCTACATTTGTCCTACTTAGACAAATGAGAATATTCATAGACATTTTTATATATTTTTAAATTATAGGACAGAAATTCCTTCATGCACTTCCAGTTGTCCACAGGCTCCCTGTGGTGAGACATCGAGCCAAGTTACATGCACAATACAAATGTCGTTTAAACATCATTATAGGATGATATAAGGATATAGGATCTAATTTTGAGAAGTGGGGCGGGAAACAGTTTATTTGATTTATTTAGTACTTTGAAGAACCTCATCTGTAGAAGAGAGGAATTTCACGTTGAAATGAATGAAAACACAGTGAACGCCAAGGCCACAGGTGTTACCATGTTCATCACCATGAAATAATCCCAAGTCTGACTGTTTCATCACTCCATGCATAATGTTCTATAAATACGTTAAGTAATGAGACGTGAACCAGGGATTTTAGTGTTCTGAAGCACATGTGATAGTGTCCTATCTGATCATCTCAAGTAGCTCATCACTCCTACTTATCTAATTCTTATGGCCATATATGTAACCTCATTTACTGATTCAGAGTCAAATATATATATATATATATGACCTCTATTGAGTAGTTTATATATGCTAATCAATTCCCAGCTCACACAATCACAAGTTATTTTCTTGTCTGAGTGAAGTAGGCGGAGAAACTCTGGTTTGAGTTCCACTTGCATGGATCTCTACTGCATCCTCATCTGTTTACATCATTCATCTTGTCCCAGTGATGGAAAAAAATCAAATACAATAACTTCTGTCTTTCCCTCAAATCTTTAAATTTATTCGTACATCTATACAGGTTCATAAAACAGACTTTTTTTTTTTTCAGATCTCAGTTTCCAAGCGTTTTGCTGCATTCAGCCAACTGTCTGTTGGCTGTATCTCATACTTGAGCAAACAAATGTAAAAGCAGAATTGATTTTTCTTTTTATCTTCCTCACAACAAGAAATCAAATTTGCACTGAATCTATTTGAAATTTTATGGGAATCCCAACAGAAATCCGACGTCTTATTTGAAGCAAAATCACACAGAGGTTGAGGAGAACCTTGCTAAACGTATTGGCTGTGGTTTGAACACCAGACAGAATAAAACTCTCTTCCTCCGGTACAGGAATATTTACAAGATCCCTCAGTGTTTTGAGACTCGAGAAGCCTTATCTCTGTGATAACTGTTTGAAGTCGTCTGTTTTGCATGATGTGTCACTTCATTTCTCATTCGATCCCCATTTTCTTATCAACACATGAAAAAAGGCATTTTAGTCAAGCTGTCCCTCCTTAACCTTTCCTTTTTTTTTGATCCATCATTGATGAACGTCGCTTTGGAATAATCGAATAGAATAAATAAAAGTGGTCCTCTATAACATGTATTTTTACTTCATATTGTTATTTAAGGTTTAACGGCACCACAACACAAACCGAAAACCCAGAGAGGGCAGCTCACCAGAGGCAGACGTGCAAATAAATATGTGATTATGGAGGTGGACAGAGTTTAAGTGGTTCAGGAACACATCTGTGGCAGATCAGCTTTGTAGGGGACGTTGACGCCGGGGCAGAGAGGTTTCCCCTCCTCACTCCACATTATTGATTCCCAGCGTCCCTCCATCCTCGCTACCTTCCCTCTTGTTCGCCTTTCATCCTCTAATTTGATCGCTCTCCCTCCCTCGGAGTCTCCCTTCATTGAGATGCCGCCCCCTTCCCCACATCCATCAGAGCATCGCCTCCCTCTCCCACTCCTCTTATCTCATTACTCTCTCTAATTAGCCCCAAACGAGCCCGTAGGAACCAATAACACGCCTTTGCCCACGCATATCAATGAGATTCATGCACACATCTGTACAGCCAGGTTTGGTGTGTGCGCGTGTGTGCGTGTGTGTGTGTGTGTGTGTGTGTGTGCGCGCGCACATGCGAGAGAGAGACTCGCATTGGTCCTTTTGACGTTAGGACTTGCTGATACTTTAGTTGATTATGCAAGAGAGAAGAGGAACCTGTGT